>NC_038248.2:26505575-26831434 GCF_000004515.6 Glycine max | reverse complement strand
GAGGGGGGGGGACACTGAAAAGAAAACGAATTTCAGGGGTCTCCAGAAAAGATTGAGAATGGAGAATTGAACTAAGCAATCACTATGCATGGCTCCAAACTCGAAGGTGGAGGACACATGAACGAAAACGCAATTGATGGGCTCCGAAAAAGGGTTGAGAATGGAGATTTGCACTAAGCAATCACTACGCATAACTCCAAACTCGAAGGTGGAGGACACATGAATGAAAACGAAATTCATGGGGCTCCGAAAAGATTGAGAATGGAGAATTGAACTAAGCAATCACTATGCATGGTTCCAAACTCGAAGGTCGAGGACACATGAACGAAAACGCAATTCATGGGGCTCCGAAAAAGTGTTGAGAATGGAGAATTGCACTAAGCAATAACTTCACATGGCTCCAAACTCGAAGGTGGAGGACGCATGAATGAAAACGCAATTCATGGGGCTCCGAAAAAGGTTGAGATTGGATAATTGCACTAAGCAATCACTACACATGGCTCCAAACTCGAAGGTAGAGGACTCATGAATGAAAACGCAATTCATGGGCTTCGAAAAAAGGTTGAGGATGGAGTATTGCACTAAGCAATCACTACGCATAGCTCCAAACTCGAAGGTGGAGGACACATGAACGAAAACGCAATTCATGGGGCTCCGAAAAAGGTTGAGAATGGAGAATTGCACTAAGCAATCACTACGCAGAGCTCCAAACTCGAAGGTGGAGGACTCATGAACGAAAACGAAATTCATGGGTCTCCGAAATAGGTTAAGAATGGAGAATTGCACTAAGCAATCACTACGCATGGCTCCAAACTCGAAGGTGGAGGACACTTGAATGAAAACGCAATTCATGGGCTTCGAAAAAGGGTTGAGGATGGAGAATTGCACTAAGCAATCACTACGCATAGCTCCAAACTCGAAGGAGGAGGACACATGAACGAAAACGCAATTCATGGGGCTCCGAAAAAGGTTGAGAATGGAGAATTGAACTAAGCAATCACTATGCATGGCACCAAACTCGAAGGTGGAGGACACATGAACGAAAACGCAATTCATGGGGCTCCAAAAAACGATAAGAATGGAGAATTGCACTAAGCAATCATTACGCATGGCTCCAAACTCGAAGGTGGAGGACTCATGAACGAAAACGCAATTCATGGGCTCTCGAAAAAGGGTTGAGAATGGAGAATTGCACTAAGCAATCACTACGCATAGCTCCAAACTCGAAGGTGGAGGACACATGAATGAAAACAAAATTCATGGGGCTCCGAAAAAGGTTCAGAATGGAGAATTGCACTAAGCAATCACTACACATGGCTCCAAACTCGAAGGTAGAGGACTCATGAATGAAAACGCAATTCATAGGCTTCGAAAAAGGGTTGAGGATGGAGAATTGCACTAAGCAATCACTACGCATAGCTCCAAACTCGAAGGAGGAGGTCACATGAACGAAAACGCAATTCATGGGGCTCCGAAAAAGGTAGAGAATGGAGAATTGCACTAAGCAATCAGTACGCATAGCTCCAAACTCGAAGGTGGAGGACACATGAACGAAAACGCAATTCATGGGGGCTCCGAAAAAGGTTGAAAAATGGAGAATTGCACTAAGCAATCACTACGCATAGCTCCAAACTCGAAGGTGGAGGACACATGAACGAAAACGCAATTCATGGGGCTCCGAAAAAGGTTGAGAATGGAGAATTGCACTAAGCAATCACTACGCATAGCTCCAAACTCGAAGGTGGAGGACACATGAACGAAAACGCAATTCATGGGGCTCCAAAAAAGGTTGAGAATGGAGAATTGCACTTAGCAATCACTACGCATAGCTCCAAACTCGAAGGTGGAGGACACATGAACGAAAACGCAATTCATGGGGCTCCGAAAAAGGTTGAGAATGGAGAATTGCACTAAGCAATCACTACGCATAGCTCCAAACTCGAAGGTGGAGGACACATGAATGAAAACGAAATTCATGGGGCTCCGAAAAAGGTTCAGAATGGAGAACTGCACTAAGCAATCACTACACATGGCTCCAAACTCGAAGGTAGAGGACTCATGAATGAAAACGCAATTCATAGGCTTCGAAAAAGGGTTGAGGATGGAGAATTGCACTAAGCAATCACTACGCATAGCTCCAAACTCGAAGGAGGAGGACACATGAACGAAAACGCAATTCATGGGGCTCCGAAAAATGTAGAGAATGGAGAATTGCACTAAGCAATCAGTACGCATAGCTCCAAACTCGAAGGTGGAGGACACATGAACGAAAACGCAATTCATGGGGCTCCGAAAAAGGTTGAGAATGGAGAATTGCACTAAGCAATCACTACGCATAGCTCCAAACTCGGAGGTGGAGGACACATGAACGAAAACGCAATTCATGGGGCTCCAAAAAAGGTTGAGAATGGAGAATTGCACTTAGCAATCACTACGCATAGCTCCAAACTCGAAGGTGGAGGACACATGAACGAAAACGCAATTCATGGGGCTCCGAAAAAGGTTGAGAATGGAGAATTGCACTAAGCAATCACTACGCATAGCTCCAAACTCGAAGGTGGAAGACACATGAATGAAAACAAAATTCATGGGGCTCCGAAAAAGGTTGAGAATGGAGAATTGCACTAAGCAATCACTACACATGGCTCCAAACTCGAAGGTACAGGACTCATGAAAGAAAACGCAATTCATGGGCTTCGAAAAAAGGTTGAGGATGGAGAATTAAACTAAGCAATCACTACGCATAGCTCCAAACTCGAAGGTGGAGGACACATGAATGAAAACAAAATTCATGGGGCTCCGAAAAAGGTTTAGAATGGAGAATTGCACTAAGCAATCACTACACATGGCTCCAAACTCGAAGGTAGAGGACTCATGAATGAAAACGCAATTCATAGGCTTCGAAAAAGGGTTGAGGATGGAGAATTGCACTAAGCAATCACTACGCATAGCTCCAAACTCGAAGGAGGAGGTCACATGAACGAAAACGCAATTCATGGGGCTCCGAAAAAGGTAGAGAATGGAGAATTGCACTAAGCAATCAGTACGCATAGCTCCAAACTCGAAGGTGGAGGACACATGAACGAAAACGCAATTCATGGGGCTCCGAAAAAGGTTGAGAATGGAGAATTGCACTAAGCAATCACTACGCAGAGCTCCAAACTCGAAGGTGGAGGACTCATGAACGAAAACAAAATTCAGGGGGCTCCGAAATAGGTTCAGAATGGAGAATTGCACTAAGCAATCACTACACATGGCTCCAAACTCGAAGGTAGAGGACTCATGAATGAAAACGCAATTCATAGGCTTCGAAAAAGGGTTGAGGATGGAGAATTGCACTAAGCAATCACTACGCATAGCTCCAAACTCGAAGGAGGAGGACACATGAACGAAAACGCAATTCATGGGGCTCCGAAAAAGGTAGAGAATGGAGAATTGCACTAAGCAATCAGTACGCATAGCTCCAAACTCGAAGGTGGAGGACACATGAAAGAAAACGCAATTCATGGGGCTCCGAAAAAGGTTGAGAATGGAGAATTGCACTAAGCAATCACTACGCAGAGCTCCAAACTCGAAGGTGGAGGACTCATGAACGAAAACGAAATTCATGGCTTGGATTCGCAAGCTAACAATAATGGAGAATTGCACTAAACAATCACTACGCATGGCTCCAAACTCGAAGGTGGAGGACACTTGAATGAAAACGCAATTCATGGGCTTCGAAAAAGGGTTGAGGATGGAGAATTGCACTAAGCAATCACTACGCATAGCTCCAAACTCGAAGGAGAAGGACACATGAACGAAAACGCAATTCATGGGGCTCCGAAAAAGGTTGAGAATGGAGAATTGAACTAAGCAATCACTATGAATGGCTCCAAACTCGAAGGTGGAGGACACATGAACGAAAACGCAATTCATGGGGCTCCAAAAAAGGATAAGAATGGAGAATTGCACTAAGCAATCATTACGCATGGCTCCAAACTCGAAGGTGGAGGACTCATGAACGAAAACGCAATTCATGGGCTCCGAAAAGGGGTTGAGAATGGTGAATTGCACTAAGCAATCACTATGCATAGCTCCAAACTCGAAGGTGGAGGACACATGAACGAAAACGCAATTCATGGGGCTCCAAAAAAGGTTGAGAATGGAGAATTGCACTTAGCAATCACTACGCATAGCTCCAAACTCGAAGGTGGAGGACACATGAATGAAAACGAAATTCATGGGGCTCCGAAAAGATTGAGAATGGAGAATTGAACTAAGCAATCACTATGCATGGCTCCAAACTCGAAGGTGGAGGACACATGAACGAAAACGCAATTCATGGGGCTCCGAAAAAAGTTGAGAATGGAGAATTGCACTAAGCAATCACTACGGATGGCTCCAAACTCGAAGGTGGAGGACGCAAGAACGAAAACGCAATTGATGGGCTCCCAAAAAGGGTTGAGAATGGAGATTTGCACTAAGCAATCACTACGCATAACTCCAAACGCGAAGGTGGAGGACACATGAATGAAAACGAAATTCATGGGGCTCCGAAAAGATTGAGAATGGAGAATTGCACTAAGCAATCACTACGCATGGCTCCAAACTCGAAGGTGGAGGACGCATGAACGAAAACGCAATTCATGGGCTCCGAAAAAGGGTTGAGAATGGAGAATTGAACTAAGCAATCACTATGCATGGCTCCAAACTCGAAGGTGGAGGACACATGAACGAAAACGCAATTCATGGGGATCCGAAAAAGGATAAGAATGGAGAATTGCACTAAGCAATCACTACGCATAGCTCCAAACTCGAAGGTGGAGGACACATGAACGAAAACGCAATTCATGGGGCTCCGAAAAAGGGTTGAGAATGGAGATTTGCACTAAGCAATCACTACGCATAACTCCAAACTCGAAGGTGGAGGAACATGAATGAAACGAAATCATGGGGCTCCGAAAAGATTGAGAATGGAGAATTGCACTAAGCAATCACTAGGCAGAACTCCAAACTCAAAGGTGGAGGACTCATGAACGAAACCACAATTCATGGGGCTCCGAAAAAGGTTGAGAATGGAGAATTGAACTAAGCAATCACTATGCATGGCTCCAAACTCGAAGGTGGAGGACACATGAACGAAAACGCAATTCATGGGGATCCGAAAAAGGATAAGAATGGAGAATTGCACTAAGCAATCACTACGCATAGCTCCAAACTCGAAGGTGGAGGACTCATGAACGAAAACGAAATTCATGGGGCTCCGAAATAGGTTAAGAATGGAAAATTGCACTAAGCAATCACTACGCATGGCTCCAAACTCGAAGGTGGAGGACACTTGAATGAAAACGCAATTCATGGGCTCCGAAAAAGGGTTGATAATGGAGAATTGCACTAAGCAATCACTACGCATAGCTCCAAACTCGAAGGAGGAGGACACATGAACGAAAACGCAATTCATGGGGCTCCGAAAAAGGTTGAGAATGGAGAATTGAACTAATCAATCACTACGCATGGCTCCAAACTCGAAGGTGGAGGACACATGAACGAAAACGCAATTCATGGGGCTCCGAAAAAGGATGAGAATGGAGAATTGCACTAAGCAATCACTACGCATGGCTCCAAACTCGAAGGTGGAGGACTACATGAACGAAAACGCAATTCATGGGCTCCGAAAAAAGGTTGAGAATGGAGAATTGCACTAAGCAATCACTACGCATAGCTCCAAACTCGAAGGTGGAGGACACATGAATGAAAACGCAATTCATGGGGCTCCAAAAAAGGTTGAGAATGGAGAATTGCACTTAGCAATCACTACGCATATCTCCAAACTCGAAGGTGGAGGACACATCAACGAAAACGCAATTCATGGGGCTCCGAAAAAGGTTGAGAATAGAGAATTGCACTAAGCAATCACTACGCATAGCTCCAAACTCGAAGGTGGAGGACACATGAATGAAAACAAAATTCATGGGGCTCCGAAAAAGGTTCAGAATGGAGAATTGCACTAAGCAATCACTAGACATGGCTCCAAACTCGAAGGTAGAGGACTCATGAATGAAAACGCAATTCATAGGCTTTGAAAAAGGGTTGAGGATGGAGAATTGCACTAAGCAATCACTACGTATAGCTCCAAACTCGAAGGTGGAGGACACATGAACGAAAACGCAATTCATGGGGCTCCGAAAAAGGTTGAGAATGGAGAATTGCACTAAGCAATCACTACCGGCAGAGCTCCAAACTCGAAGGTGGAGGACTCATGAACGAAAACGAAATTCATGGGGCTCCGAAATAGGTTAAGAATGGAGAATTGCACTAAGCAATCACTACACATGGCTCCAAACTCGAAGGTGGAGGACACTTGAATGAAAACGCAATTCATGGGCTCCGAAAAAGGGTTGAGGATGGAGAATTGCACTAAGCAATCACTACGCATAGCTCCAAACTCGAAGGAGGAGGACACATGAACGAAAACACAATTCATGGGGCTCCGAAAAAGGTTGAGAATGGAGAATTGCACTAAGCAATCACTACGCATAGCTCCAAACTCGAAGGTGGAGGACACATGAACGAAAACGCAATTCATGGGGCTCCGAAAAAGGTTGAGAATGGAGAATTGCACTAAGCAATCACTACGCAGAGCTCCAAACTCGAAGGTGGAGGACTCATGAACGAAAACGAAATTCATGGGGCTCCGAAATAGGTTAAGAATGGAGAATTGCACTAAGCAATCACTACGCATGGCTCTGTCGCAACCTACCCTTCGGCGGGAGGGCGACGCGAGACTCGCGGGATGCGTGTTCCACGAAAGGAATACGCGCGGAGTCGCCACCAACGTTTATTTGAGGAAAACGTCGGAAAAACCGGAAAAGACGTGATCTACGAACTTTTTAGTGAAAGGTTCGGGAGTTGTATCTACGCACGGGGAAGGTATTAGCATCCCACACGTCCGTCCCAAGGGACGGCAGCCTTTAATCGAATGTGCAAACATGGCCTGTGAGTTTTATGTTCCCTTTTATGTTCTTTATATCCTTTATACCCTTTTTATATTTTTTTTTTGTGTGGTCGACAAAGGTGTTTCCCTTTGCTCCTACGTATTCCTCAATTTGGGATGAGAAAATCAGACCTACGTAGTTCTTTCTTATCAAGTGATTCTTTTTTACTTAAGTGGTGATCATTTTAAGGCGTTGGACCTTAAAAATGATCCATTTTACTTAGTGAGAAATTGAAATGACAAACTTCAAAAGCCTATTTTTGTGGACGAGCTTGACTAGGCGAGTTGATTTTAGCCTTAGTTTCACTTTAGTTATTAATCAATTCGGTTAAGAATGAGAAATCCCAAAGAGAAAACGTCTGATTGATTTTCCGCTTTATTTTACTAAAAGATGTCTTTTTGATTATTATATTATTTTTTTACCTCTTTTTGATTTCCAACGTGGTTACGGCATGACCGAACGGTCGGAATTGATTTTAACCAAAGTTAATGGATAATACAATTCAAACGTTCGGTGGAAATTTATTTTATTTTTAAGTTAAGCGAGAAATGACTTAAGTAAAATGGCTTAAGCACGTCAACAGGGGGTATAAAAAGTAAACAAAATGAGAATAAAAATGCACGAAACACAATGTGGACCACTACGGGTGCATAGAATGAATCGAAAAACTTGGTTCGAGGTACTTACCCGTTGAAGATCGAAGAACGATGAAGAACGAATGAAGAACGTCGAAGAACGGTTGAAACTTTTGCGAGATCCCTCACGGAAAACGTTACGGAAACGTTTCGGAAGCGCCTCGGCTTAGATTTTCTTCACGGAAACAATTTTTCCAAGCAATTTCCAAAGATAGAGAAGTGCCTAAAGGGCTGGGATCCTTTTCTTCTTCATTTTCTCCCCTATTTATAGCAAAATAGGGGAGATGCTTGCCGCCCAGCTCGCCCAGGCGAGCTCAGCTCGCCCAGGCGAGCAGGGTTGCTTCCTCCAGAAGCAACCGCCTTCTGGAGGAACCTTCTGGAGGGCCCAAATGGGCCTGGGTGCTATTTGCACCCCCATTTTTACTAAGTTCACCCCCTCTGCTGTTTTTTGGTGATTCTTTTTTCGTAAAGTTACGGAAACTTACGAATTTCGTAACGATACTTGTTTTCTTTCCGTAATTGTTACGGAACCTTGCGGATTACATAATCATCCCCTTTTTGACTTACGGAATGTTACGGAACCTCACTTAATTATGCAACGACGCTTCCTTTTGATTTCCGGTGTGTCACGGAAACTTACGGATTGTGCATCAATATTTTTTTGGTTTTCCGGCATGTCCTGAAATTTCACAAATTGCCTAATGATGGGTGCCAAGCACCTCACGAGGACCAAAGAATGGTCGCACGTCATCGAGCAAAGGTTCCCGGACGAAATTAGGGTATGACAGTTGCCCCTCTTTACTTGTCTTTTATTGGAGATAAAAGAAAAGTAAAGATAAGACACTAATTTCGCTCCTCTCAACTTGGCGAGAGTCGCGGGTGACCATAAAATCTCCACATGCCAATGACTTGTTGTTCCCAAAATTTCACAAATTGCCTAATGACGGGCGCCAAGCACCTCACAAGGACCAAAGAATGGTCGCATGTCATCAAGCAAAGGTACCCGAAAATCAGTGTATGACACTAATTTCGCTCCTCTCGGTTGACGAGAGTCGCGGGTGACCGTGACTCGTCGTTCCTAGGATTTCACAAACTGCCTGATGATGGATGCCAAGCACCTCACAAGGACCAAAGAATGGTCGCATGTCATCAAGCAAAGGTCCCCGAAAATCAGCGTATGACACTAATTTCGCTCCTCTCGGCTGACAAGAGTCGCGGGTGACCATGAAATTTCCACATGTAAATGACTTTGTTGTCCCCGGAGGAACAAAAGGTGCAGAAGACTGTGTCAGCCCCTGCATGCTATCAAGCGTTCTGTCTTACAGATAGCAAAAAAAAGGGTGCGAATAACCATAAGGTATCTCCGCGTATCATGGGTGCAGAATGACCAAACTTGGTCTCTGCTTGCCATCGAACACGACTGTGTCTGAATGGCAAAGGGGGGCGGATAACCGTAAGGTATCTCCGCGTATCATGTGTGCAGAATGACCAGACTTGGTCTCTGCTTGCCATCGAACACGACTGTGTCTGAATGGCAAAGGGGGGGCGGATAACCGTAAGGTATCTCCGCGTATCATGTGTGCAGAACGACCAAACTTGGTCTCTGCTTGCCATCGAACACGACTGTGTCTGAATGGCAAAGGGGGGCGGATAACCGTAAGGTATCTCCGCGTATCATGTGTGCAGAATGACCAAACTTGGTCTCTGCTTGCCATCGAACACGACTGTGTCTGAATGGCAAAGGGGGGGCGGATAACCGTAAGGTATCTCCGCGTATCATGTGTGCAGAATGACCAAACTTGGTCTCTGCTTGCCATCGAACACGACTGTGTCTGAATGGCAAAGGGGGGCGGATAACCGTAAGGTATCTCCGCGTATCATGTGTGCAGAATGACCAAACTTGGTCTCTGCTTGCCATCGAACACGACTGTGTCTGAATGGCAAAGGGGGGCGGATAACCGTAAGGTATCTCCGCGTATCATGTGTGCAGAATGACCAAACTTGGTCTCTGCTTGCCATCGAACACGACTGTGTCTGAATGGCAAAGGGGGGGCGGATAACCGTAAGGTATCTCCGCGTATTCATTGTGGTCAGAATGGCCTAACTTGGTCTCTGCTTGCCATCGTACACGACTTGTGTTCTGAATGGCAAAGGGGGGGCGGATAACCGTAAGGTATCTCCGCGTATCATGTGTGCAGAATGACCAAACTTGGTCTCTGCTGGCCATCGAACACGACTGTGTCTGAATGGCAAAGGGGGTCGGATAACCGTAAGGTATCTCCGCGTATCATGTGTGCAGAATGACCAAACTTGGTCTCTGCTTGCCATCGAACACGACTGTGTCTGAATGGCAAAGGGGGGGCGGATAACCGTAAGGTATCTCCGCGTATCATGTGTGCAGAATGACCAGACTTGGTCTCTGCTTGCCATCGAACACGACTGTGTCTGAATGGCAAAGGGGGGGCGGATAACCGTAAGGTATCTCCGCGTATCATGTGTGCAGAATGACCAAACTTGGTCTCTGCTTGCCATCGAACACGACTGTGTCTGAATGGCAAAGGGGGCGGATAACCGTAAGGTATCTCCGCGTATCATGTGTGCAGAATGACCAAACTTGGTCTCTGCTTGCCATCGAACACGACTGTGTCTGAATGGCAAAGGGGGGCGGATAACCGTAAGGTATCTCGCGTATCATGTGTGCAGAATGACCAAACTTGGTCTCTGCTTGCCATCGAACACGACTGTGTCTGAATGGCAAAGGGGGGCGGATAACCGTAAGGTATCTCCGCGTATCATGTGTGCAGAATGACCAAACTTGGTCTCTGCTTGCCATCGAACACGACTGTGTCTGAATGGCAAAGGGGGCGGATAACCGTAAGGTATCTCCGCGTATCATGTGTGCAGAATGACCAGACTTGGTCTCTGCTTGCCATCGAACACGACTCTGAATGGCAAAGGGGCGGATAACCGTAAGGTATCTCCGCGTATCATGTGTGCAGAATGACCAGACTTGGTCTCTGCTTGCCATCGAACACGACTGTGTCTGAATGGCAAAGGGGGCGGATAACCGTAAGGTATCTCCGCGTATCATGTGTGCAGAATGACCAAACTTGGTCTCTGCTTGCCATCGAACACGACTGTGTCTGAATGGCAAAGGGGGCGGATAACCGTAAGGTATCTCCGCGTATCATGTGTGCAGAATGACCAAACTTGGTCTCTGCTTGCCATCGAACACGACTGTGTCTGAATGCAAAGGGGGCGGATAACCGTAAGGTATCTCCGCGTATCACCAGCTCTTGAGTTATGGCAACAAAAGGCGGTGTGGTCGACAAAAGCGAGGCTCTTGCTCCTACGTATCCTCCAATGAGGAACTCAGACCTACGTAGTTCTGGATAACTTGTGAGACTTGAAAAAGTCTCGGTGTTTTCTCCACTAAAATGCAAACATGCTTTAGCAAAGAGACAAATATTCCAACTGATTTAGAGCAGCATATGCTTTTTGAGTGAAAACAATGCGTCTACCGGGGAAGGAGAGTCTGCTGATGAAATCTCCCATAACCATAAATGAGATTTTGGATGTTAGCATTTCGTTTCTAAATGACCATTTAGAGGAAACACTGGGTTCGACAAAAATAGAAGAAATCCACTCAAAGTGTATCAATCTCGCACAGGTAAGTGTTTCATCCTAATTCCGAACCATAGATATGTCATGACTTGACTTTGCAAATTATTTCCTATCAAACCAAAAAATTACATGCGTGATCATGGATCAATAGGGCTTCCCTTGGGAATGGGGTCTTTTGGTGGTTTCTTCTTTCGGCTTTTATGTGTTTTTGGCTTTTGATTTTTCTGGCCTTTTTCTTTTTCTGTTTTTGTTTAGTGCGGGGCGAGAAAAAAGGTCGCTAGCGCACGGGATTTTGGTTGGTAATTAAAGGGAGAAGACCATTTTAGGTCGTGGTTTCCTTTCTTTTTTGTTTCATTTGGTGACAATTCTGTATTGTTCAGATATTGTCCGGTCCAAAGACCTCTCTGCACATTTCTTCTGTTTGCTTTCGATCCTTGATCAGGAGCTTTCTTTCCTTCTTTTCTTTTCCTTTTTCTTTCTCCCATTCTTTGATTGGGAATTTTCTTTCTCTTCTTTTTGCTTTCTCTTTGATTGGAAATTTTCCTTCTCTTCCTTTTAGCTTTCTCTTTGATTGGAAATTTTCCTTCTTTTCCTTTTTGCTTCCGAGGGTAAGGATTACGGTGAGTCAGGATTTTAGCTCAAGGTTTGTAGAATGGCTAGACATGACACATGTCGGGGTTTGGTTTGGCTCAAGGATAAAAGGGATGCCCCACATTATTTCCATGACACAAATGCAAAAATGATGATTTGGAAACTTTATGCAAAACTGGTCATGCATGCACCTATGCGGACACTCAACTGTCAACTTTTTATGGTCATGTGATGCTAGGGCTCAGGATTCATTTCCTCTATTTTTAATCAACCCAATGTTTCCAAAATATGTTCTTTTATCAATTTGTGCATTCATCCGAGTCCATTTCGGGCGTCCGGGAAATTTCACAGCATTCACCCTTCAGGTGTAGACACATTTTCCAAAAAATTGGTTATGATCAATGAATTTTTTTTCAAAGAAAAGTTGGGAATCGTCTCTTTTCAAAAGCATGTCGTTTTTTAGCTAGACAACTTATTTTCTCTTTTTCCATCTTTTTCCTTACTTGCTTTTTTCTTATTTGCTCTCTTTTTCTTTTCACTTCCTTTTCTTTTCTATTTCATTTTCTATCCTTTTCCATTTTTATTTTTATCATGATTTTTTGTTTATTTTACATATATACTTTTGGACGATGTTCCTAAACGAAGAACTCTACACGGTTCCAGAATTTCAAACATCATCGCTAGTAATGATATATAAATACTAACGCAACAACCTAAACAAAATGTATGCGCTGTACAAAATGACAATCGAAACAACAAAAGCAAACGTTAGTCTCTCAAGTCAAAACAATAACATAGAATGACAAAAGAAATATGAAAGAAAAGCGAATCTGGGGATCTCCCAGTCACGTGTCTCCACTCCCTCCCAAGAAGTCAAGCAAATCAGCCATCTCCTCATCCTCGTGGGCTTCTTCTCCATCGCCGGGCGCTTCTGGGGGTGCCTCTCCTGCTTGGGCCTCGGGCCAATCTCCGGGCCATGCAACCTCTGCCCTGAACTGGTCTGGAGTAGGGCATGAAAAAGGAGCGAAGCCCTGGCTCTGCATGCTAAGGCTCATCTGGTACAGACAGTCATGGGTCCGTACATGGGCTCGGTGGTTGGCTGCCTGCTGGCGAACCAAATGCCGTAAATACTGCTCCATGTCAAATGCCCCAGCCTGGCCAGCACGATGAGGTGGTGGGGGCACGCCTGCGGCCTATGGAGCATCACCCTGACCCTGTCTCTGGGTACAGTACTTCTCAATAAAAGCCCGGGTGATGGGCGGCCGAATCACCTTGGTAGGTGCAACGGGGACTCCGAACGACTGGCAGAGTCCTGTGATCAGTGCGGGGAATCCCAGGGCCCTGTTGGACTTATCTGGGTCCAAAGGGTGCCTAGCGGGCGCCATACCTGCAAAAATATAGATGGCATCAGCGATCAACTGAGCCACATGGATGCTCATCCGTGTCAGGATGGCGTACACCAGCTGGCACTTAGGCATGGGGAGGTCGGAATTATGATCGGTGGGCAGGATGTTGCTGAGGAGCAACGTCATCCATATCTGGGTCAGGGTGGTCATATTGGTGCGCATGATTCGCACTCGCCTCCCTGCAGCAGTCCGGGCAAAATCCTGCCCCGGTATACATAGCAGCTGGGCGATGGCCTCCTCATCGAACCCATCAGACCGGTTCCTCCTCTGGCCATACTCGCATTCCTGGCCCTCTTCCAACACCATCGGATATCCCAGGAGCTGGCTGATAGCGTCAGCATCGAACGGGATCCACTGACCCCTAACCCAGGATCTCATGTCACGCACGCCCTCCTCTGTTGGCCAAGCATTGGCATAAAATTCAAGGACTATTTCTGGATCAAACTTGGCCATAGGAGTAACCAGTGGTGCCCACCGCCGGCGCCCTATTTCCTCCTGAAAATCAGTATACTCGTCGTCCCTGAGCTGGACGCGTCGCTCCCGGAGAAACGACCATCCCTTGATGGCTTCAAAGCGTTGCTGGTGTACAACGCTCCTAAAGCGGTGACTGTCGTACTCCGGGGCGGAACTAGTTCCTTCGGCCGCCTTGTCCTTCCTGGACCTCTTTGAGGCAAGCTTCCTCGGGGCCATTCCTGCGAAGGCAAACATTTGGAAAGTTAGTTTACAAGAAATATAACAATCATTACAAACAAGGGCCAAACAACACTTCTCATGGCACGAGTGTCAACATGCACTTTATAAAATAATCATATTGGGGTCGTGCTATTTTATGACACATACGTATTTGCACACATAAAAATTTTGTGTGAAACATTTTACAACACCTATCCATGTACATATTTTTTTGACAAACCTTTTCAATGCTACATCCTATATATATACACACATTTTTTTGGAAGGCTTCTTTTGTTACCTACTCACAAATACACATATTTTGAAAAACACTTTTACGCTACCCATCCAACACTTTGTAAGGCACTTCATGCTATATATATTCATATTATGCAAGGCATTTTCATGCTATATGTATTCATATTTTGCAAGGCATTTTATTCAACATTTTGCAAGGCATTTCCATGCTATATATATATTCACATATATACATACTGTTGAAAGGTATTTTCCATGCTACCTAGGTGCAAAGTATTCCTCATGGGGCAGCCAAATTTAAATTCTAATAACAACCTCTCAAACATGTCCTAATATTCATGCCTTTTTACATTCAAAACCAAAACTTAGATTCCTAGGCGTAAGTTATGCTTCCTTGTATTGAAATTAAAAGCTTGGGTTCCTAGGCCTAGAATTGCATTCGGGCATTCATTTTAAATCCTTCATGCTGTCCCTATACATATAAAACAGTCCCACAACCCAAAGCTCACAAAACCATGCTCATATGTCGTTGAGGCATTTCACCGAGCACTTGGTGGGCGCATGTTTAGGCACGAATATCAAGAGAATGGGGACAATGTGGCACGCGCCATTACTTCAGAATACACCCTAGGCCAAGGCCATCCCTTACAACCCCTCAATTCAACAAAAACAAGCAACAATTTGAGGATAAATCCCTCACGTTTCTTAGCAAACACATGCAATTTAGAGCACCAAAATACATCAATGGAAAGCTAGAAAGCCCAAGAATGAGGTACTTACTTGTTGGAGACGAATAATAGAGCAAAACGGAATCAAAAACGCAAAAAATGGTGACCTAAGGGCTGCAAAATCCGTGAGTCCCGTGAGCTTTCTTTTTTGAATGAGGGGGGGAAGTTTTTGAATGAAAAAACATCCCCCCCTTCGTCATTTTTATATTTTGGTGCAGAGGTGGCTCGCCCAGGCGAGCCCAGCTCGCCCAGGCGAGCTAACCTGCACTTTTTTTTTTTTTTTTTTGAGGGGAACATTGACCATGTCCCCTCTCTTCTCATGGATTAGCCTTTTGCCTAACTTGAACTTACTTAGGTTAGAATCAGGCGTTGATTACTTATCTTATTATTACTCTTTCCCTTTTTTAAAACAAACAAATAGTAAAAGAAAGCTACAAAATAGAAAGGATACGGGGCTGCCTTGCAGCGACATTCCATGCTTGTTTCGCACAGAGAAGGGCAACGATCGGTCGGTCGTGACCCCATCCCCGCTTGCGTTCATCCTTAAGTACCTGCAAGTAATAAACAACCAGGTATGGCCAATCTTGGCCGCATCATTACCCTACCTTGACTGGTTTCTGCCATTCATATTTTGTCTTCACTCCAGAAGGTAGCCCAAGGTGATCCTGCCCCTGTTTTACCACAACAATATACATGCGTATGCGTATGCGTATGCATGAATGTTTTCAAACGCAGAAAATTTAGGGAAAGTTGGTTCAGGTTCAATTCTAATTAAGCGCTTGGGGGATCCCATGAACTGAGCGGAAGGGCTCAGGCGATCACAAATTAACGCAAGGTGTGAAACTAACGCGAGGACTAAAAGCCTCAAATCCATGTTCATTTCTTTGAAAGATCGTAACAAGAGATACAACGGACCGGAAATCCCCGGAGGGAAATCTAGAAAACGCATAAAGATAGAGAACATGCAGCGACACCCTTAATTGCCCCAGCATCTAAGCATAATATTGTTTGACGACATCAGAGTTCACGGGTGAAGGTAGCTCTTCGCCATCCATGTTGGTAAGCACCAGGGCTCCTCCGGAAAAAGCCCTCTTCACAACAAAAGGCCCTTCGTAGTTCGGGGCCCATTTCCCTCGATGGTCCTTGACAGCATAGGACATTTTCTTTAGCACAAGGTCTCCCTCATGGAACTTGCGTAAGCGTACCTTCTTGTCGAATGCACTCTTCATTTTTTTTTTTTTGAGGGGAACATTGACCATGTCCCCTCCCTTCTCATGGATTAGCCTTTTGCCTAACTTGAACTTACTTAGGTTAGAATCAGGCGTTGATTACTTATCTTATTATTACTCTTTTCCTTTTTAAAACAAACAAATAGTAAAAGAAAGCTACAAAATAGAAAGGATACGGGGCTGCCTTGCAGCGACATTCCATGCTTGTTTCGCAAGAGAAGGGCAACGATTGGTCGGTCGTGACCCCATCCCGCTTGCGTTCATCCTTAAGTACCTGCAAGTAATAAACAACCAGGTATGGCCAATCTTGGCCGCATCATTACCCTACCTTGACTGGTTTCTGCCATTCATATTTTGTCTTCACTCCAGAAGGTAGCCCAAGGTGATCCTGCCCCTGTTTTACCACAACAATATACATGCGTATGCGTATGCGTATGCATGAATGTTTTCAAACGCAGAAAATTTAGGGAAAGTTGGTTCAGGTTCAATTCTAATTAAGCGCTTGGGGATCCCATGAACTGAGCGGAAGGGCTCAGGCGATCACAAATTAACGCAAGGTGTGAAACTAACGAGGACTAAAAGCCTCAAATCCATGTTCATTTCTTTGAAAGATCGTAACAAGAGATACAACGGACCGGAAATCCCGGGGGAAATCTAGAAAACGCATAAAGATAGAGAACATGCAGCGACATCCTTAATTGCCCCAGCTTCTAAGCATAATATTGTTTGACGACATCAGAGTTCACGGGTGAAGGTAGCTCTTCGCCATCCATGTTGGTAAGCACCAGGGCTCCTCCGGAAAAAGCCCTCTTCACAACAAAAGGCCCTTCGTAGTTCGGGGCCCATTTCCCTCGATGGCCCTTGACAGCATAGGACATTTTCTTTAGCACAAGGTCTCCCTCATGGAACTTGCGTAAGCGTACTTTCTTGTCGAATGCACTCTTCATTCTCTGCTGGTATAAGCGCCCATGACTCATGGCTGTTAAGCGCTTACCCTCAATGAGGTTGAGCTGATCGTAGCGTGTTTGAGCCCACTCTGATTCCTTTAATCCGGATTCTGCCAAGATCCTTAATGACGGGACTTCTACCTCAAACGGTAACACAGCCTCCATCCATATACCAATGAGAACGGCGTTGCCCCAGTTGACGTTCGTACTGAAGTCCGGTAACCGTGTAACGCGAATGGGAGCATTTCGTGCCAATCCTTGTATGACACGGTCATCTTTTGGATAATCTTTTTGATATTCTTATTGGCCGCTTCCACGGCTCCATTCATCTTTGGCCGGTAGGGTGTGGAATTGTGATGCTGGATTTTAAACTCCTCGCACATTTCTGCCATCATCTTATTATTCAGGTTGGTGCCGTTGTCCGTGATAATCTTCCTTGGCAAACCATATCGGCAGATGATCTCTTTCTTAATGAACCTGACCACCACATTCCTCGTGACATTGGTATATGAAGCCGCTCGACCCACTTGGTGAAATAATCTATCGCTACGAGGATGAAGCGATGACCATTCGAGGCCTTGGGCTCAATGGCCCCGATGACATCTATTCCCCACATGGAGAAAGGCCAAGGGGCGGACATGACATTCAGAGGATGTGGTGGGGCATTAACATTATCTGCGAATGCTTGACATTTGTGGCACTTCCTCACATGGACACAACAATCACTTTCCATGGTAAGCCAGTAATAACCTGCTCTTAAGATCTTCCTGGCCATAGCATGCCCGTTGGCGTGCGTTCCAAACGAGCCCTCATGGACTTCCTCGATCATGTGATTTGCCTCCTTGGCATCCACACATCGCAGGAGTGTCATGTCGTGATTTCTCTTATACAGTGTGCCTCCGCTCATGAAGAAACTGGCTGCCAACCTCCTCAATGTCCTTTTATCGTTGTCGGCAATCTCTGGCGGGTATTCTTTGCTTTCGACATATCGCTTGATGTCGTAATACCAGGGCTTTCCGTCCCGTTCCTCTTCCACTTGGCAACAATGTGCGGGTTTGCCACGACACTGAAATTCAATGTAGGGTAGGTCCCGTGCGGTGTTAGCTGGAACATAGATGCCAATGTAGCAAGTGCATCCGCCATTTGATTTTCCTCGCGGGGAACATGATGGAAGGAGATCTCATCGAAAGTCTTAGCCAATTCCTTGATGTAGGCTTTGTAGGGTATCAGCTTGGGATCTCTAGTTTCCCATTCCCTCTCAGCTGATGGATTACCAACGCTGAGTCGCCGTACACCTTGAGTAGTTTGACATTGGAGTCAATTGCTGCCTGGACGGCTAGGGCACATGCTTCATATTCGGCCATGTTGTTGGTGCAGTCGAATCCTAGCCTGGCTGTGAAAGGTACACATTGATTGTCCGGAGAGATCAACACTGCCCCAACGCCATGACCTAGAATGTTTGACGCTCCGTCAAACCATACAGTCCATTTGTCCCGATCTCGTCCAACTTTCCTCGAACAAGGCCATGATGTCCTCATCCGGGAATTCCGGATGCATGGGCTGGTAGTCGTTAAGAGGCTGTTGAGCCAAATAATCTGCCAAAGCGCTCCTTTTATCGCCTTTTGGGTGACGTAGACTATATCAAACTCAGATAGCAAGACTTGCCACCGGGCGATTCGTCCTGTGAGAGCTGGCTTTTCAAAGATGTACTTAACCGGGTCCATTTTGGATATCAACCAGGTAGTATGGCTCAGCATTATTGCCTTAGGCGATGGGATGCCCATACTAAAGCACAACACGTTCTTTCGAGCAAGGAGTAATTCATCTCACAGGTCGTGAACTTCTTACTTAGGTAGTAAACAGCGCGCTCTTTTTTCCCGATTCGTCATGTTGCCCCAGCATACACCCCATTGACTCGTCCAAGATTGTCATGTACAAAATGAGAGGCCTTCCAGGTACTGGTGGCATAAGCACGGGAGGATTCATTAGGCACTTTTTGATCCTTCCAAAAGCCTCTTGGCAATCCTCATTCCACCGATCAGTTTGGTTTTTGCGCAAGAGTTTAAACAACGGCTCACAAATGGCGGTGAGCTGCGATATGAATCTGGCAATATAATTCAAGCGCCCCAGGAAACCTCGGACTTGCTTCTCTGTACGGGGTTCTGGCATCTCAAGGATAGCCTTCACTTTTTCGGGTCTACCTCTATCCCTTTCTGGCTTACAACGAAACCAAGCAATTTCCCTGATTTGACCCCAAAGGTACACTTAGCGGGTTCAACCTTAATTGATATTTCTTAAGCCTTTCGAACAACTTCCGCAGGTTGACAAGGTGTTCTTCCTCAGATTTAGATTTAGCAATTATGTCGTCCACGTAGACCTCGATCTCTTGATGCATCATATCATGGAACAAAGCTACCATGGCCGTTGATAAGTTGCCCCGGCATTCTTGAGTCCAAAGGACATCACCTTGTAACAGAACGTTCCCCACAGGGTGACGAAAGTAGTCTTTTCCATATCCTCGGGCGCCATCTTTATCTGATTGTAACCAGAGAAACCATCCATGAAGGAAAATAAAGCGAAATTGGCCGTGTTGTCTACGAGGATATCGATGTGTGGTAACGGAAAATTGTCCTTGGGACTGGCCCGATTCAGTCCCGGTAATCTACACACATTCGTACTTTCCCACCTTTTTTAGGAACTGGTACGATGTTGGCAACCCATTCTGGATACCGAGCGACGGCCAGAAATCCAGCGTCAAACTGCTTCTTCACTTCTTCTTTTATCTTCAAGGACGTTTCGGGTTTCATCCTCCTCAATTTCTGTTTTACTGGGGAACACCGGATTCAGAGGCAATCGGTGCTGCACAATGTCAGAACTCAAACCGGGCATATCTTGGTATGACCAAGCAAAGATGTCTTGGTAGTCTTTTAGCAGGGTTATTAATTCTTCACGGATAGGTGCGTAATGCCTGCACCTATCTTTACTTCCCTCTTTCCACTGCCAATTCCCAAGTCTACTAGCTCTGTTTCTTCTTGATGAGGCCCCATTTCTTGTCCTCATGGGCAACCATCTTTCTAGTTCCGAAGGAAGTCCCACCCTCATCTCCTTCATCTTCCGTTTGGTTCATTTCTTGCTCGAAATTGATAGACGGGTCCCAGGTATTAGTACCTTCGGGACTCGTCATCGGATCTGCCGTTTTAGAAAAAGAAGTAAACATGCAAATGAATGAGAATGGGTAGAGACCAGGAACAGATGAAGAAAGATCTTTGTATTATAAATTCAAAGACAAAAGACACAAAGCCTTAACAAAATGAAAACTCTAAAGCCTAGGCCCAACTATAGAGCTTTTAAAACCGTAAAGGTTTACATTATGCTTGTTGTGTAAATGCCGGGACGTTCCTCCACCCGCCAATTTCCCAGCTGGAAATCAGGAGGGCATGGTCGGACCAAATCCAGAGTTCTTGGAACATCATCTTCACATATCGCGACCACTTGACCTTCGTCTCCCAGACCCGCACTTATAAAGCTTCTACTTATGTGGCAGGGCGGGCTTCCTTCACTTTCTTGTCTCCAACGCGAGCTCTGACCACTGTCCTTCCTTCCTGCGGTGCTTCTTTTCATGTCCGCTTGAGTGGGCTTATAGCCTAAACCATATTTCCCACGATTTCCTTGCGTTTTTATCAGGCTAGTTATGCCGCCATTGTCTTTGCCTAAACCCATCCCGGGTTCATAACCGTTCCCCAACATAACTCGGGCCATCATTACCGCCGCATCGGACAGACAAGGTTGCCCAAAGAGGGAGTCCACGGAGGAAATGCTGACCACCTCAAAAGACTGGAAAGCGGTTTCTAACGATTCTTCTGCGGCTTCCACATAAGGCATGGAGGATGGGCAGCTTACCAAGATATCTTCCTCGCCTGATACGATGACCAAGTGCCCCTCCACTACGAACTTCAGCTTTTGGTGGAGTGTAGAAGGCACAACTCCCACTGAGTGGATCCACGGGCGCCCCAACAGGCAGCTGTAGGGGGGGTTAATGTCCATTATCTGGAAAGTGACTTGACAGGTGTGAGGGCCTATTTGTACTGGGAGATCGATCTCTCCCCTAACCTCTCGGCGAGTGCCGTCGAAGGCCCGAACCACCATTGAACTTGGTTTTAAATGGGAAGCATTGAATGGTAACTTGTCCAAAGTGCTCTTAGGCATCACGTTTAAACTGGAACCATTATCGATGAGCACCTTGGCCACGATATGGTCCATACACTTGACTGATACGTGTAAAGCCTTATTATGCCCTCCCCTCGGCGGGGATTTCTTCTTCGGCGAAGGCAAGATAGTTGTTGGCAGTGATATTGTTGACCAGCCCTCCGAAACCTTCTACCGAAATATCTTGGGCCACGTGAGCCTCGTTCAGCACTTTTACTAGCAGAGCCCGATGAGGCTCGGAGCTCATAAGTAACTCTAGCAGCGAGACCCTAGCCGGGGTTTTGTTGAGCTGTTCGATAACCTTGAATTCGCTCTGCTGAATTATCCGAAGGAACTCGCTGGCTTCCTCTAGCGACACCTCCTTTCTACCATCCTTTTCTCTGGGGGCCCCTTTGCTGGATATCTTTATTCGAAGCGTGGGGTGCTTCGCCATCTTGTTCCTCCACCACTTTTCCTTTTCCCTTGACGTCGGCGGGTTGGACTGGTAGGTCCGGAGGTGCGAACACACGACCACTACGGGTCACACCACTCAGTCCCGTGATATTTGTTACTTTAGCTGACAGCGAGCTGACGTCTGTGACTTCTTCTTCCTTCTTCCCGGAGGTGTATATCTCCACGGGACCGCGTGACTATTTGGTACGGGAAAGGAACAGGTTTGGCCATTAAGGGGTGCCCGGGCTTTTGCGAGGCTGCACTTTTAGTGAAGTATCACCAAGGGTTTGGGCTTCGCAACACCCTCCCCTCCGTAGATTGCATGCATATATGCTGCTCTTCTTTTCCTTCAATGCCGACTTCTAGTCGACCTTGGTCTATCATCCGTTGTAACAATTCCTCTACTTCCAAACACGTCTCCATGTCATGCATCTCGCCGGATGTAGCAGACAGGAATCCTCCTTACACCCACTATGGGGAATTACACCTCCCTTTTGTAGGGCCTCAAAGATAAACCTCCTAGGGGTTGCCACATCTCTTAAAGGTTTAGACCTGTGGGGCCTATCGGATCAACTGCATTAACTGCTCCCCCTCCATGATTGGCGAGCGGGTTGGTCTCACATTGGGCCGATCCTCTTGGAAAGTCAGCCATCCGGCATCCATTAGATGTTGGACCTTGTATTTAAGGGCCAAGCATTTTTCGACGGAATGCCCCGGGCACCCCCATGGTACTTGCAAGTTGCATTAGGGTCATACCACTTCGGGAAAGGGGGTTCGAGGACCCTTCCGGGAGTTACCACGGCCAAATGATTGGCGATGAGGGATGGTAGAAGATCTTCGTACGTCATTGGGAGCGGGGTGAATTCCGGCAAGGCTCGGAGGGAAGTTCCTTGTCGTGTTGGAATTACCGGCCGGTCGAGTCGCGTTCGGAGTTGGAACTTGGGGAGCTTCCCTCTGGGTGGGTGCCTTAGGCTGCACGGGTGTTGAACTAGAGGCGTTCCCAGCATGAGCCGAGAAGCTTGGGTGATGTTGCGCGTACTGATGGGTACCATGAGGTGTTTGCTGGGGTTTGACCCATGCGGGTGTTGAAGAGACGGCATGGGCATCTCCTTCCTTCCTTTTTGCCCCTGTTGCCCCGATTCTTTTGGCGTTCACGTTTGTGGAGGAAACGTAATCAAACTTTCCTCTCTTCAATCCACCTCGATTCTTTCCCCGGCAAACACCAGATCCGCAAAGCTGGACGGCATGTAACCCACTAGCTTCTCATAGTAGAACACTGGCAGAGTGTCTACCATCATGGTGATCATCTCTCTCTCAACCATGGGAGGAGCTACTTGTGCCGCCAAATCCCTCCATCGCTGCGCATATTCTTTAAAGGTTTCACCCTCTTTCTTGAACATATTCTGCAGTTGAGTACGGTCCGGAGCCATATCAGAATTGTACTGATACTGCCTTAGGAAGGCGGTAATCAGATCCTTCCAAGTACGGATACGGGAAGCTTCCAAATTAGTGTACCACACTACCGCAGCTCCGGCCAAGCTATCCTGAAAGAAGTGTATCAACAGCTTTTCATCTTTAGAATGGCGCCCATCTTACGGCAGTACATTTTGAGATGGTTTTTGGGACAAGTCGTCCCTTTATACTTGTCGAAGTCCGGCACTTTGAACTTCGGGGGAATAACAACATCGGGTACTAAGCAAAGATCCGTCATGTCTGCAAACGGATAGTCCCCAAATCCTTCCACAGCCCTCAATCTTTCCTCAAGGAGATCGAGCTTCCTCCTTTCTTCAGTTGCCGGGGGCGGCCCTTCCATAGACAAAACTATTGATGCTGCGATGTTGGGTTGAGGCAACGTGCCTGGTGCCGGCCCTTCGGGGATCGGGGGATAGAACTCGACATCCCTTCGAGCATAATCTTGAGGGTCTTTATGGACTTCGTCGGGCTGCTGAGGAGGCTCTCTTTCATGGACGGGAGAAGCAATGTGGCCCGCATCTTCTTGCAAGACGGGTGGTGAATAGTTGGGCGGCAATCCATAAGGGTAAGCCGCTCGGTTGTATCCCAGGTGAGGGCTGCCATCGTGCCCCAGTGTGTCCCTTCCCCGTCCTACTATGTTTGAGGGAGGATGGTGCGTAGTTGCCAAGGAGTCGGGTCTGCTTCGGCAGCCGAACTGACAGCGGCGGCGGTGGCCGCGTTCTTCTCCATGAGCTGTTTCATACCTAACATGGCCTCCATCATGGAGGCCATTTGTTCTTTCAGAGCCGACATGTCGGCTTTCATCTGTTCCTGCGTCTCCTCTTGATCACCCATCGTTCTAGATTTGGATCTGGTGCGATAGGGATCCCTTGCGGCGCGTTTAGTTATGGTGTTTTTCCCTAAAAAACCAAACGTGAGGAGTGGGTAAAGAAAGAAAATGCATGCTAGAGATGAGATGTAGGAGTGATTTGATTTGCACAAGTTTTTGGAGTAGAACATGGGACCAACTCATTTTATTTCAAAAAGGAAGTCATATCTAGTCAAGGTCTAAGAGACCATACAAGTTTCCTAACGATTTCTAATTATGTGGGCCATTAAGTCTATCATATGCTGACAATAGCCGAGAAGCCCATGAATCTCTTCGGGGGTGGAGTAGGTGTCTGCCATCGCCTTGGCCTTGGCTAACAATCGGGGAAGTTCTTGACTCCCGTTCAAGGTAAGAGCAAACCGATCCATCCACATGGTTGCCTCTTGGTGTAAAGAGTCGATCACCCTTCCTCTAGCCTCTTTTTCCGCATATACTTGGGCATACTCATCCGCGATTCTATGCTCGTGGGCCGTGGCTAGACCTAACTCTTCTTGTACTTGGCGATGATAGCTAGCATGTTGGTCTCCGTCTCGCATAAACGCTGAGACAAGCTTCTTTTGGACCTTGAACAAGCAATAACTCCTCTTTCAGAACCATGCTATGTGCTCGCGACTGGTCCCTTTCTTCCCTTCGCAACTTGAGTTCACTATTGCTACCCCATAGAGCTCCGCGAAATTTGTTCCGGCCATACTCTTCCTTGCGAGCCCTCTTGGTCTCTCGTTCAAGGGCCTTGCGGTAATTGCATTCTCTTCCCGTAACCCGGCACACTCCTTCCGAACGTGTGTAGCAGCCAACTTGAACTTCTCCTTGGCGAGTTTTGCCTTTCCTAACTCGCTTTTGAGAGCTTGGACTTCCTCGTCCTCTTCCGGTGCTTCAAAATTCTCTTCGCTGACGACTTTTAACTTGGCGAGCCAATCTAAACCTCGTATGCGAACTTTCAGCCATTCGTGGTACCCACCAATGATGCCATTACGAATGCCTCTAAGCTCTTGATCTTTCCTTAACGGGTTTCCCATGCCTTATGGATTCTTTGTATAGTCTTGGAATTTTGTGCGCCGAGATCCCTCACAAGGAAAGGAGACATGCTTTCTTCCGTCGGTGCTCCCCTCATGGGGTACCCTAGTTGTCTTATAGCGAGCGTGGGATTGTAATTAATACAACCCCTCGTTCCTACCAGCGGAATGTTTGGGTATCTTCCACATGAGAAAAGGACTCCTTCTTTTCCTTCCTTCCATCGGGGGAACCAACTGATTGTTCTACTCCTATCCCGGCCAAGAGCTGGTCCCAATCCATTCTCCTCTTTTCAGTGCACGAGCGATGGCTCAGGAGCGGACATGGATGTCTTGTGTCTTGTTGGAACAAGTGTGAAACCAACCAAACACAGAGGGCGGGTAAGCAACAGATGATCCGTGCGCTACTCTTCTCGCACCTTCGGTCAAATGTGTCAAATAGATCTGCCAAGACAGCTACCACCGGACTTTCCTTGCTATGGTGGTAGGCAAGGAAAGCGTCGATTGCTGCTAGGTCTACCAAACCATCCACGTTTGGAAAGAGGACGACCCCAAAAATTATTAAAGCTAACACATCCATAAACGGGACCCAGTCTCCTTGATTGGCCATACCCCTCGCCTTGTCTTCTAGGTACTTCTGTGGTAGGCCCGCTATGCCGTTCCGAGTCTGTTTTATGCGGTCCAAACCTCTTGCTGAATCCTTGACCACAGTTGCAATTCTGCTCAAAGAGGGGAGACACCGGAGGAAAGATATGGTTTTCTTCCCCCGAGAGGACATCCTAGAATTTCCTCAAATTCTTCAATGGTTGGTACTAATTGGAAGTCTCCGAATGTGAAGCATCTCAAAGGCTGGTCGTAGTATTGGGTAAGTGATGCAATGGCTTCTATGGACACCTCTGCTATGGTCAACTCTAAGATCTTTCCGTAAGTCTTGCGGAAGGCTTGCATTTGGAGGGGTTCCATCAACCGCCCTAATTCCTTGATGCTGGTGGTATCTGGGCTTTTGACCTTGACTTGGTAGAACCTCTTGCCGGTTTGATTTGTTCCCATGCTTACTAAAGTGAGACAAAAGCTGGTGCAAATCAAAACTCCGATATCTCATGGGTGGATGGATGAATGCATGATGGAATGCATATGACACAGATGCAATCTAGAATGCGGGGGTCCGGGGAATTTGTCCCCTTCTTAGATACGACGTCTAGGGGTAGCAAAATGCCCCAACGCACGTTTTTAAGAAGGCGACACGGACCCTCCGTTGGTTTGTTTACAGTAGGGATCAAGACAGAACCCATATGCAATGCCTATGCAAAAGACACAATGCGGGAATGTACACAGTATGACAATATTTACCGAACATAAGCAAAAGGGTATATGATACTCATGCATGGCAGTGTGAAAAATGGCACGCAGCGTGTTTGCTTCGTGCCCCTATTTAAGGGACCTATAAGGGAGAGAACTAACTAGGCTTTTAGCAATAATCCCCAAGGTAGTTATATCTCTCTTGATGGTTTCTAGAGGTATCATCCCCTTTGAAGAACATATTGTAGCAGTAGGGACTACTAGCAACAATAGGTTTTCAAAGAGAAAAGCTCTAGATGAGGGTTCACTGTAATCAAGCAAGTCGGAGACCTAGCATGATCACAGATTCACCTCCACTCCTTATGTCCCATGAACCCGGGTATAGGGCCCTTTTTCACTCACAGTGTGTGCAAATAGTGTTGGTGTTTGTGTGCATCAAATGAATAAATATTTACCTCATGCATACATTCTAAAACACACTAAAAGCAACAAATAGTTTATATACATAAGAACATAAGACAAATAAAGGGAAACCAACAAAGGAGAAAGTCATGATAAAACATTGCACAAGATTAAATGGCCTAACTCTCTAAAAAAGTCCCCAGTGGAGTCGCCAACTGTCGCAACCTACCCTTCGGCGGGAGGGCGACGCGTGACTCGCGGGATGCGTGTTCCACGAAAGGAATACGCGCGGAGTCGCCACCAACGTTTATTTGAGGAAAACGTCGGAAAAACCGGAAAAGACGCGATCTACGAACTTTTAAGTGAAAGGTTCGGGAGTTGTATTTACGCACGGGGAAGGTATTAGCACCCCACACGCCCGTCCAAGGGACGGCAGCCTTTAATCGAATGTGCAAACATGACTTTGATTTTTATGTTCCCTTTTATGTTCTTTATATCCTTTATACCCTTTTTATATTTTTTTTTTTGTGTGGTCGACAAGGGTGTTTCCCTTTGCTCCTACGTATTCCTCAATTTGGGATGAGAAAATCAGACCTACGTAGTTCTTTCTTATCAAGTGATTCTTTTTTACTTAAGTGGTGATCATTTTAAGGCGTTGGACCTTAAAAATGATCCATTTTACTTAGTGAGAAATTGAAATGACAAACTTCAAAAGCCTATTTTTGTGGACGAGCTTGACTAGGCGAGTTGATTTTAGCCTTAGTTTCACTTTAGTTATTAATCAATTCGGTTAAGAATGAGAAATCCCAAAGAGAAAACGTCCGATTGATTTTCCGCTTTATTTTACTAAAAGATGTCTTTTTGATTATTATATTATTTTTTTACCTCTTTTTGATTTCCAACGTGGTTACGGCATGACCGAACGGTCGGAATTGATTTTAACCAAAGTTAATGGATAATACAATTCAAACGTTCGGTGGAAATTTATTTTATTTTTAAGTTAAGCGAGAAATGACTTAAGTAAAATGGCTTAAGCACGTCAACAGGGGGTATAAAAAGTAAACAAAATGAGAATAAAAATGCACGAAACACAATGTGGACCACTACGGGTGCATAGAATGAATCGAAAAACTTGGTTCGAGGTACTTACCCGTTGAAGATCGAAGAACGATGAAGAACGAATGAAGAACGTCGAAGGACGGTTGAAACTTTTGCGAGATCCCTCACGGAAAACGTTACGGAAACGTTTCGGAAGCGCCTCGGCTTAGATTTTCTTCACGGAAACAATTTTTCCAAGCAATTTCCAAAGATAGAGAAGTGCCTAAAGGGCTGGGATCCTTTTCTTCTTCATTTTCTCCCCTATTTATAGCAAAATAGGGGAGATGCTTGCCGCCCAGCTCGCCCAGGCGAGCAGGTTTGCTTCCTCCAGAAGCAACCGCCTTCTGGAGGAACCTTCTGGAGGGCCCAAATGGGCCTGGGTGCTATTTGCACCCCCATTTTTACTAAGTTCACCCCCTCTGCTGTTTTTTGGTGATTCTTTTTTCGTAAAGTTACGGAAACTTACGAATTTCGTAACGATACTTGTTTTCTTTCCGTAATTGTTACGGAACCTTGCGGATTACATAATCATCCCCTTTTTGACTTACGGAATGTTACGGAACCTCACTTAATTATGCAACGACGCTTCCTTTTGATTTCCGGTGTGTCACGGAAACTTACGGATTGTGCATCAATATTTTTTTGGTTTTCCGGCATGTCCTGAAATTTCACAAATTGCCTAATGATGGGTGCCAAGCACCTCACGAGGACCAAAGAATGGTCGCACGTCATCGAGCAAAGGTTCCCGGACGAAATTAGGGTATGACAGGCTCCAAACTCGAAGGTGGAGGACACTTGAATGAAAATGCAATTCATGGGCTCCGAAAAAGGGTTGAGGATGGAGAATTGCACTAAGCAATCACTACGCATAGCTCCAAACTCGAAGGAGGAGGACACATGAACGAAAACGCAATTCATGGGGCTCCGAAAAAGGTTGAGAATGGAGAATTGAACTAAGCAATCACTATGCATGGCTCCAAACTCGAAGGTGGAGGACACATGAACTAAAACGCAATTCATGGGGCTCCGAAAAAGGTTGAGAATGGAGAATTGCACTAAGCAATCATTACGCATGGCTCCAAACTCGAAGGTGGAGGACGCATGAACGAAAACGCAATTCATGGGCTCCAAAAAAGGGTTGAGAATGGAGAATTGCACTAAGCAATCACTAGGCATAGCTCCAAACTCGAAGGTGGAGGACACATGAACGAAAACGCAATTCATGGGGCTCCGAAAAAGGTTGAGAATGGAGAATTGCACTAAGCAATCACTACGCATAGTTCCAAACTCGAAGGTGGAGGACACATGAACGAAAACGCAATTCATGGGGCTCCGAAAAAGGTTGAGAATGGAGAATTGCACTAAGCAATCACTACGCATAGCTCCAAACTCGAAGGTGGAGGACACATGAACGAAAATGAAATTCATGGGGCTCCGAAATAGGTTAAGAATGGAGAATTGCACTAAGCAATCACTACACATGGCTCCAATTTCGAAGGTGGAGGACTCATGAGTGATAGCGCAGTTCATGGGCTTTTTAAAAGGGTTGAGGATGGAGAATTGCACTAAGCAATCACTACGCATAGCTCCAAACTCGAAGGTGGAGGATACATGAACAAAAACACAATTCATGGGGCTCTGAAAAGATTTAGTTTGGAGCTATGCGTAGTGATTGCTTAGTGCAATTCTCCATTCTGAACCCTTTTTCGGAGCTGATGAATTGCGTTTTCGTTCATGCGTCCTCCACCCAAGAGTTTGGAGCTATGCTTCATGATTGACTAGTGAGGACCCTTGTCATACCCTAATTTCGTCCGGGGACCTTTGCTCGATGACGTGCGACCATTCTTTGGTCCTCGTGAGGTGCTTGGCACCCATCATTAGGCAATTTGTGAAATTCCAGGACATGCCGGAAAACCAAAAAAATATTGATGCACAATCCGTAAGTTTCCGTGACACACCGGAAACCAAATGGAAGCATCGTTGCATAATTAAGTGAGGTTCCGTAACATTCCGTAAGTCAAAAAGGGGATGATTATGTAATCCGCAAGGTTCCGTAACATTACGGAAAGAAAACAAGTATCGTTACGAAATTCGTAAGTTTCCGTAACTTTACGAAAAAAGAATCACCAAAAAACAGCAGAGGGGGGTGTACTTAGTAAAAATGGGGGTGCAAATAGCACCCAGGCCCACTTGGGCCCTCTGGAATATTCCTCCAGAAGGCGGTTGCTTCTGGAGGAAGCAACCCTGCTTGCCTGGGCGAGCTGGGCGGCAACCACCTCCCCTATTTTGCTATAAATAGGGGAGGAAAGCAAGAAGGAAGGGGTTCAGCCCCTGAGGCACTTTTCTCTCTTTCGAATTTGCTTGGAAAAATTGTTTCCGTGAAGAAAATCTAAGCCGAGGCGCTTCCGAAACGTTTCCGTAACGTTTTCCGTGAGGAATTTCGCAAAGGTTTCAACCGTTCTTCGACGTTCTTCATTCGTTCTTCATCGTTCTTCGATCTTCAACCGGTAAGTACCTCGAACCAAGCTTTTCGATTCATTCTATGTACCCGTAGTGGTCCACATTGTGTTTCGTGCATTTTTATTCTCGTTTTGTTTACTTTTTATACCCCCTGTTGACGTGCTTAAGCCATTTTACTTAAGTCATTTCTCGCTTAACTTAAAAATAAAATAAATTTCCACCGAACGTTTGAATTGTACTATCCATTAACTTCGGTTAAAATAAATTCCGACCGTTCGGTCATGCCGTAACCACGTTGGAAATCAAAAAGAGGTAAAAAATAATATAATAATCAAAAAGATATCTTTTAGTAAAATAAAGCGGAAAATCAAGTGGACATTTTCTCTTTGGGATTTCTCATTCTTAATCGAATTGATTAATAACTAAAGTGAAACTAAAGGCTAAAATCAATTCGCCTAGTCAAGCTCGTCCATAAAAATAGGCTTTTGAAGTTTGTCATTTCATTTTCTCACTAAGTAAAATGGATCATTTTTAAGGTCCAACGCCTTAAAATGATCACCACTTAAGTAAAAAAAGCATCACTTGATAAAAAAGAACTACGTAGGTCTGATTTTCTCATCCCAAATTGAGGAATACGTAGGAGCAAAGGGAAACACCCTTGTCGACCTCCAAAAAAGGAAAAATATAAAAAAGGGTATAAAGGATATAAGAACATAAAAGGGAACATAAAAATCAAAGTCATGTTTGCACATTCGATTAAAGGCTGCCGTCCCTTGAGACGGGCGTGTGGGGTGCTAATACCTTCCCCGTGCGTAAATACAACTCCCGAACCTTTCACTAAAAAGTTCGTAGATCGCGTCTTTTCCGGTTTTTCCGACGTTTTCCTCAAATAAACGTTGGTGGCGACTCCGCGCGTATTCCTTTCGTGGAACACGCATCCCGCGAGTCTCGCGTCGCCCTCCCGCCGAAGGGTAGGTTGCGACAGTTGGCGACTCCACTGGGGACTGTTTTTAGAGAGTTAGGCCATTTAATTTTGTGCAATGTTTTACCGTGACTTACCCCTTTGTTGGTTTCCTTTCATTATGTTCTTGTATATATAAACTCTTTGTTGCTTTTAGTGCGTTTTAAATGTATGCATGAAGTAAATATTTATTCATTTGATGCACACAAACACCAACACTATTTGCACACACTGTGAGTGAAAAAGGGCCCTATACCCGGGTTCATGGGAGCATAGGGAGTGGAGGTGAATCTGTGATCATGCTAGGTCTCCGACTTGCTTGATTACAGTGAACCCTCATCTAGAGCTTTTCTCTTTGAAAACCTATTGTTGCTAGTAGTCCCTACTGCTACAATATGTTCTTCAAAGGGGATGATACCTCTAGAAACCATCAAGAGAGATATAACTACCTTGGGGATTATTGCTAAAAGCCTTGTTAGTTCTCTCCCTTATAGGTCCCTTAAATAGGGGCACGAAGCAAACACGCTGCGTGCCATTTTTCACACTGCCATGCATGAGTATCATATACCCTTTTGCTTATGTTCGGTAAATATTGTCATACTGTGCACATTCCCGCATTGTGTCTTTTGCATAGGCATTGCATATGGGTTCTGTCTTGATCCCTGCTGTAAACCAACCAACGGAGGGTCCGTGTCGCCTTCTTAAAAACGTGCGTTGGGGCATTTCGCTACCCCTAGACGTCGTATCTAAGAAGGGGACAAATTCCCCGGACCCCCGTATTCGTAAATTGCATCTGTGTCATATGCATTTCTTCATGCATTCATCCATCCCACCCATGAGATATCGGAGTTTTGATTTGCACCAGCTTTTGTCTCACTTTAGTAAGCATGGGAACAAATCAAACCGGCAAGAGGTTCTACCAAGTCAAGGTCAAAAGCCCAGATACCACCAGCATCAAGGAATTAGGGCGGTTGATGGAACCCCTCCAAATGCAAGCCTTCCGCAAGACTTACGGAAAGATCTTAGAGTTGACCATAGCAGAAGTGTCCATAGAAGCCATTGCATCACTCACCTAATACTACGACCAGCCTTTGAGATGCTTCACATTCGGAGACTTCCAATTAGTACCAACCATTGAAGAATTTGAAGAAATTCTAGGATGTCCTCTCGGGGGAAGAAAACCATATCTTTCCTCCGGATGTCTCCCCTCCTTGAGCAGAATTGCAACTGTGGTCAAGGATTCCGCAAGAGGTTTGGACCGCATAAAACAGACTCGGAACGGCATAGCGGGCCTACCACAGAAGTACCTAGAAGACAAAGCGAGGGGTATGGCCAATCAAGGAGAATGGGTCCCGTTTATGGATGTGTTAGCTTTGCTAATTTTTGGGGTCGTCCTCTTTCCAAACGTGGATGGTTTGGTAGGCCTAGCAATCGACGCTTTCCTTGCCTACCACCATAGCAAGGAAAGTCCGGTGGTAGCTGTCTTGGCAGATCTATTTGACACATTTGACCGAAGGTGCGAGAAGAGTAGCGCACGGATCATCTGTTGCTTACCCGCCCTCTGTGTTTGGTTGGTTTCACACTTGTTCCAACAAGACACAAGACATCCATGTCCGCTCCTGAGCCATCGCTCGTGTACTGAAAAGAGGAGAATGGATTGGGACCAGCTCTTGGCCGGGATAGGAAGTAGAACAATCAGTTGGTTCCCCCGATGGAAGGAAGGAAAAGAAGGAGTCCTTTTCTCATGTGGAAGATACCCAAACATTCCGCTGATAGGAACGAGGGGTTGTATTAATTACAATCCCACGCTCGCTATAAGACAACTAGGGTACCCCATGAGGGGAGCACCGACGGAAGAAAGCATGTCTCCTTTCCTTGTGAGGGATCTCGGCGCACAAAATTCCAAGACTATACAAAGAATCCATAAGGCATGGGAAACCCCGTTAAGGAAAGATCAAGAGCTTAGAGGCATTCGTAATGGCATCATTGGTGGGTACCACGAATGGCTGAAAGTTCGCATACGAGGTTTAGATTGGCTCGCCAAGTTAAAAGTCGTCAGCGAAGAGAATTTTGAAGCACCGGAAGAGGACGAGGAAGTCCAAGCTCTCGAAAGCGAGTTAGGAAAGGCAAAACTCGCCAAGGAGAAGTTCAAGTTGGCTGCTACACACGTTCGGAAGGAGTGTGCCGGGTTACGGGAAGAGAATGCAATTACCGCAAGAGCCCTTGAACGAGAGACCAAGAGGGCTCGCAAGGAAGAGTATGGCCGGAACAAATTTCGCGGAGCTCTATGGGGTAGCAATAGTGAACTCAAGTTGCGAAGGGAAGAAAGGGACCAGTCGCGAGCACATAGCATGGTTCTGAAAGAGGAGTTGATTGCTTGTTCAAGGTCTAAAAGAAGCTTGTCTCAGCGTTTAGGCGAGACAGAGACCAACATGTTAGCTATCATCGCCAAGTACGAAGAAGAGTTAGGTCTAGCCACGGCCCACGAGCATAGAATCGCGGATGAGTATGCTCAATGTTAGTGTTTAGCTCTACTGAGCTTTAAAAGATTGGCTAAGATTTTGTTAAAACATAAGCACTTAGACAATGAAGGAAAGCTGGAGTTGCTGCACATGATGTCCAACGTTATGTCAAAGGAATGAGATCGGGCTGCACAATGCACAAGGCAAGATAAAATGTCAAATGAAGAATTGAAGCTGCAGGATCCACGATGTCGGATACAATGTCCTGACATCCTGCCCGAGAATACTGGAGTTGCTGTACAATGCAAGATAAAAGTCAAGTGCAGAAGTGAAGTTGCAGGATCCACGATGTCGGATACAATGTCCTGACATCCTGCCCGAGAATACTGGAGTTGCTGTACAATGCAAGATAAAAGTCAAGTGCAGAAGTGAAGCTGCAGGATCCACGATGTCCTGACATCCGGCCCGAAAATACTGGACATATAAATCTGTTATATCTTTAACAGATTATTGTGCAGTTAGCAAGAGATTAGAAGATCTATCTTTAGGAACGAATTAAAAGATCATTAAAGTTCGAATTTCAAAGTAGAAGAGTTCGTTCAGGGATTAAAGATTAAAGATTAAAGATTCAAACTAAAAGATCAAAAGTTATCTTTTAGTTCTCTAACTGCAGATTTTTTGCAGAAGAAGATAGATCTCCTCCAGCACAAGCCGTTGCAGCCCAGAAACGCAAATTGCTATATAATCATGGAGGCTGCACGAGTTCTGTACCAAGTCCGGGATTGAAGAGTTAGTTTGTGAGTTTTTGGGACTTGAGTCTTTTGTGAGCCACCTTGATGGTACCCTAGCATCAAGTGTTGGACCTATGTGTGTAGAGTTGATCTCTTGTGTCTAGAGTTGATCTCTAGTGTGTAGAGTTGATCTCTTTTGTTCAGAGTTGATCTCTGGTGTGTCTTTGACTTAATTGTAAACACGGGAGTGTGAGTGAGAGGGAGTGAGCAGAGGTTCTCATATCTAAGAGTGGCTCTTAGGTAGAGATCGCACGGGTAGTGGTTAGGTGAGAAGGTTGTAAACAGGGGCTGTTAGACCTTGAACTAACACTATTGAGAGTGGATTTCCTCCCTGGCTTGGTAGCCCCCAGATGTAGGTGAGGTTGCACCGAATTGGGTTAACAATTCTCTTGTGTTATTTACTTGTTTAATCTGTTCATACGGACACATATAATCTGCATGTTCTGAAGCGTGATGTCGTGATATCCGGTACGACATTTGTCCCCCAGTATCAGAATTTCACTCAAGTATATGCGGAAAAAGAGGCTAGAGGAAGGGTGATCGACTCTTTACACCAAGAGGCAACCATGTGGATGGATCGGTTTGCTCTTACCTTGAACGGGAGTCAAGAACTTCCCCGATTGTTAGCCAAGGCCAAGGCGATGACAGACACCTACTCCGCCCCCGAAGAGATTCATGGGCTTCTCAGCTATTGTCAGCATATGATAGACTTAATGGCCCACATAATTAGAAATCGTTAGGAAACTTGTATGGTCTCTTAGACCTTGACTAGATATGACTTCCTTTTTGAAATAAAATGAGTTGGTCCCATGTTTCTACTCCAAAAAGCTTGTGCAAATCAAATCACTCCTACATCTCATCTCTAGCATGCATTTTCTTTCTTTACCCACTCCTCACGTTTGGTTTTTTAGGGAAAAACACCATAACTAAACGCGCCGCAAGGGATCCCTATCGCACCAGATCCAAATCTAGAACGATGGGTGATCAAGAGGAGACGCAGGAACAGATGAAAGCCGACATGTCGGCTCTGAAAGAACAAATGGCCTCCATGATGGAGGCCATGTTAGGTATGAAACAGCTCATGGAGAAGAACGCGGCCACTGCCGCCGCTGTCAGTTCGGCTGCCGAAGCAGACCCGACTCTCTTGGCAACTACGCACCATCCTCCCTCAAACATAGTAGGACGGGGAAGGGACACACGGGGGCACGATGGCAGCCCTCACCTGGGATACAACCGAGCGGCTTACCCTTATGGATTGCCGCCCAACTATTCACCACCCATCTTGCAAGAAGATGCGGGCCACATTGCTTCTCCCGTCCATGAAAAAGAACCTCCTCAGCAGCCCGACGAAGTCCATAAAGACCCTCAAGATTATGCTCGGAGGGATGTCGAGTTTTATCCCCCGATCCCCGAAGGGCCGGCACCAGGCACGTCGCCCCAACCCAACATCGCAGCATCGCCAATAGTTTTGTCTATGGAAGGGCCGCCCCCGGCAATTGAAGAAAGGAGGAAGCTCGATCTCCTTGAGGAAAGATTGAGGGCTGTGGAAGGATTTGGGGACTATCCGTTTGCAGACATGACGGATCTTTGCTTAGTACCCGATGTTGTTATTCCCCCGAAATTCAAAGTGCCGGACTTCGACAAGTATAAAGGGACGACTTGTCCCAAAAACCATCTCAAGATGTACTGCCGTAAGATGGGCGCTCATTCTAAAGATGAAAAGCTGTTGATACACTTCTTTCAGGATAGCTTGGCCGGAGCTGCGGTAGTGTGGTACACTAATTTGGAAGCTTCCCGTATCCGTACTTGGAAGGATCTGATTACCGCCTTCCTAAGGCAGTATCAGTACAATTCTGATATGGCTCCTGACCGTACTCAACTGCAGAATATGTTTAAGAAAGAGGGTGAAACCTTTAAAGAATATGCGCAGCGATGGAGGGATTTGGCGGCACAAGTAGCTCCTCCCATGGTTGAGAGAGAGATGATCACCATGATGGTAGACACTCTGCCAGTGTTCTACTATGAAAAGCTAGTGGGTTACATGCCGTCCAGCTTTGCGGATCTGGTGTTTGCCGGGGAAAGAATCGAGGTTGGATTGAAGAGAGGAAAGTTTGATTACGTTTCCTCCACAAACGTGAACGCCAAAAGAATCGGGGCAACAGGGGCAAAAAGGAAGGAAGGAGATGCCCATGCCGTCTCTTCAACACCCGCATGGGTCAAACCCCAGCAAACACCTCATGGTACCCATCAGTACGCGCAACATCACCCAAGCTTCTCGGCTCATGCTGGGAACGCCTCTAGTTCAACACCCGTGCAGCCTAAGGCACCCACCCAGAGGGAAGCTCCCCAAGTTCCAACTCCGAACACGGCTCGACCGGCCGGCAATTCCAACACGACAAGGAACTTCCCTCCAAGGCCATTGCCGGAATTCACCCCGCTCCCGATGACATACGAAGATCTTCTACCATCCCTCATCGCCAATCATTTGGCCGTGGTAACTCCCGGAAGGGTCCTCGAACCCCCTTTCCCGAAGTGGTATGACCCTAATGCAACTTGCAAGTACCATGGGGGTGCCCCGGGGCATTCCGTCGAAAAATGCTTGGCCCTTAAATACAAGGTCCAACATCTAATGGATGCCGGATGGCTGACTTTCCAAGAGGATCGGCCCAATGTGAGGACCAACCCGCTCGCCAATCATGGAGGGGAAGCAGTTAATGCAGTTGAATCCGATAGGCCCCACAGGTCCAAACCTTTAAGAGATGTGGCAACCCCTAGGAGGTTTATCTTTGAGGCCCTACAAAAGGGAGGTGTAATTCCCCATAGTGGGTGTAAGGAGGATTCCTGTCTGCTACATTCCGGCGAGATGCATGACATGGAGACGTGTTTGGAAGTAGAGGAATTGTTACAGCGGATGATAGACCAAGGTCGACTAGAAGTCGGCATTAAAGGAAAAGAAGAGCAGCATATATGCATGCAATCTACGGAGGGGAGCGGTGTTGCGAAGCCCAAACCCTTGGTGATATACTTCACTAAAAGTGCAGCCTCGCAAAAGCCCGGGCACCCCTTAATGGCCAAACCTGTTCCTTTCCCGTACCAAAATAGTCACGCGGTCCCGTGGAGATACACACCTCCAGGGAAGAAGGAAGAAGAAGTCACTGACGTCAGCTCGCTGTCAGCTAAAGTAACAAATATCACGGGGCTGAGCGGTGTGACCCGTAGTGGTCGTGTGTTCGCACCTCCGGACCTACCAGTCCAACCCGCCGACGTCAAAGGAAAAGGAAAAGGGGTGGAGGAACAAGATGGCGAAGCACCCCACGCTTCGAATAAAGATATGCCAGCAAAGGGGCCCCCAGAGAAAAGGGATGGTAGAAAGGAGGTGTCGCTAGAGGAAGCCAGCGAGTTCCTTCGGATAATTCAGCAGAGCGAATTCAAGGTTATCGAACAGCTCAACAAAACCCCGGCTAGGGTCTCGCTGCTAGAGTTACTTATGAGCTCCGAGCCTCATCGGGCTCTGCTAGTAAAAGTGCTGAACGAGGCTCACGTGGCCCAAGATATTTCGATAGAAGGTTTCGGAGGGCTGGTCAACAATATCACTGCCAACAACTATCTTGCCTTCGCCGAAGAAGAAATCCCCGCCGAGGGGAGGGGGCATAATAAGGCTTTACACGTATCAGTCAAGTGTATGGACCATATCGTGGCCAAGGTACTCATCGATAATGGTTCCAGTTTAAACGTGATGCCTAAGAGCACTTTGGACAAGTTACCATTCAATGCTTCCCATTTAAAACCAAGTTCAATGGTGGTTCGGGCCTTCGACGGCACTCGCCGAGAGGTTAGGGGAGAGATCGATCTCCCAGTACAAATAGGCCCTCACACCTGTCAAGTCACCTTCCAAATAATGGATATTAACCCCCCCTACAGCTGCCTGTTGGGGCGCCCTTGGATCCACTCAGTGGGAGTTGTGCCTTCTACACTCCACCAAAAGCTGAAATTCGTAGTGGAGGGGCACTTGGTCATCGTGTCAGGCGAGGAAGATATCTTGGTAAGCTGCCCATCCTCCATGCCTTATGTGGAAGCCGCAGAAGAATCGTTAGAAACCGCTTTCCAGTCTTTTGAGGTGGTCAGCATTTCCTCCGTGGACTCCCTCTTTGGGCAACCTTGTCTGTCCGATGCGGCGGTAATGATGGCCCGAGTTATGTTGGGGAACGGTTATGAACCCGGGATGGGTTTAGGCAAAGACAATGGCGGCATAACTAGCCTGATAAAAACCCAAGGAAATCGTGGGAAGTATGGTTTAGGCTATAAGCCCACTCAGGCGGACATGAAAAGAAGCATCGCGGGAAGGAAGAACAGTGGTCAGAGCTCGCGTTGGAGACAAGAAAGTGAAGGAAGCCCGCCCTGCCACATAAGTAGAAGCTTTATAAGTGCGGGTCTGGGAGACGAAGGTCAAGTGTTCGCGATATGTGGAGATGATGTTCCAAGTACTTCGGATTTGGTCCGACCATGCCCTCCTGATTTCCAGCTGGGAAATTGGCGAGTGGAGGAACGCCCCGGCATTTACGCAACAAGCATAATGTAAACCTTCACGGTTTTAAAAGCTCTATAGTTGGGCCTAGGCTTTAGAGTTTTCTTTTTGTTAAGGCTTTGTGTCTTTTGTTTTTGAATTTATAATACAAGGATCTTTCTTCATCTGTTCCTGGTCTCTACCCATTCTCATTCATTTGCATGTTTACTTCTTTTTCTGAAACGGCAGATTCGATGACGAGTCCCCCGAAGGTACTAATACCTGGGACCCGTCTATCAACTTCGAGCAAGAAATGAACCAAACGGAAGATGAAGGAGATGAGGATGTGGGACTTCCTTCGGAACTAGAAAGAATGGTCGCCCATGAGGACCAAGAAATGGGGCCTCATCAAGAAGAAACAGAGCTAGTAGACTTAGGAATTGGCAGTGGAAAGAGGGAAGTAAAGATAGGTACAGGCATTACCGCACCTATCCGTGAAGAATTAATAACCCTGCTAAAAGACTACCAAGACATCTTTGCTTGGTCATACCAAGATATGCCCGGTTTGAGTTCTGACATTGTGCAGCACCGGTTGCCTCTAAATCCCGGGTGTTCCCCAGTAAAACAGAAATTGAGGAGGATGAAGCCCGAAACGTCCTTGAAGATAAAAGAAGAAGTGAAGAAGCAGTTTGACGCTGGATTTCTGGCCGTCGCTCGGTATCCAGAATGGGTTGCCAACATCGTACCAGTTCCTAAAAAAGGTGGGAAAGTACGAATGTGTGTAGATTACCGGGACCTGAATCGGGCCAGTCCCAAGGACAATTTTCCGTTACCACACATCGATATCCTCGTAGATAACACGGCCAATTTCGCTTTATTTTCCTTCATGGATGGTTTCTCTGGTTACAATCAGATAAAGATGGCGCCCGAGGATATGGAAAAGACTACTTTCGTCACCCTGTGGGGAATGTTCTGTTACAAGGTGATGTCCTTTGGACTCAAGAATGCCGGGGCAACTTATCAACGGGCCATGGTAGCTTTGTTCCATGATATGATGCATCAAGAGATCGAGGTCTACGTGGACGACATAATTGCTAAATCTAAATCTGAGGAAGAACACCTTGTCAACCTGCGGAAATTGTTCGAAAGGCTTAAGAAATATCAATTAAGGTTGAACCCCGCTAAGTGTACCTTTGGGGTCAAATCAGGGAAATTGCTTGGTTTCGTTGTAAGCCAGAAAGGGATAGAGGTAGACCCCGAAAAAGTGAAGGCTATCCTTGAGATGCCAGAACCCCGTACAGAGAGGCAAGTCCGAGGTTTCCTGGGGCGCTTGAATTATATTGCCAGATTCATATCGCAGCTCACCGCCATTTGTGAGCCGTTGTTTAAACTCTTGCGTAAAAACCAAACTGACCGGTGGAATGAGGATTGCCAAGAGGCTTTTGGAAGGATCAAAAAGTGCCTAATGAATCCTCCCGTGCTTATGCCACCAGTACCTGGAAGGCCTCTCATTTTGTACATGACAATCTTGGACGAGTCAATGGGGTGTATGCTGGGGCAACATGACGAATCCGGGAAGAAAGAGCGCGCTGTTTACTACCTAAGTAAGAAGTTCACGACCTGTGAGATGAATTACTCCTTGCTCGAAAGAACGTGTTGTGCTTTAGTATGGGCATCCCATCGCTTAAGGCAGTACATGCTGAGCCATACTACCTGGTTGATATCCAAAATGGACCCAGTTAAGTACATCTTTGAAAAGCCAGCTCTCACAGGACGAATCGCCCGGTGGCAAGTCTTGCTATCTGAGTTTGATATAGTCTACGTCACCCAAAAGGCGATAAAAGGAAGCGCTTTGGCAGATTACTTGGCTCAACAGCCTCTTAACGACTACCAGCCCATGCATCCGGAATTCCCGGATGAGGACATCATGGCCTTGTTCGAGGAAAAGTTGGACGAAGATCGGGACAAATGGACTGTATGGTTTGACGGAGCGTCAAACATTCTAGGTCATGGCGTTGGGGCAGTGTTGATCTCTCCGGACAATCAATGTGTACCTTTCACAGCCAGGCTAGGATTCGACTGCACCAACAACATGGCCGAATATGAAGCATGTGCCCTAGCCGTCCAGGCAGCAATTGACTCCGATGTCAAACTACTCAAGGTGTACGGCGACTCAGCGTTGGTAATCCATCAGCTGAGAGGAGAATGGGAAACTAGAGATCCCAAGCTGATACCCTACAAAGCCTACATCAAGGAGTTGGCTGAGACTTTCGATGAGATCTCCTTCCATCATGTTCCCCGCGAGGAAAATCAAATGGCGGATGCACTTGCTACATTGGCATCTATGTTCCAGCTAACACCGCACGGGGACCTACCCTACATTGAATTTCAGTGTCGTGGCAAACCCACACATTGTTGCCAAGTGGAAGAGGAACGGGACGGAAAGCCCTGGTATTACGACATCAAGCGATATGTCGAAAGCAAAGAATACCCGCCAGAGATTGCCGACAACGATAAAAGGACATTGAGAAGGTTGGCAGCCAGTTTCTTCATGAGCGGAGGCACACTGTATAAGAGAAATCACGACATGACACTCCTGCGATGTGTGGATGCCAAGGAGGCAAATCACATGATCGAGGAAGTCCATGAGGGCTCGTTTGGAACACACGCCAACGGGCATGCTATGGCCAGGAAGATCTTAAGAGCAGGTTATTACTGGCTTACTATGGAAAGTGATTGTTGTGTCCATGTGAGGAAGTGCCACAAATGTCAAGCATTCGCGGATAATGTCAATGCCCCACCGCATCCTCTGAATGTCATGTCCGCCCCTTGGCCTTTCTCCATGTGGGGAATAGATGTCGTCGGGGCCATTGAGCCCAAGGCCTCGAATGGTCATCGCTTCATCCTCGTAGCAATAGATTATTTCACCAAGTGGGTCGAGGCGGCTTCATATACCAATGTCACGAGGAATGTGGTGGTCAGGTTCATTAAGAAGGAGATCATCTGCCGATATGGTTTGCCAGAAAAGATTATCACGGACAACGGCACCAACCTGAATAACAAAATGATGGGGGAAATGTGCGAGGAGTTTAAAATCCAGCATCACAATTCCACACCCTACCGGCCAAAGATGAATGGAGCCGTGGAAGCAGCCAATAAGAATATCAAAAAGATTATCCAAAAGATGACTGTGTCATACAAGGATTGGCACGAGATGCTCCCATTCGCGTTACACGGTTACCGGACTTCAGTGCGAACGTCAACTGGGGCAACGCCGTTCTCATTGGTATATGGGATGGAGGCGGTGTTACCATTTGAGGTAGAAGTCCCGTCGTTAAGGATCTTGGCAGAATCCGGATTAAAGGAATCAGAGTGGGCTCAAACACGCTACGATCAGCTCAACCTCATTGAGGGTAAGCGCTTAACGACCATGAGTCATGGGCGCTTGTACCAGCAAAGAATGAAGAGCGCGTTCGACAAGAAAGTACGCTTACGCAAGTTCCATGAGGGAGACCTTGTGCTAAAAAAGATGTCCCATGCTGTCAAGGACCACCGAGGGAAATGGGCCCCGAACTACGAAGGGCCTTTTGTTGTGAAGAGGGCTTTCTCCGGAGGGGCCCTGGTGCTTACCAACATGGATGGCGAAGAGCTACCTTCACCCGTGAACTCTGATGTCGTCAAACAATATTATGCTTAGAAGCTGGGGCAATTAAGGATGTCGCTGCATGTTCTTTATCTTCGTGCGTTTTCTAGATCTCCCCCCAGGGATTTCCGGTCCGCTGTATCCCTTGTTACGGTCTTTCAAAGAAATGAACATGGATTTGAGGCTTTTAGTCCTCACGTTAGTTTCACACCTTGCGTTAATTTGTGATCGCCTGAGCCCTTCCGCTCAGTTCATGGGATCCCCCAAGCGCTTAATTAGAATTGAACCTGAACCAACTTTCCCTAAATTTTCTGCGTTTGAAAACATTCATGCATACGCATACGCATACGCATGTATATTGTTGTGGTAAAACAGGGGCAGGATCACCTTGGGCTACCTTCTGGAGTGAAGACAAAACATGAATGGCAGAAACCAGTCAAGGTAGGGTAATGATGCGGCCAAGATTGGCCATACCTGGTTGTTTATTACTTGCAGGTACTTAAGGATGAACGCAAGCGGGGATGGGGTCACGACCGACCGATCGTTGCTCTTCTCTGTGCGAAACAAACAGGGAATGTCACTGCAAGGCAGCTCCGTATCCTTTGTATTTTGCAGCTTTCTTTTACTATTTGTTTGTTTTAAAAAGGAAAAGGGTAATAATAAAATAAGTAATCAACGCCTAATTCTAACCTAAGTAAGTTCAAGTTAGGCAAAATGCTAATCCATGAGAAGGGAGGGGACATGGTTAATGTTCCCCTCAAAAAAAAAAAAAAAAAAAAAAAAAGTGCAGGTTAGCTCGCCTGGGCGAGCTGGGCTCGCCTGGGCGAGCCACCCCTGCACCAAATTATAAAAATGACGAAAGGGGGGGCGTTTTTACGTTCAAAAACTTCTTTTCCCCCCTTTCAAAAGCCATACCCACGGGATTGATGAATTTGCAGCCCTAGGGTCATCCTTTTTCGCATTTTTTGATTCCGTTTTGCGCTTTTGTTCATCACCAACAAGTAAGTATTCCATCCCTAAGCTTTCTAGCTTTTCATTGGTGTATTTTGATCTCCTTTTTGTGCTCTAAATTGTGGGAGTGTGTTCAAATATGGGGCAATTTTGATTTGTTTTCTTGCTTGATTAGGTTGAATTAGGGGTTTGTATGAGATGGCCCTAGGCCTATAATGCATTTTGAAGTAATGGGACATGCCACATTGTCCCCGTTCTCTTGCTATTGATGCCTAAACGCGCGCCCACCAAGTGTTCGGTGAAATGCCTCAATGGCATTAGCGCGTGATTTTTGTAGGGAAACAACCCATGGGGCAATTTGGTTTGCACATATTTTTGGGACATGCATTCATTTTCGAAAGAGCTAGAGTAATTACCCCGCATATGTCCTAGGCCTAGGAACCAAAGTTTTTATGCAAAAGTACACAAAAGGAGGTGCACATTGGGTAAAGTTACCCTCTTTTGGGCCAGCAATCAGCTATGGGCCACACTATAATATTTTCCCTACGCCTAGATGTCTAGGAATTGTGCTCGTCATGAATGCGTAGGTTTAGAATAGGTAGCAAGATACCTTTGGCAATTTGCACTTTGGGTATGAATAGCGAAATACTTGAATGTATGTATATATAATTTTTGGTAGTCAAAATGTCTCACAAAAAAAATATATATAAATATGTTGAATGTTATGTGAAAAAAGACATATTCCAAAAAATATATATATAATTTGAATACAATTTTAGTCAGCAAAGGAAAATATGCTTGAATTTGCATGCGGCTTTAGGTAGCAAAAACTTGAAAAAAGGCATGAGATGTAGCACCTTATTGTGTAGATAGTCAAGATTCATCATGAAGTTTGTGTATGTATAGGTATTAGAAATACCAAGATGTGCACAGGTGCAATTTTTGGTACCCCAAAATGCTTGGAGTATGCATGTATGTGAATTTAGCCAAGGAGATGTGTGTGATGTAAGTAACAAATACACCTTGGAAGTACGTGTAAATAATCTAGGTAACGAAGCTGCCTTGATTGTATATGGGTGCATTTTTTTTTGTCTTGTGCAAGAGAACGATTGTAAGGAAATATGCGCATAAGCTTGCTCTAAATTTACATTGATGTTTGTATTTGTGGGAGGAGGTTATATGCCATTTTTGTTTTAAGAGTAATGTCCCACTGGTAAAACTAACTTTCCAAATGTTTGCCTTCGCAGGAATGGCCCCGAGGAAGCTTGCCTCAAAGAGGTCCAGGAAGGACAAGGCGGCCGAAGGAACTAGTTCCGCTCCGGAGTACGACAGTCACCGCTTTAGGAGCGCTGTACACCAGCAGCGCTTCGAAGCCATCAAGGGATGGTCGTTTCTCCGGGAGCGACGCGTCCAGCTCAGGGACGACGAGTATACTGATTTTCAGGAGGAAATAGGGCGCCGGCGGTGGGCACCACTGGTTACTCCTATGGCCAAGTTTGATCCAGAAATAGTCCTTGAATTTTATGCCAATGCTTGGCCAACAGAGGAGGGCGTGCGTGATATGAGATCCTGGGTTAGGGGTCAGTGGATCCCGTTCGATGCCGACGCTATCAGCCAGCTCCTGGGATATCCGATGGTGTTGGAAGAGGGCCAGGAATGCGAGTATGGCCAGAGGAGGAACCGGTCTGATGGGTTCGATGAGGAGGCCATCGCCCAGCTGCTATGTATACCGGGGCAGGATTTTGCCCGGACTGCTGCAGGGAGGCGAGTGCGAATCATGCGCACCAGTATGACCACCCTGACCCAGATATGGATGACGTTGCTCCTCAGCAACATCCTGCCCACCGATCATAATTCCGACCTCCCCATGCCTAAGTGCCAGCTGGTGTACGCCATCCTGACACGGATGAGCATCCATGTGGCTCAGTTGATCGCTGATGCCATCTATATTTTTGCAGGTATGGCGCCCACTAGGCACCCTTTGGACCCAGATAAGTCCAACAGGGCCCTGGGATTCCCCGCACTGATCACAGGACTCTGCCAGTCGTTCGGAGTCCCCGTTGCACCTACCAAGGTGATTCGGCCGCCCATCACCCGGGCTTTTATTGAGAAGTATTGTACCCAGAGACAGGCTCAGGGTGATGCCCCACAGGCCGCAGGCGCGCCACCACCACCTCATCAGGCTGGCCAGGTTGGGGCATTTGACATAGAGCAGTATTTACGGCATTTGGTTCGCCAGCAGGCGGCCAACCACCGAGCACATGTACGGACCCATGACTGTCTGTACCAGATGAGCCTTAGCATGCAGAGCCAGGGCTTCGCTTCTTTTTCATGCCCTACTCCAGACCAGTTCAGGGCAGAGGTAGCATGGCCCGGAGATTGGCCCGAGGCCCAAGCAGGAGAGGCGCCCCCGGAAGCTTCCGGCGATGGAGAAGAAGCCCACGAGGATGAGGAGATGGCCGATTTGCTTGACTTCTTGGGAGGGAGTGGAGACACGTGACTGGGAGATCCCCAGATTCATGTTTTCTTTCATATTTCTTTTATCATTTTTATTCTATGTTATTGTTTTGACTTGAGAGACTAACGTTTGTTTTTGTTGTTTCGATTGTCATTTGTACAGCGCATACATTTTTGTTTAGATTATTGCATTAGTATTTATATATCACTACTATCAATGATGTTTGAAATTCCAGAACCGTGTAGAGTTCTTCGTTTAGGAACATCGTCCAAAAGTATATATGTGAAATAAACAAAAAAATCATGATAAAAATGAAATGGAAAAAGAAAGAAAATGAGATAGAAAAGAGAAGTGAAAAGAAAAACAGAGCAAATAAGGAAAAAAGGGCAAGTAAGGAAAAAGGTAGAAAAAAGAAAAACAGTTGTTAAGCTGAAAAACCAACATGCTTTTGAAAAGAGACGATTTCCAACTTTTCTTTGAAAAAATTCATTGATCATAACCAATTTTTGGAAAATGTGTATACACCTGAAGGGTGAATGCTGTGAAGATTTTCCCAGACGCCCGAAATGGACTCGGATGAATGCACTAATTGATAAAAGAACATATTTTGGAAACGTTGGGTTGACTAAAATAGAGGAAATGAATCCTGAACCCTAGCATCACATGACCATAAAGATTTGACACTTGAGTGTCCGCATAGGTGCATGCATGACCAGTTTTGCATAAAGTTTCTAAATCATCATTTTTGCATTTGTGTCATGGAAATAACGTGGGGCATCCCTTTTTATCCTTGAACCAAACCAAACCCCGACATGTATCATGTCTAGCCATTCTACAAACCTTGAGCCAAAATCCTGACTCACCATAAACCTTGACCCAGGGTGAGAATGTCAATCCTTACCCTCGGAAGCAAAAAAGAAAAGAAGGAAAATTTCCAATCAAAGAGTGGGAGAAAGCAAAAAAAGAAAAGAAGGAAAATTTCCAATCAAAGAGAAAGTCAAAAAGAAAAGAAAGAAAATTCCCAACCAAAGAATGGGAGAAAGTAAAAAAGGAAGGAAAGAAAGTTCTTGATCAAAGAACTAGAAGAAATGTGCAGAAAGGTCTTTTGACCAGACAATATCTGAACAATACAGAATTGTCACCAAATGAACGAAAAAAGAAGAAAAGAGAACCACAACCTAAAATAGTCTTCTCCCTTTGATTACCAACCAAAATCCCGTGCACTAGCGACTTTTTTTTCTCGCCCCGCACTAAACAAAAACAGAAAAAGAAAAAAGCCAGAAAAATCAAAAGCCAAAAACACACAAAAGCCGAAAGAAGAAACCACCAAAAGAACCCATTCCCAAGGGAAGTCCTATTGATCCATGATCACGCGTGTAATTTTTGATTTGATAGGAAATAATTTGCAAAGTCAAGTCATGACATATCTATGGTTCGGAATTAGGATGAAACACTTACCTGTGCGAGATTGATACACTTTGAGTAGATTTCTTCTATTTTTGTCGAACCCAGTGTTTCCTCTAAATGGTCATTTAGAAACGAAATGCTGACATCCAAAAGCTCATTTTATGGTTATGGGAGATTTCATCAGCAGACTCTCCTTCCCCGGTAGACGCATTGTTTTTCACTCAAAAAAGCATATGCTGCTCTAAATCAGTTGGAATGTTTGTCTCTTTACTAAAGCATGTTTGCATTTTAGTGGAGAAAACAACGAGACTTTTTCAAGTCTCACAAGTTATCCAGAACTACGTAGGTCTGAATTCCTCATTGCAGGATACGTAGGAGCAAGAGCCTCGCTTTTGTCGACCACACCGCCTTTTGTTGCCATGACTCAAGAGCTGGTAGTACGCGGAGATACCTTATGGTTATTCGCACCCTTTTGTCATCCAGAGGCGGCGGGCCCGATGACAAGCAGAGACCAAGTTTGGTCATTCTGCACCCATGATACGCGGAGATACCTTATGGTTATTCGCACCCTTTTGTCATCCAGAGGCGGCGGGCCCGATGACAAGCAGAGACCAAGTTTGGTCATCTGCACCCATGATACGCGGAGATACCTTATGGTTATTCGCACCCTTTTGTCATCAGAGGCGGCGGGCCCGATGACAAGCAGAGACCAAGTTTGGTCATTCTGCACCCATGATACGCGGAGATACCTTATGGTTATTCGCACCCTTTTGTCATCCAGGGGCGGCGGGCCCGATGACAAGCAGAGACCAAGTTTGGTCATTCTGCACCCATGATACGCGGAGATACCTTATGGTTATTCGCACCCTTTTGTCATCCAGAGGCGGCGGGCCCGATGACAAGCAGAGACCAAGTTTGGTCATTCTGCACCCATGATACGCGGAGATACCTTATGGTTATTCGCACCCTTTTGTCATCCAGAGGCGGCGGGCCCGATGACAAGCAGAGACCAAGTTTGGTCATTCTGCACCCATGATACGCGGAGATACCTTATGGTTATTCGCACCCTTTTGTCATCCAGAGGCGGCGGGCCCGATGACAAGCAGAGACCAAGTTTGGTCATTCTGCACCCATGATACGCGGAGATACCTTATGGTTATTCGCACCCTTTTGTCATCCAGAGGCGGCGGGCCCGATGACAAGCAGAGACCAAGTTTGGTCATTCTGCACCCATGATACGCGGAGATACCTTACGGTTATTCGCACCCTTTTGTCATCCAGAGGCGGCGGGCCCGATGACAAGCAGAGACCAAGTTTGGTCATTCTGCACCCTTGTATCATCCAGAGGCGGCGGGCCCGATGATACGCGGAAATACCCGAGTGGTTATCCGTATAAACATTCTTTTGCTATCTGTAAGACAGAACGCTTGATAGCATGCAGAGACTGACATAGTCTTCTGCACCTTTTGTTCCTCCGGGAACAACAAGTCATTTACATGTGGAAATTTCATGGTCGCCCGCGACTCTCGTCAACCGAGAGGAGCGAAATTAGTGTCATACACTGATTTTCGGGGACTTTTGCTTGATGACATGCGACCATTCTTTGGTCCTTGTGAGGTGCTTGGCATCCATCATTAGGCAATTTGTGAAATTCTAGGAGCGACAAGTCATGGTCACCCGCGACTCTCGTCAACCGAGAGGAACGAAATTAGTGTCAAACACTGATTTTCGGGGACCTTTGCTTGATGACAAGCGACCATTCTTTGGTCCTTGTGAGGTGCTTGGCACCCATCATTAGGCAATTTGTGAAATTTTGAGAACAACAAGTCATTTGCATGTGGAAATTTTATGGTCACCCGCGACTCTCGCCAAATCGAGAGGAACAAAATTAGTGTCTTATCTTTACTTTCCTTTTATCTCCAATAAAAGACAAGTAAAGAGGGGCAACTGTCATACCCTAATTTCGTCCGGGGACCTTTGCTCGATGACGTGCGACCATTCTTTGGTCCTCGTGAGGTGCTTGGCACCCATCATTAGGCAATTTGTGAAATTCCAGGACATGCCGGAAAACCAAAAAAATATTGATGCACAATCCGTAAGTTTCCGTGACACACCGGAAACCAAATGGAAGCATCGTTGCATAATTAAGTGAGGTTCCGTAACATTCCGTAAGTCAAAAAGGGGATGATTATGTAATCCGCAAGGTTCCGTAACATTACGGAAAGAAAACAAGTATCGTTACGAAATTCGTAAGTTTCCGTAACTTTACGAAAAAAGAATCACCAAAAAACAGCAGAGGGGGGTGTACTTAGTAAAAATGGGGGTGCAAATAGCACCCAGGCCCACTTGGGCCCTCTGGAATATTCCTCCAGAAGGCGGTTGCTTCTGGAGGAAGCAACCCTGCTTGCCTGGGCGAGCTGGGCGGCAACCACCTCCCCTATTTTGCTATAAATAGGGGAGGAAAGCAAGAAGGAAGGGGTTCAGCCCCTGAGGCACTTTTCTCTCTTTCGAATTTGCTTGGAAAAATTGTTTCCGTGAAGAAAATCTAAGCCGAGGCGCTTCCGAAACGTTTCCGTAACGTTTTCCGTGAGGAATGTCGCAAAGGTTTCAACCGTTCTTCGACGTTCTTCATTCGTTCTTCATCGTTCTTCGATCTTCAACCGGTAAGTACCTCGAACCAAGCTTTTCGATTCATTCTATGTACCCGTAGTGGTCCACATTGTGTTTCGTGCATTTTTATTCTCGTTTTGTTTACTTTTTATACCCCCTGTTGACGTGCTTAAGCCATTTTACTTAAGTCATTTCTCGCTTAACTTAAAAATAAAATAAATTTCCACCGAACGTTTGAATTGTACTATCCATTAACTTCGGTTAAAATAAATTCCGACCGTTCGGTCATGCCGTAACCACGTTGGAAATCAAAAAGAGGTAAAAAATAATATAATAATCAAAAAGATATCTTTTAGTAAAATAAAGCGGAAAATCAAGTGGACATTTTCTCTTTGGGATTTCTCATTCTTAATCGAATTGATTAATAACTAAAGTGAAACTAAAGGCTAAAAACAATTCGCCTAGTCAAGCTCGTCCATAAAAAATAGGCTTTTGAAGTTTGTCATTTCATTTCCTCACTAAGTAAAATGGATCATTTTTAAGGTCCAACGCCTTAAAATGATCACCACTTAAGTAAAAAAAGCATCACTTGATAAAAAAGAACTACGTAGGTCTGATTTTCTCATCCCAAATTGAGGAATACGTAGGAGCAAAGGGAAACACCCTTGTCGACCTCAAAAAAAAAGAAAAATATAAAAAAGGGTATAAAGGATATAAGAACATAAAAGGGAACATAAAAATCAAAGTCATGTTTGCACATTCGATTAAAGGCTGCCGTCCCTTGAGACGGGCGTGTGGGGTGCTAATACCTTCCCCGTGCGTAAATACAACTCCCGAACCTTTCACTAAAAAGTTCGTAGATCGCGTCTTTTCCAGTTTTTCCGACGTTTTCCTCAAATAAACGTTGGTGGCGACTCCGCGCGTATTCCTTTCGTGGAACACGCATCCCGCGAGTCTCGCGTCGCCCTCCCGCCGAAGGGTAGGTTGCGACAACCCTCTAGTGCAATCCTTCTTCCTCTAGAGTTTTTCATCGTCAAGGGCGGATCCTCTTGACTGGAAAATGTGATCTTTGTTATGTTCCCGATTGTTTCCTTTCCCAAATGTGTATATGTATAGTTTGTTGTTCTTGTTGTTGTTTGTATTTTGTTTTGTGTTGTGCAGAAAAGAAGAAGGAGTAGAGACGAGAGTCGTCATCACGGAAAGGGCAGGACGGACGAAATCAGTGTCTTATCTTTGCTTTCCTCTTATCTCTGATAAAAGGTAAGTAAAGAGGGGCAACTGTCATACCCTAATTTCGTCCGGGGATTATTACTTCATGACATGCAACCTTTGGTTAGCCGCTTTGAGATACTTGGCGTCCTTTGTTGCACAAAAAATGAAGTCCCGAGACGTGTCAGAAATCAAAAGGAAGCAGGCTTACGCGATCCGTGAAATTCCGTAATGTGGCGGAAATCGAAAAGAGGTGTTTTTGCGTAATCCGTGAGTTTCCGTAACTTCTTCGAAAGGTAAAAAAGAGTAAATACATAATCCATAAGGATTCGTAACCTTGCGGAAGGAAAATAAGTATCGTTGCGAAATTCGTAAAGTTTCGTAACGTTACGGAAAAAGAATTACCAAAAAAGTAGAAAGGGGTGCATTTAGTAAAAAGGGGGTACGAATAGCAATCTGGCCCACTTGGGCCTTCTAGATCCTTCCTCTAGAAGGCTGTTGCTTCTGGAGGAAGCCACCGTGCTCGCCTGGGCGAGCTGGGTGGCAAGCTCCTCCCCTATTTTGCTATAAATAGGGGGAGGAGTGAAGAAGAAAATGGTTCAGCCTTCTTGGCACTTCTCATTCTCTCGAAATTGCTGAGGAAAATTACTTCCGTGAAGAAAATACAAGCCGAGGCGCTTCCGTAACGTTTCTGTAACGTTTCTGTGAGTAATTACGCGAAGATTCTCAACCGTTCTTCAACATTTATCGTTCGTTCTTCGTTTTCTTGAGTCTTCAATGGGTAAGTACCTCAAACTGAGCTTTTCAATTCATTCTATGTACCCGTGGTGGTCCACATTTTGTTTCATGTATTTTTATTCTCGTTTTCATTCGCTTTTTATACCCCCTTTTGACGTGCTTAAGCCATTTATTTAAGTCATTTCTCGCCTAATCTAAAAATAAAATAAATTTCCACCGATCGTTTGAATTGTATCATCCGTTAATTTTGGTTAAAATGAATTCCGACCGTTCGGTCGTGCCGTAACCACGTTGGAAATCAAAAAGAGGTAAAATAATAATATAATAATCAAAAAATACCCTTTTAGTAAAATAAAACGAAAAATCAATCGGACGTTTTCTCTTTGGGATTTCTCATTCTTAATTGAATTGACTAATAACTAAAGTGAAACTAAGGCTAAAATCAACTCGCCTAGTCAAGCTCGTCCACAAAAATAGGGTTTTGAAAATTTATCATTTCAGTTTCTTACCAAGTAAAATGGATCGTTTTTAAGGTCCAACGCCTTAAAATGATCACCTCTCAAGTAAAAAGAATCGCTTGCTTCACGCTTAAGAAAGAACTACGTAGGTATGATTTCCTCTCCAAAGGAGGGTACGTAGGAGCAAAAGCCCCGCTTTTGTCGACCTCAAAAAAATAAAAAGAAATAAAAGTTAAGGTAACACAATTTCCACAAATCTAAAAAATAGGCTGTTGTCCTTTGAGACAAACGTGAGAGGTGCTAATACCTTCCTCAAGCGTAAATACAACTCCCGAACTTAGAATTTTCATTTTGACCGGTTTCCTTCGGTTTTTCCGACGTTTTCCACAAATAAACGTTGGTGGCGACTCCGCGCATCTTTCCTCCTTTGGAAAGCGCTCCCGTGAGCCTCGCCTTCGCTCGCCCACAAAAGGGCACGTTGCGACACTTATCCTTTGGTACCTTCCCGGAAAGAGAAAGAAATACATTTGGCCAGATTTCTTGATATCTTCAAGAAATGGGAAATTACTCTGCCCTTCGGAGAAGCACTTCAACAAAAGCCCCTCTATGCCAAATTTTTAAAAGATATGCTGACAAAGAAGAACCGGTACATCCATAGTGATAGAATTATGGTGGAAGGCAATTGTAGTGTTGTGATTCAACGCATTCTTCCACCTAAGCACAAAGATCCTGGAGTTGTCACGATACCATGTTCCATTGGTGAGGATGCTGTAGGAAAAACTCTCATAGACTTGGGAGCTAGTATCAACTTAATGCCTCTCTCCATGTGCCAGCGACTTGGAGAGCTTGAGATAATGCCTACATGCATGACCCTTCAGTTAGTTGATCACTCCATCACAAGACCGTATGGAGTGATTGAAGATGTTTTGGTGAAGGTGAAACACCTTATATTTCCAGCTGATTTTGTGGTGATAGACATAGAAGAGGATGGTAATATTCCTCTCATTCTTGGCCGCCCATTCATGTCTACTGCAAGCTGTGTAGTAGATATGGGAAAGAAGATGTTGCAAATGGGCATAGAAGATCAGAAAATTAGCTTTGATCTATTTCATGAAGATAAAGAGCCACCTGACCGGAATGTCTATTTCAAAGTTCATGTGATGGAGGAAAGAAGACTTGAGAAAAAGGTCCTTGAAGTGGGAACTTTATTGGATCCTGGATAACAGGATGATGTGTCAAACTAGTGACGTTTAAGAAGCGCTTTCTGGGAGGCAACCCAGCTTTTCTTTCCCTTCTCTATCTTCATTTTTATTTATTGCATGTAGTTAGGATGTCTTGCTTGTGATTGTGATTTATTTCAGCTTGTTTAGTAATGAACAAAAAGGGTTTTAAAATAATGTGTGAAGAGATAAGCAGAAAATGACTTAGAAAATTTTTTAGATTGCTTATCTGCTGAGCACAAACCTTGTGCTAAGCGCCATCTCTTCACGCGCTAAGCCGAGCTTGCGCATGCTAAGTGAAAAAACCCTTGATTGATTGGTTGAATGTTTCACCTAAGCGCACATCGCTACGCTAAGCCCAACATCTTCACTGTAAGTTACACCTTAAGTAGTGGGCTTAGCATGGATGATGCGCTAAGTGCCACTTCCTCTCTGTGAAAATTTATAATAGTTGCGCTAAGTTCGCCATCCTACACTAAGCCTTAGATTCATTCTGTAAGTTGAGCTTTCAAGCTGGGCTTAGCAGGGAAGGATGCACTAAGCGCCAACATCATTCTATTTTGAAATCATTGGAAGTGCGCTTAGCCTGAATCACTCTTTGTAAGTTGAAGCCTGGTTGCACGCTAAGCCTAACTTCGTAGGCTAAGCGCATTTTGCAGGACCAATCAGAGCTACTGCCATCGCTAAGCGCTCTTTGCTGTGCTAAGCCTAGGTATGCCTCTGGAACTTGAATTGTTAGCTACACTTAGCGCAAAGAGCTAGGCTAAGCGCTTGAGTTTTTTTTTAAAAAAAAAAACATCAGGAGGTCATGCTAAGCGCACAGCTGCGCTAAGAGCTTCTGTCGTGATTTCTAAAAAACAGAGGCACTGCCTTAGGCAGTTACTAAGTTTTCTTTCTAAAACTTTTGTGCCTCTGCCTTTCCTTTGCTTCATTTTCACTATGCTCAAGTGCTATTGCATTGCATTCCTTGCTTCCTCATACTTTGCACGCATCCAAGTAAGTTCATTGACTACCTTTTTCATTTTATTTCATGCTTCAAACCTTAGGATAGTTGATTTATGGTTTTCGTGATTAGTATTGTTGTTAGGTTAAGTTACTTAGTTTTAGGGTTAGGTATTTTAGGACTTTAGGTAGTTTAGAAGCCCATTATGGGCAATGTGGCTGAAAGGGGTGAAAACTCTTGTGTGTATTTCTGGGAATTGCGATAAACATGCTAAGCGCGCCTGCTACACTTAGCCTGTTCATCGCAACTGTTAACTTTTTTTAGGATTTCTGATGATCGTGCTAAGTGGACCATGTTGCGCTAAGCACATTCATCGTGGCTGTTGACCAAAACGATGCAGATGCTAAGCGTGCCTATGCGCTAAGCGTCAATAGTATACTGAGATACTCATAATAGTTCAGGCGCTAAGCCTAGCTTGCTAGCTAAGTGCCACTTAGGTTCTGTTTCTTTACCTTTGGAATAAGGCTAAGCGTGCCTTGCTGCGCTAAGCCTAATCTATAGAAAAAAAGATTTTTTGAGTCTTTAGGCTAATCGTGAGTTTTTTGCGCTTAGCCCATGAGTAATTTCGTGAAGGGGCTAAGCGCCCAACTCTGTTTTCAGTTTTAATTTTTTCTATTTTCTTGAGAATAAACGTGTGCTAATCTCTTGTGTTTTGTCTTATATTTTGTAGATGGCTTATAGGAAAAGAAAGGCACCTTCTACACCTTCTCAAGTATGATATGACAGATCAAGATTCACATCCTAGGAAGCTTGGGAGAGATACACAGACATTATTATGCCTAGGAAATTGCTACCTGAGAGAAATGTGGTGGTCTACACCACATAATTTGATGAATTCCTAGATGAGCTGGATAGAAGACACTGGTGGGAGGAGTTGACTGACTTTCTGGATGGCAACATTGATGTTGCCATTGTAAAAGAATTCTATGCAAACCTCTATGACCCCGAGGACAAATCACCTAAGCAGGTGAGGGTGAGAGGTCATTTGATTGAGTTTGATGAGGATACTCTTAACACATTTTTGAAGACCCCTTCCACTTCAGCACCATCAGAGGCACCAACACCTTCTTCTTCTCCAGTACCCCCCTCTTCATCCACTCAGATTCCAGTTATTCCTCCAGCATCTCTACAGATGCCACTCCCAGCTCCATTATATGCAGGACCATCATACTTTTTATTTACTCCACAGATGCTTCACTCCATGATGCAGAGTTTGCACTGAGGGCAGTCCATCATCATGAAGAGCCTTCAGGGCTTGGGCTTGCCCTCCATTATAAGCATGGAGGAGTTTGAGGCTCAGGTGGACTGGCCAGGAGACCAACCCTCTTCTTCTGGAGGGGGTGGGGCCTTTGCAGCCCAAGAGTCTGTGACTGAGGAGCCACTAGCACCAGCACTAGCACTAGCAGAGGATGAGGATGAGCTCACTCCTCCTAAACCTTCTTATTTTGATGCAGGTACACACATGGTTCAGGAGGAGGAGACTACTCCAGATCAGACTCCACAGCCATCTCTAGCCCCTCCACATATACCTGAGGATGTTGCACTAGTTGCGAAGCCTGAACAGCTTATACAGGATTCATCAGCAACTCCATCACTAGATTTGAATGAAGACCAGCCACAGGAATAACAGGACGTTTAAATTTTTGAATTTTGAACACTTAAGTTTATTTTTAGTTATTTTATGATTTATGTCATTTAAATTTCAGCTTTTATGTTTCAGTTCTTTAAATTTCAGCATTTAAATTTCAGTAGTGTAGTTGTTTGTTTTCTTGTACAAAAAGCTTGATTGAACACTGAATTGGTTGAACTTTGTATGCAATGGCTTGTTTGGTATGAAATGAGTGTTTGAAAATGATTGGATTGAGCAAATGTATGAATTGAATGGATTGGGATGATTAGATGATTGTTTTGATCAAGTTTGCAGTCATTAGAAGAGAATGAGCATGTGATTGGACGTATGTCTGAAAATGTTAGTTGGTTGTCAGATTGATTGTGAAGGAATGCATTAACCGTATCTCAGTGAGAGTGTGATCTATAAATTTTGAGAGAAACGACTATCATTTAGTACTGATTTTTGCGTGAATCTCTAAAGTATGGACTGGATGCATGAATTTGAGGATGATGAAGGCCATGTTTGATTATGAATAGCCACTTAGCCAAAAAGCTGACCATATGTTTGAATGAATTATCCCTTGCACCCAGTTTGAGCTGAATGAATTTATTGATTGATTGAACCTGGAGCCTATTCAGTTGTATCTCCTGCTACCTTATTTTAGGTTGTAGGAGAGCATCATCCACAGAAGTTGGGTTCAAAGCAAATTTGTCCCAAATTTGGGGGAGGCACTGGGTAAGGATTGAAATGGTCAAATAAAATAGTATACACACACTGTTTATGTATATAATGTTTTCTCTGTTAAAAAAAAAAACACTGTAAGTACAAATAAAGTTAATAAGTGTGTATGTTGTAATTCAATGAATGAAAGCTAAGTGCCTAAATAAAGGGCGAGTATGGGGTAGGAATGAATGAAAAAGTGAAGGTAATTCTATGGATGAATGCTCACCTAGAACCTAAGCTTTTGAATGCTAGAAAAACCATGAATTTTTGGCAGCCTAACCCCATTACAAGCCTAGAAAGTCCTTCAAATTCATTTTGTGTGTTCATTACTATATGATTTGAGATGAAATGCAAAGGTTGGAACTTGTGTTGGTTGTTTATGATGGAATAAGCCTAAACACTTGAGCTTCAGTGAAACAATGAATGTGAGGTTTTGGTTGATGATCCTTCCTTGATTTTTGTCATGCTTACTAGCTTATTTCAGCTATGACTCTAATGCTTATGCTCTTATCTTTGAAAAGCTGGATGTTGTGGAAGCAATGCTTTCCAAGTTTATTTTGATGATGCCAAAAACTCAAGTCAAGAATCAAGAGTCAAGCAAGTTTCAAGAATCAAAGAGTCGTTCAATCAAAGCAAGTTTCAAGAATCAAAGAGTCATTCAATCAAGAATCAAGATTCAAGTAAAGAATCAAGAGAAGACTCAATTAAGATAAGTATTAAAAGAGTTTTTCAAAATATTGAATAGCACAATTTTGTTCAAGACTATTTTTCAAAGAAAAATATTTTATCAAGAGTTTTACTCTTTGGTAATCGATTACCAGAAGACAGTAATTGATTACCAGTAGCCAACATTCTTTTCAAACTGATTTATAAAGTTGTAATCGATTACCATGAGCATGTAATCGATTACCAATGTTTTAAAACGTTAGATTTCAAATTTCAAGAGTCACAACTTGTGATAAAACATTTTGCAAATTAGAATTACCTGTGGAAGAAGATTCACCTGCACAGAAATTGTTAGGTAAATTTTTGTCATCACCTTTTTCTGGAATAGAGTGAAGTTTGGCAGGTTCATTTGTAGATGAGGAAGGTGCTACGGGTTGAGGTCCTTGACATTGCTTTCCCGACCTCAATGAAATGGCACTGACATTTTTGGGATTTTGGACAGCTTGAGAAGGCAGCTTGTCAGAATTTTGGGACTGTTGTTGATTCAATTGGGTAGCCAATTGTCCCATCTGATTGGTTAAGCTCTGAATGGAGGCTCTGGTCTCTTGCTGAGGGCTGGACCATCTGAGGTTAGGGTGATTCCTCCATCCAGGGTTATATCTGTTGCTGGAGAGGTCATAATTGTTCTGCTATGGTTGATTTTGCTGCTGAGGTTGAGGAGGTCTATTGTAAATATTTGCAGCATAAGCTTCAGGCTGCTCAATTGCTCCAGGTTGCTGCATGGAAGGGCAAAGGTCTGTATGGTGGTCAGCAAAGGAGCACAAACCACAAACCTTTGCGATAGGTACAGATTTCTGATTCAAGGCCAGCTGGGTTACCAAGTTAACCAATGCATCTAGTTTTCCTTCAAGCTTCTTAGTTTCAGATGATGCAGATGGGTTTGTAGCTACCTCATGCACTCCTCTAATGACTATGGCATCATTTCTGGCGCTAAACTGCTGGGAGTTGGAGGCCATCTTTTCAATTAAATTTCTGGCTTCAGCAGGAGTCATGTCTCCAAGGGCTCCACCACTGGCAGCATCTATCATACTTCTCTCCATATTACTGAGTCCTTCATAAAAATATTGGAGAAGAAGCTGTTCTGAAATCTGATGGTGGGGGCAACTGGCACATAGTTTCTTAAATCTCTCCCAGTACTCATACAGGCTCTCTCCACTGAGTTGTCTAATACCTGAGATATCCTTCCTGATGGCTGTGGTCCTGGAAACAGGGAAATTTTTTTCTAAGAATACTCTCTTAAGGTCATCCCAGCTCGTGATGGACCTTGGAGCAAGGTAATATAGCCAGTCCTTTGCCACTCCCTCTAATGAATGAGGAAAAGCCTTCAGAAATATGTGATCCTCTTGGACATCTGGGGGTTTCATGGTGGAGCAGACAATGTGAAATTCTTTCAAATGTTTGTGCGGGTCTTCACCTGCAAGGCCATGAAACTTTGGAAGCAAATGAATCAGTCCAGTTTTAAGAACATATGGGACATCCTCATCAGGGTATTGGATGCACAAGCTTTCGTAGGTGAAATCAGGTGCAGCCATTTCCCTTAGAGTCCTCTCACGAGGTGGAGGTTGTGCCATGTTCTCAGAATGTGCAAAATCAGAATGCTCAGAATCAGAATGCTCAAAATTATAATGCTCAAGATCAGGATGTTCAAAATCACCAATAACAGAATGCACAGATTCACCAGTTATGGAATGCTCAGAATGATCAAAAGGTATAAAATGATGCCTAACTAATCTATGAAATGTCCTATCTATCTCAGGATCAAAGGGTTGTAAGTCAGATGGATTGCCTCTAGTCATACACTACATTCAGCATGCACACAACTAGTTGCCTTGTCATGTAAATAAAGGTGTAGGTTTGAACTACAGCTACCCTCAAATGATATCCAAATGACTTGAAATTTTGTGAGAAACCCTATAAAATGATGAGAAGATAGCACAAAAAATTTCAGACAAAAATTCAAAGTCTAACTATGAAAGCTAAAAATGGTAGGTTAAGAAAAATAAGTGAATAAAACTTGAAAAATAAAAAACTTTTGACAGAATCGCTTTTTATGGACGATGGAGACCTCAGCCGGCCTACGGCGGGCTGCCATGGCGTAAGAAATTTTTTTTCTACCCCAAATGCATATATAATAATTGCGATTCTGATAACCGGAGCAAAAGTTATGGCCGTTTGAAGTTTTGACAAACACAAAATTTGCTAGTTTTTTGGAACTTTCAAATCTGACCAAACTAAAGGCTCTAGCTATTTTTCTCACAAAATATGGATTAAAAGAAGTTACCAAAAAAAAAATTCAGCCAAAAATAACAACCCTAGCTACTAAAACAAAAAATCTCAAATAATTCAGCATGGGTGGTCGCTAAAATCCGTCTCTAATTGATTTCTACTACTACTCTGTTTTTTCTGCAAGCACAATCTTCACAGCAAAACACCCAAGACTGAAACAGGGGAAACGTTTAATGGAAAAACTGAAACAAAACACACATTAAACAAAATACCAGGACACTAAACAACACTAACACACATACTAACAATTAAGCATAAAACACGAAAGGGTTTAACACACAACACTAGCTAGCTATTATGAACCTTTGGACACTGCTCCCCGGCAACGGCGCCAAATTTGATCGAGGCCGTACCCGAATCAAATAAACATGAAAATGCAGTAACTAGGAAGTGATCCTAGGTCGTTTCCCAACGAGCAGTGACAAACCAAATGTTCATAATATACTTGCAGTAACAGTAACGATTGGGGGGGGGGTTTGGTTGTTTGGTAATTAAAGAGCAGAACAAGTAAACTGGAATACGAAACTACTAATATTAAAAACAGGTTATTTCCTCTGATTCAGAAGCCATTCTCTTATCCTGGGTTATGGAGAATTCGTCCCTAACAGTTAACCACTTAATCCAACCCTATTTCAATTTACTAAGCGAAAATCAACTTAGGGTTTTCAATACGTGATTAGGCACCACATACACCAGTTAGCCCTTTGTCCATTAAGCATGAACGCAAGTTAGGCTCAGAGGCAATTAATCGAACACGAAGCGTGCACTGATTAATGTTCACGAAATTGGGATAACTGGTGAAGGGAAAACTGCCAGGAAACCACATTACAAGCGAAACCTCAAAGAGAGTTGGGCTTCGTCCTCAAAAGGAAACAACACCAGAAAATCTAGCCTTCCATGGATTCAAACAGAAAACGCAAATGAAACATTAAACAGAAACGTAAATGAACAGAAACGTAAATGAAAATAGAAGAAGAAGTAAGAACGAAACTATAATTAGAAGCAGAAAACGTAAAATTGCATTACGTGATCAGTAGCATCAAGCAGAAAAACGAAAACCCTAAAACAAAAGCTCTGAATAATGAATAGCATAACAGAATGCCCTGCACGAATCCCAAGGCAGCTATTTAAAAAGAGTCACTCAAAGTCACTGGGCCCTATTACAATACTCCGGCCCAAAATGAAATAAACACTGAACAACATAAAATAAAATTCCGAAATTTCCTAATTAGAAATTAACTAAGGTAAGCGCTGCTTTATTTGCCCTCTTCAAGTCCACAACCAAAATCCGGATTAAGCCCAATGTTTCATTAATTCCTGAAATTAGATTAAAAACATCAAATTAGCTAAATGAGCCCAAATAATAAAACTACCTAATTAATTGACAATTAAGACCAATCAATAATTAAAATGGTGCAAAAAGGGTTTAGAAAATAGAAGAAAATGATGGCACATCACTTTTATCAAGTCAAGGTTAAAAGTCTAGATGTCACCGGCCTCAAGGAATTGGGACGATTGATGGGACCCCTCCAAAGGCAAGCCTTCCGCAAAGTGTATGGGAAGATCCTAGATTTGGCCGCACCGGAGGTATTTACGGAAGCCGTCGTATCCCTCGCCCAATACTATGACCAGCCGTTGAGGTGTTTCACGTTTGGGGACTTCCAAATGGTACCAACTATTGAGGAGTTTGAAGAGATATTAGGATGCCCTCTCGGGGGGAGAAAACCGTATCTTTTTTCCGGCTTTCTTCCTTCCTTGAGCAAGGTTGCGGCTGTGATTGGAGATTCAGCAAAAGAGTTGGATCGCATGAAGCAAATTCGGAACGGCGTAGTGGGCCTGCCTCGGAAATACTTGGAAGACAAGGCAAGGGATATGGCGAGCCAAGAGAAGTGGGGCCCGTTTGCGGATGTTTTAGCTTTGCTGATTTTTGGGGTTGTCCTCTTTCCGAACGTTGACGGCTTGGTAGACTTAGTCGCCATTGATGCTTTCCTCACATATCACCATAGCAAGGAAAGTCCAGTGGTTGCTATCTTGGCAGATTTGTTCGACACCTTTGACCGGAGGTGTGAGAAAAACAGTGCACGAATTGTCTGTTGTTTACCCACTCTCTGTGTATGGTTGATTTCACACCTATTCCGACATGACACAAGACACCCGTGTCCGCTTCAAAGCTATCGCTCATGCACCGAAAGAGGAAGAGTCGTTTGGGACCAACGTTTGGCTGGCATAGGGGGCAGCACGATCAATTGGTTTCCTCGTTGGAAGGAAGGCAAGGAAGGAGTTCTTTTCTCGTGTGGGGACTATCCTAATGTTCCACTGATAGGGACTAGGGGTTGTATTAATTATAATCCCGCACTCGCCATAAGATAGCTAGGGTATCCCATGAGGGGAATGCCAACCGAAGAAACTCTCTCGCCTTTCCTTGTGAGAGATCTAGGAGCGCAAGGTCTCAAGGTTATACAAAGAATCCACAAGGCGTGGAGGAGTCCGTTGAGGAAAGACAAGGAGCTTAGAAGCATCCGAAACGGCGTCATCGGAGGTTATCATGGATGGCTAAGAATTCACACGCGGGGCTTAGATTGGCTCTCCAAATTGAAAGTTATCGATGAGGAGAACTTCGAAGCTCCGGAGGAAGATGAAGAAGTCCGAGATCTAAAGTTAGAGCTAGGGAAAGCGAGACTCGCCAAGGAGAAGTTCAAATCAGCTGCTACACACATCCGGATGGAGTGCACCGAGTTACAAGAGGAAAACGCGGCCACTGCAAGAGCCCTTGAACAAGAAACCAAGAGGGCCCGCAAGGAGGAATATGGTCGAGAGAAATTCCGAGGAGCATTGTGGGGTAGTAACAATGAGCTCAAGCTCCGAAGAGAGGAGAGAGATCGGTCGCGGGTGCATGGCATGATCTTAAAAGAAGAGTTAGTTGCTTGCGCGAGGTCCAAAAGGAGTTTGGCTCAACACTTGGAAGCAACGGAGCAAAGCATGCTAGGTATCATAGGGCAATACAAGGAAGAATTGAACCAGTCCATGACCCATGAACAAAAGTTAGTCGAGGATTTCGCACAAGTGTATGCCGAAAAAGAAGCAAGAGGGAGGGTGATTGATGCGCTGCATCAAGAAGCGACTATGTGGATAGATAGGTTCGCCTTGACCTTGAATGGAAGTCAAGACCTTCCGCGTCTGTTAGCCAAAGCAAAAGCCATGGCCGAAGTGTGTACTGCCCCCGAGGAGATTCATGGGCTAATCAATTACTGTCAGCACATGATAGATTTGATGGCCCATATAATTAGGAATCATTAGGTTCTTTTGTAACACCTTTGTATAATCTTGGCTAGATGAAAGCCTTGTTCTTTTTATAAAATGAGAAGTTTTGGACTCATTACGTTATCTAAAAATCTTGGGGTGGATCCGAGTGCTCCGATCATCCATTTGCATACTCATGTTTTGGTGGCATACTCACCGTTGTTTATTTCTTTAGGAATTTTATCATAACTAAGAAAACACCAAGGCACCCCTATAACACTCGATCCAGAAAAATGGATAATGTAGAGGGCGTGCAGGAACAGATGAAGGCCGATCTATCGGCCTTAAAAGATCAAATGGCTTCCATCTCGGAGGTCATGTTAAAACTCCAGAAAACCATAGAGGATAAAGCCACCGCAACCGCCTCCAGTACAGTTAGGGAAGCGAAGCCGGTGCTACAGCCCGCCTTGAATCCGGGCCTAGACAGAAACACGGTCGTGTTCGGTCGAAGGTATAGTCCGCAAGCTTATCCTTATGGCCTGCCTCCGGACTTCACCCCCCGTGCCACCCCGAAAGATTTAAGCCAAGCCCCTACTTTTGAGGGGCAACTCCCACCTTATGAAGACTATCCCGGGCAAGACGATGGGGAAGGAGATACCCATCTTGGCCCCCTGCTCCACCTCAAAGATCCATCCTCGCATGAACCACCCCAGCCGAACATAGTCCGCCATATCCCGGCCTCACCCACACCCGTAAAACAATTTGTTCCCTTCGCAGAAGATAAGGGAAAGATTGAAGCGCTTGAAGAGAGGTTAAGAGCAGTCGAAGGCCTCGGCAATTACCCATTCTCGGATTTGGCAGATTTATGTCTTGTGCCCAACATCGTTATTCCTCCCAAGTTCAAAGTACCAGACTTTGATAAGTACAAAGGGACGACATGTCCAAAGGGGCATCTCCGGATGTATTGCCGGAAGATGGGGGCGTATTCTGCGGACTAAAAGTTGTTGGTCCATTTCTTTCAAGACAGCTTGGCCGGGGCAGCTGTAGCATGGTATACCAATCTGGAAGCTTCCCAGATCCGATCATGGAAGGACTTGGCAACTTCCTTCATTAGGCAGTACCAATACAATACGGACATAGCTCCCGATCAGAACCAGCTTCAGGGTATGACTAAACGTGAGCATGAGTCCATTAAGGAATATGCCCAGAGATGGAGAGATCTCGCAGCCCAAGTTGTACCGCCTATGACGGAAAGGGAGATGATCACAATTTTGGTAGATACGTTACCCACGTTCTACTATGAAAAGCTGATAGGCTACATGCCAGCTAACTTTGCGGATCTCGTCTTCGCCGGAGAAAGGATTGAATCCGGGCTACGAAAAGGCAAGTTTGAATATGCTGCCAATATGGCCCCCAACAACAACAGAAGAGCCCCAGTAGTGGGCGCGAGGAAAAAGGAAGGAGACGTCCACGCGGTCACCACCGCCCCAACATGGATGAAAGCACCCCAAAATATCCAAAGCTCATACCAGCCCAATCCCCCAAATTTTTTAATCCGAGCCGGGAATTCCCTCCCAACTCAAGTAAAAGGACAACTCGCAGCAGAAAGAGCACCGGCCCAACGCACAGCTCCAGCCGCACCCCGGCCAGTTAATAATACAGCCCCCGGCGCGACCTATAAATATGCACAGCACCCGAAAGACAACCTCCCTCCTATTCCCATGGCATATTCCGAGTTATGGCCTTCATTATTGGAGAATCACTTGGTGGTGGCCATACCCGAGAAGGTTCTCCAGCCACCCTACCCCAAGTGGTATGATCCGAGTGCCAAGTGTGTATACCATAGCGGAGTTCTCGGACACAATATTGACTCCTGCATCCCGTTCAAGTATAAAGTGCAACATCTGATTAGTGCCGGCTGGCTAGCATTTCAGGAAGAAGGCCCAAATGTTAAAACCAACCCGCTAGCTAGTCATGGAGGTGCTAGCGTGAACGCCGTCGAAGAGGACGGGCCATCAGGGACAAAGAGGTTGGGAGACGTGGCTACTTCTAGACGCTTCATCTATCAATCACTGCAAGCGGCGTGCATGGTCTCCCGAGGTGGATACGAAAGGGATGAATGTTTATTTCACCTCGGGGAGTCGCATGACATGGAAACCTGTCCCGTGGTGGAAGAATTGCTTCAGCGGCTCATGGATTGCGGGCAGCTTGAAGTGTTCATAGGAGGGAAGGAAGAACCACAAATTTGCATGCAGTCGGAAGAGAAGAAGGTTCCTCTAACCCCCAAGGCCCTAGTGATATGTTTTACTAGGAAAGGGACCGGCTCCACACCCATATACCCGCGGGCGGCGCCCAAGCCAACGCCATTTGCATATCAAAGCGATAAGGCCGTTCCGTGGAAGTATACCCCTCCCGCGTCCAGCGAAAGAGTTGCAACCGAAGTTGACTCCCTATCAGCTAAGGTAACCAACATCACCGGCCTCAGTGGCGTAACCCGCAATGGTCGGGTGTTCGCTTCCCCTCACCTAGCGGAATTGCCCTCTAAAGGGAAGGCGCCCATGGTCCAGGAGCCCACAGACATAGCCACCCCCTCGAAGGAAGCAGACCCTCCATTGGTGAGAGGGGCCGAAAAGAAAAAGGAACTTCAAGAAAAAACGGTGACTTTGGAAGAGGCCCATGAGTTCCTCCGCCTCATCCAACAAAGCGAGTTTAAGGTAGTCGAGCAACTGAATAAAACTCCAGCAAGGATCTCATTGCTTGAACTACTCATAAACTCCGAGCCTCATCGTGCGCTGTTGATGAAGGTTCTTAACGATGCCCATGTGGCACATGATATCTCAGTGGAGGGTTTCAAAGGCATCGTTAATCATATAACCATCAACAACTACATCGCGTTTGCGGAAGAAGAGATTCCCGTTGAGGGGAGAGGACACAACAAGGCTCTACATGTGTCGGTGAGATGTATGGACCACGTTGTCGCGAAGGTACTTATCGACAACGGATCAAGTTTAAATGTAATGCCGAAGACCACTTTGGAAAAGCTTCCTTTTAGTGCGTCACGTTTAAAACCGAGCTCGATGGTGGTGCGGGCCTTTGATGGTACTTGGCGGGAAGTAATGGGGGAAATCGACATTCCCATTCAGATAGGCCCTCACACTTGCAATGTGGTGTTTCAAGTAATGGATATAAATCCTGCCTATAGCTGCCTCTTGGGAAGACCGTGGATTCATGCCCTGGGAGTGGTCCCTTCAACGCTTCACCAGAAATTGAACTTCGCAGTGGGTGGACTTTTAGTGATAGTGTCGGGTGAAGAGGATGTGTTAGTGAGTTGCCCCTCCTCCGCACCATACGTAGAAGCGGCGGAAGAGTCATTGGAAACGGCTTTCCAATCCTTTGAGGTGGTGAGCTGCGCCTCTGTGGAACCGAGTCCGTCGTTACCTTCTCTCTCCAAAGCGGCCATAATGGTGGCGCGTGTTATGCTCAGGAACGGATTTGAGCCCGGAATGGGTCTAGGCAAGGACTGCCTCGGGAACGCCGACGTGGTCGATATCAAGGGAAATCCATACAAGTATGGATTAGGGTACGAACCCGGGATGCCGGGGAGGAGGAACGTGCCGTCAAGATTTCGGGCGGATAGGGTATGGCCCGACCGTATTAGCGAGTGTTTCACCAGCGCTGGAATGGTGTCCGAGGAGGAGGTGGCCGCAATAGAAGAGGAGTTCCCTTAAGACCCAACAAGTTTTGTGCAACCATGCCACCCGATTCCCAAGTGGGGAACTGGCATGTGATTCGCCAGTCAGAAGTCTATACCACTGATTCAATGTAATTAGAGCCTATAGATTTCCTTTCTCTTTTGTTTTGTGAAACCTACCTTATTAAATAAACAAAGAGATCTTGTTTCATCTATTCTTGCAGTACCACCCTTTCTCATATCATTTTGCATGTTTTTTGTTTCTTTTGTCTTGTTTGGTATAGATATGAGGGTCGATTCTTTGAGGATCCTAACAACGAGGGTTTGACAATCGATTTCGATCGAGATATAAGCCAAACGATAAACGAGGAAGAGGAAGAGGGCGTCCTGTCACCAGAGTTGGAAAGGTTGGTCGCTCAGGAAGAACGTGAAATGAAGCCTCACCAAGAAGAAACCGAATTAGTAAACTTGGGGACCTCGGAGGAAAAGAAAGAGGTAAAGGTAGGAACCGGTATGACCGCGCCTATCCGCCAAGGCTTGATAACCCTTCTTGAAGAGTATCAAGATGTCTTTGCATGGTCGTATCAAGACATGCCCGGTCTGGATTCCGACATTGTGCAGCATAAGTTGCCTTTGAATCCTAGGTCTTCTCCGGTTAAGCAAAAGTTACGAAGAATGAGACCCGAGATGTCCTTAAAAATTAAAGAAGAAGTAAGGAAGCAGTTTGATGCAGGTTTCTTAGCTGTGGCACGGTACCCGGAGTGGGTGGCCAATATTGTCCCAGTCCCGAAAAAGGACGGCAAGGTTCGAATGTGTGTAGACTACCGGGACTTGAACCGGGCCAGTCCAAAGGACAATTTTCCCCTGCCACACATTGATATATTGGTAGATAATACAGCCAAATTCGCCCTTTTCTCATTTATGGATGGTTTCTCGGGGTATAATCAAATAAAGATTGCACCCGAAGATGTAGAAAAGACCACTTTCGTCACCCTATGGGGGACATTCTGCTATAAAGTGATGGCCTTCGGGTTGAAAAATGCTGGGGCAACCTATCAACGTGCCATGGTGGCGTTGTTCCATGACATGATGCATAAGGAAATAGAGGTCTACGTAGATGACATGATTGCCAAGTCTCGGACTGAGGATGAACACCTTGTCAATCTGCGTAAGCTGTTTGGAAGGTTGCGGAAATACCAATTAAAACTGAACCCAACCAAGTGCACCTTTGGGGTGAAGTCGGGGAAGCTGTTAGGATTTATCGTAAGTCAGAAAGGGATAGAGATAGATCACGAGAAAGTAAAGGCCATCCTTGAAATGCCGGAACCACGCACGGAGAAGCAGGTTCGGGGATTTTTGGGCAGGTTGAATTATATCGCGAGATTTATCTCGCAACTCACCCCTACCTGTGAACCCATTTTTAAGCTGTTACGTAAGAACCAAGCGGTCCTATGGAACAGTGACTGCCAAGAGGCCTTCGAGAAGATCAAATAGAGTCTCGCGAATCCCCCAGTGCTCATGCCACCTGTAACCGGAAGACCTCTTTTCCTGTACATGACCGTGTTGGGCGAGTCTATGGGGTGCGTGTTGGGCCAGCATGATGATTCTGGGAAAAAGGAGCAAGCCATTTACTATCTGAGCAAGAAGTTTACCGCATGTGAGATGAATTACTCAATGTTGGAAAGGACATGTTGTGCTCTAGTATGGGCATCACATCGGCTCAGGCAGTACATGCTCAGCCATACCACGTGGCTTATTTCCAAAAATGATCCCGTAAAATACATCTTTGAAAAACCGGCCCTCACGGGACGAATCGCCAGGTGGCAGGTACTATTGTCTGAATTCGATATCATTTACATCACCCTTAGCGGATTATTTGGCCCAGCAACCCCTCCAGGATTATCGGCCGATGCACCCCGAGTTCCCAGATGAAGATATCATGGCCCTGTTTGAAGAGAAGCGGACGCATGAGGACCTAGACAAATGGATTGTTTGCTTCGATGGGGCATCAAATGCTTTGGGCCACGGAGTAGGGGCAGTCCTTGTATCCTCGGATGATCAGTGTATTCCTTTCACGGCTAGGCTAGGTTTTGATTGTACCAACAATATGGCCGAGTACGAAGCATGCGCCCTCGGGGTTTAGGCGGCCATTGATTTTGATGTAAAACTACTCAAGGTGTATGGAGACTCAGCTTTGGTGATACGCCAGTTGAAAGGAGAATGGGAAACTAGGGATTCGAAGTTGATACCCTATCAAACTCATATCTTGAGGTTAGCCAAGTACTTTGACGACATTTCCTTCCATCACATACCTCGGGAAGAGAATCAAATGGCTGATGCACTAGCCACCCTGGCATCCATGTTTCAACTTGCCCCACATGGGGATCTGCCATACATTGAATTAAAATCTCAAGGCAGGCCGGCATATTGTTATGTAATAGAGGAAGAGCGGGATGGGAAACCGTGGTATTTCGACATCAAGCAATATGTCGAGAACAAAGAATATCCACCAGGGATTTCTGACAATGACAAAAGGACGTTGAGGAGATTGGCTACTGGTTTCTTTGTAAGTGGTACCATCCTGTACAAACGAAACCACGACATGACCCTCCTACGATGCGTAGATGCCAAGGAGGCGAACCTCATGATTGAGGAGATCCACGAGGGTTCCTTTGGGACACATGCCAATGGGCATGCTATGGCCAGAAAAATCCTTAGGGCCGGTTATTATTGGCTCACCATGGAAAGTGATTGCTGCGCTCATGTAAGGAAGTGTCATAAATGTCAGGCATACGCAGACAACGTCAATGTTCCGCCACATCCTCTGAATGTTATGTCCGCCCCTTGGCCCTTTTCCATGTGGGGAATAGATGTCATTGGGGCCATCGAACCCAAAGCGTCGAATAGTGGTAGTTAGATTCATAAAGAAGTAGTTGATTTGTCGATACGAACTCCCCAGGAAGATCATTACTGACAATGGCACCAATCTGAACAATAAGATGATGCAGGAGATGTGCGAAGACTTCAAGATCCAGCATCATAACTCTACCCCTTATCGGCCAAAGATGAATGGGGCTGTAGAGGCTGCGAATAAGAATATTAAGAAGATTGTTCAAAAGATGACGGTGTCATACAAGGATTGGCATGAGATGTTGCCTTTCGCCCTACACGGATACAGAACCTCGGTACGAACTTCTACTGGGGCAACGCCGTATTCTTTGGTTTATAGGATGGAGGCAGTACTCCCATTTGAGGTAGAAGTTCCTTCTCAGAGGATAATGGCGGAGTCGGGCCCAGAAGAGTCAGAATGGGCTCAAGCACGCTACGACCAACTTAACCTTATTGAAGGTAAGCGTTTGGCTGCCATGAGCCATGGGCGTTTGTATCAACGAAGGATAAAGAACGCGTTCGACAAGAAGGTACGCCCGCGCAAGTTCAACGAGGGGGACCTCGTGCTGAAGAAGATGTCCCACGCTGTTAAAGATAATCGAGGCAAGTGGGCCCCGAATTATGAAGGACCTTTCATGGTGGAAAGAGCTTTTTCTGGGGGTGCTCTGATACTCACCCACATGGATGGCGAGGAATTGCCTTCGCCCGTGAACTCCGATGTAGTTAAACGATATTATGCTTGAAGTCTGGGGCAATCGAGAGGACCGTTGCACGTTTTTTATTTCTGAGTTTTTTTCGTTCCTCTTGGTCTCCTCTAGGGATTCCCATTCACTGTATTTGTCTCGTTTCTTTGAAAAGAAAAGATGGGCGGGGTTTTAGTCCTCCCTTTGGTGTTTCAAACTTTGTGCTTTAGATTTGTTATAACTTGAGCCCTCTTCGCCCGGTGTATGGGGGTGCCCCAAATGCTTATTTAAAATTGAATCTAACCAGCCTTCACTAAAATAAAATCATCGCATACATGCACATGCACATGCATATCTTGTGCTAGCAAGGAGCAGAATCGTCTCAGGCCACGGTCAGAAGTCAAGACAAGACAATGGCAGAAATCAACCAAGGTAAGACGATGACCGCTCACGACTGGTCGCATATCATTTTGGCTCTTACTTGCAGGTACATAGGGACGGATGCAAGTGGGGCTAGGGTCACGACCGACCGATCGTTGCCCCTTCCCGGCGCTAAACAAGCTGAGAACGTCGCTGCAAGGCAGGCCAGTATCCTTTGTGTTCGCAGTTTCTTTTACTATTTGTTTGTTTTAAATAAGTAATCGACGCCTAATTCTAACTTAAGTGGGTTCAAGTTAGGCAAACGCTAGCCTGTAAGGGAGGAGGGGACATGGTTAATGTTCCCCTCAAAAAAAAAAAAAAAAAAAAAAGAGGCAGGTTAGCTCGCCTGGGCGAGCAACCCCTGCACCCAAATTATAAATAATGAGGGAGGGGAACGTTTTGGGCATCCAAAAACTCCCCCCCCCCCCCTCATTCAAAGATAGAGAACATGAAGGCTTTCGGTTTCTTGCTCCCCTAAGCCTTTTGATCGCATTTTGCTTTCGTTTTTTGGTATTTCAATTCACTCCAACAAGTAAGTATTCCATCCTTGGTGTTTTTGCTTTCCATTGATGTGCTTTCTTCATCCTTTGGTGCCTTAAATTATGAGAACATGCTTATATTTGTAAGGCAGTTTTGGTTTGCTTTGGTGCTTGTTTTCTTGAATTGAGGATTTGAATGAAAAGGCCTTAGGCCTAGGTTGTGTTCTGAAGCAATGGGGCATGCCACATTGCTCCCATTCTCTTGCAATTTATGTCTAAACGTGCGCCCACCAAGTGCTCGATGAAATGCCCCAATGATATATAAATATGATTTTGCAGAATGGGGATAGTGCGGCTGTTTTATGTATGTAGAGACAGCATAGGAAAGTCAAAATAGATGCCCAAATGCAATCCCAAGCTTAGGAGCCTAAACTTGTAGCTTCAATGTAAGGAAACATGATTATGGCTAGGAATCCAAAAATTTGGTTTTAGGATTAGAAAAGCATGAAAATAGGGACTTGTTTGTAAGAATTTGGGCTGCCCCATGATTGGCACTTTGCACCTAAGTAACATGGGAGATGTTTTTCAAGGGTGTGTAGATATATGTGTAAATATATATGGCATAAAAATGTGTTGCAAAGTGTGTGAATATATGGCATAAAAATACCTTGGAAAGTGAATGAATAGTAAATAATGCATTTCAAAAAATGTATATTTGTGGATAGGTAGCATAAGAGGCTTTTCAAAAAAAATGTACCCATGCAAAAATGGCACAAGAATGCTTCCCAAATGAATATATGATGTGGAATTGCCCCTCCAGTGTAGATAAATGGCATGAAAGTTCCTTTTCAAATGCAAGTGTGTGTGTGACGTGAGATTGGCTCTCCAATGTGCATATATGTATAAATAAATATGAATGAAACAACAAAAATTTGTATGTTAATAAAATACTTCAAATGTGTGTGGGTGGTTTGTGGTAGCAAAATAGTTAGGATATGAACATATGTAATTTTGGCACAATACCTTGGGCATGCATGTAAGTATTCTTTCCAAAAAATGTATATGTGTGGTAACTAGAATGTTTTGAATATCCTTGTATGTTGATATAGTAATAGGGTATTTTCTATACATACACGTGTGCGTAAATGGATTACATGAGTCCGTTCTCCATCAGAGGGATTAGCACGACCCTTTTTGCGTTAAGATAAGCGTTATCTCGTAAAACTAACTTCTCAATGTTTGTTCTCACAGGAAATGGCCCCGAGTAAGCTCGCCTCAAAGAGATCTAGGAAGGATAAAGCGGCTGGAGGAACCAGTTCCACTCCCGAGTATGACAGTCACCGCTTTAGGAGCACTGAACACCAGAAGCGCTTCGAGGCGATCAAGGGATGGTCATTTCTCCGGGAGCGACGCGTCCAGCTCAGGGACGACGAGTATACTGATTTCCAGGAGGAGATAGGTCGCTGGCGGTGGGCATCACTAGTTACCCCCATGGCCAAGTTTGATCTAGACATAGTCCTCGAAATTTATGCCAATGCTTGGCATACGGAGGAAGGCGTGCGAGATATGAGGTCTTGGGTAAGGGGTCAGTGGATCCCGTTTGATGCAGAGGCTATCGGCCAGCTCCTGGGATATCCTTTAGTGCTGGAAGAAGGCCAGGAGTGCGAGTATGGCCAGAGGAGGAACCGGTCCGATGGGTTCGATGAGGAGGCCATCGCCCAGTTGCTATGTATACCGGGGCAAGATTTTGCCCGGACTGCTGCTGGGAGACGGGTGCGGATCATGCGCACCAACATGACCACCCTGAATCAGATATGGATGACTTTGCTGCTCAGCAACATTCTGCCCGCCGATCATAATTCTGACCTTCCCCTGTCGAAGTGTCAGCTGGTGTACGCCATCCTGACGCGGATGAGCATCCATGTGGCTCAGTTAATCACTAATGCCATCTATTTTTTTGCAGGTGTGGCGCCTACTAGGCACCCTCTGGACCCAGATAAGTCCAACAGGGCCCTGGGATTTCCCGCCTTGATCACAGGACTCTGCCAGTCGTTCGGCGTCCCCATCACACCTAGCAAGGTGATTCGGCCGCCCATCACCCGAGCTTTTATTGAGAAGTACTGCACGCAGAGACAGGTCCCGGGTGATGCACCACAGGCCGCGGACGTGCCGCCACCTCATCAGGCTGGTCCAGCCGGATTGTTTGATACAGAGCAGTATTTGCGGCATTTGGTTCGCCAGCAGGCGGCCAACCACCGGGCACATGTACAGACTCATGATTGTCTTTATCAGATGAGTCTCAGCCTGCAGAGCCAGGGCTTTACTTCTTTTCCGTGCCCTACTCCGGACCAGTTCAGGGCAGAGGTCGCATGGCCTGGAGATTGGCCCGAGGCCCAGGCAGGAGAAGCACCAGCAGAGGCTCCCGACGAGGCAGATGAGGCCCGCGAGGACGAAGAGATGACCGATTTACTTGATTTCTTAGGAGGGAGCGGTGCCACATGATTAGGAGATCTCTTGATCCATATTTCTTTTTGTTTCCATTTGTTTTTTCTGTTAGATATCATCTTATTTTGTGTTTGACTAAGGGACTGACGTTTGTTTCATGTTTTGACTTTTATTTTGTACATACATATCACTTGAGTTGTTATGTCGGTATTTGTTTCGTTGTTGTCAATAATGTTTGTTGAAATGCTGGAACCGCGTAGAGTTTTTCATTTAGGAACGTCAAAATAAAATGAACCAAAAATCCTAATAAAAAGGAAGAAGCGTTGTGAATAAAAGTTATGTTCATAAAGAAACGAAAAAGGTTTTTGTCTATACATGTATGTAAAAGGAAAATGTGTATAGAAAGATTCCTGTGTGTAAATGATGCGTGGAAAGGAATTCTTGTGCGTGTGAGCAACGAGTGTATATGAAGAAACTTTTGTGTGAACCATAAGTGTGTGTTGGGAAAAATGGAAAAAATCTTTGAATGTAAATAGGGTTTGTATATAGACCGTGGATGTAAAAAGAAGAGTTCTAATGCGTGTACAGAAAAAGTTTGTCATGTATAAAATATAGATGTACAAAGAAAGATTTTCCTCATAAAGAACCACAAGTGTATAGTTTTAGTGAACATATATAAAAATAAAACAAAAAGGTAAAGAGAAAGAAAGACCGCAGAGATCGACATGTTGTAGTTAAGAAGTATGAATCATTCGTAAGGAGCAAACACATCTTCTGGAAACAAGGGACTGATGCTAAGAGTTTATTTTCCGGAATGAACCGAGATAAGGATGGATGAATGCATTGAACTGATGAAAGAACATAATTTGGAAACGTTGGGTTTGTTTGCGACACTCCCAACCGTAGTATCACAATGCCATAAATAGGATGCTTGAGTGCCCACTTGACTGTAGCCATGACTAATTTTGCATGTTGTTTTCAAATCATCATTGTCACGCGTGCCTTATGGAGTGATATGGGAGTTCGGCCCGGGACCGATACCTTGACACCCAAATTTGTTGCGCCCCAGATATCAAGATTGGGTTCCCACAATAAAAGACCCCATTGAAACACAACCTTAGACCTTTTTGAACCATGGCCTGTAAAAAAGGAATCCTCATTCTTTCCCCCGAAGCAAAGGACAGCGGAATCTCCTCAAGGGAGAGCAAATAGAACGCTAAACCCGATTTCCCAAAGAAAGGGATGGGGAAGGAAAAGTAAAAAGAAAAAAAGGAAGAAATGGAAAGAAAGAAAAAAAGAAAAATGAAAATAAAGAAAAGAACAGAAGAAAGGAAAGAAGGATTCCCGATCAAAGATCGAAAAGAAGTGAAAAGGGAAAAGAAGCAATTCTCGATCAATGAAAAAAGAGGACAGAAATTCTTCAAAGCCAGATTGCCACTCAGAATCATTTTCGACTGGCAATATCCCACCCCACGTGAACAAAGAGGAAAAGACCGAAACACCCAGCTTCCTCTCCAAAAACACCACCCTCGAGAAAATCCTATTGGTCCGTGATCGTACGGTTGATCTTTGATTCGATAGGAAGTCACGTGCAAAATAGAGTCATGGTGCATGTATGGTTTGGGAATAGGATAAAACACTTGCCTTGTGATTTTTATACACCATGAGTGATTTATTTTCAGCTTAGCCCGATGTTTCCCCTGCGTGTTCGTTTGAAAGCTAGAAGTTGACATCCTACCCTTCATTCTCGGTTACAAGGAAGATTACCCTTAGCACAAGTATATTGTTTCTCTAAGATGTGGTGCTCTCGCGAATGATTTATTTTTCTTTGCAAAAAGCATGTTATCCTTTTAGGTGGAACAACCCGGTGGACCGTTCGGTCCCGCTAAGCGCTGCTTTATTTGCCCTCTTCAAGTCCACAACCAAAATCCGGATTAAGCCCAATGTTTCATTAATTCCTGAAATTAGATTAAAAACATCAAATTAGCTAAATGAGCCCAAATAATAAAACTGCCTAATTAATTGACAATTAAGACCAATCAATAATTAAAATGGTGCAAAAAGGGTTTAGAAAATAGAATAAAATGATGGCACATCACCCGCCAACCCCTTTTTCGGAGCCACATGAATGTTATTGCTTAGGGCTGTTCATGTGTCCTCCATTTTCGAGTTTGGAGCTGTGTTCCATGATTGCCTAAGTGAGGACCCTCAAGGCAATCCTCCATTCTCACCCTTTTTCGGAGCCACATGAATGTTATTGCTTAGGGCTGTTCATGTGTCCTCCATTTTCGAGTTTGGAGCTGTGTTTCATGATTGCCTAAAGTAAGGACCCTCAAGGCAATCCTCCATTCTCACCCTTTTTCGGAGCCACATGAATGTTATTGCTCAGGGTTGTTCATGTGTCCTCTATTTTCGAGTTTGGAGTTGTGTTCCATGATTGCCTAAGTGAGGACCCTCAAGGCAATCCTCCATTCTCACCCTTTTTCGTAGCCACATGAATGTTATTGCTTAGGGCTGTTCATGTGTCCTCCATTTTCGAGTTTGGAGCTGTGTTCCATGATCGCCTAAGTGAGAACCCTCAAGGCGATCCTCCATTCTCACCCTTTTTCGGAGCCACATGAATGCTATTGCTTAGGGTTGTTCATGTGTCCTCCATTTTCGAGTTTGGAGCTGTGTTCCATGATTGCCTAAGTGAGGACCCTCAAGGCAATCCTCCATTCTCACCCTTTTTCGGAGCCACATGAATGTTATTGCTTAGGGCTTGTTCATGTGTCCCTCCCATTTTCGAGTTTGGAGCTGTGTTCCATGATTGCCTAAGTGAGGACCCTCAAGGCAATCCTCCATTCTCACCCTTTTTCGGAGCCACATGAATGTTATTGCTTAGGGTTGTTCATGTGTCCTCCATTTTCGAGTTTGGAGCTGTGTTCCATGATTGCCTAAGTGAGGACCCTCAAGGCAATCCTCCATTCTCACCCTTTTTCGGAGCCACATGAATGTTATTGCTTAGGGCTGTTCATGTGTCCTCCATTTTCGAGTTTGGAGCTGTGTTTCATGATTGCCTAAGTAAGGACCCTCAAGGCAATCCTCCATTCTCACCCTTTTTCGGAGCCACATGAATGTTATTGCTCAGGGTTGTTCATGTGTCCTCTATTTTCGAGTTTGGAGTTGTGTTCCATGATTGCCTAAGTGAGGACCCTCAAGGCAATCCTCCATTCTCACCCTTTTTCGTAGCCACATGAATGTTATTGCTTAGGGCTGTTCATGTGTCCTCCATTTTCGAGTTTGGAGCTGTGTTCCATGATCGCCTAAGTGAGAACCCTCAAGGCGATCCTCCATTCTCACCCTTTTTCGGAGCCACATGAATGCTATTGCTTAGGGTTGTTCATGTGTCCTCCATTTTCGAGTTTGGAGCTGTGTTCCATGATTGCCTAAGTGAGGACCCTCAAGGCAATCCTCCATTCTCACCCTTTTTCGGAGCCACATGAATGTTATTGCTTAGGGCTGTTCATGTGTCCTCCATTTTCGAGTTTGGAGTTGTGTTTCATGATTGCCTAAGTGAGGACCCTCAAGGCAATCCTCCATTCTCACCCTTTTTCGGAGCCACATGAATGCTATTGCTTAGGGTTGTTCACGTGTCCTCCATTTTCGAGTTTGGAGCTGTGTTCCATGATTGCCTAAGTGAGGACCCTCAAGGCAATCCTCCATTCTCACCCTTTTTCGGAGCCACATGAATGTTATTGCTTAGGGCTGGTCATGTGTCCTCCACTTTCGAGTTTGGAGTTGTGTTTCATGATTGCCTAAGTGAGGACCCTCAAGGCAATCCTCCATTCTCACCATTTTTCGGAGCCCCATGAATGTTATTGCCTAGAGCTGTTCATGTGTCTTCCATTATCAAGCTTGAAGCCTCTGGTGACTGGGAAACACGTTATTCTGTTGTTTTTCCGGATCGGTTCCTTCACCGAATATGTGTATATGTGTATATGTATGTTATATTCGTTGTTCTGGTTGTTGTTTGTATTTTGTTTTGTGCAGAAGAAAAAGAGAAGGAGTAGAGACGAGAGTCGCACCACGTAAAGGGCAGGACAGACGAAATCAGTGTCCTATCTTTGCTTTCCTCTTATCCCCGATGAGAGGTAAGTAAAGAGGGGCAACTGTCATACCCTAATTTCGTCCGGAGATTATTACTTGATGACATGCAACCTTTGGTTAGCCGCTTTGAGATACTTGGCGTCCTTTGTTGCACAATAAATGAAGTCCCGAGACGTCTCAGAAATCAAAAGGAAGCAGGCTTGCGCGATCCGTGAAATTCCGTAATGTGGCGGAAGTCGAAAAGAGGTGTTTTTGCGCAATCCGTAAGTTTTCGTAACTTCTTCGAAAGCTAAAAAAGAGTAAATACATAATCCGTAAGGATTCGTAACCTTGCGGAAGAAAAATAAGCATCATTACGAAATTCGTGAAGTTTCGTAACGTTACGGAAAAAGAATTACCAAAAAATAGAAGGGGGTGCATTTAGTAAAAAGGGGGGTGCAAATAGCAACCAGGCCCACTTGGGCCCTCCAGAAGATTCCTCCAGAAGGTTGTTGCTTCTGGAGGAAGCAACCTTGCTCGCCTGGGCGAGCTGGGCGGCAAGCTTCTCCCCTATTTTGCTATAAATAGGGGGAGAAGTGAAGAAGAAAAGGGTTCAACCTCTTGGGCACTTCTCTCTCTCTCGAAATTGCTGAAGAAAATTATTTTCGTGAAGAAAATCCAAGCCGAGGCGCTTCCGTAACGTTTCCGTGGGAAATTACGCGAAGATTCTCGACCGTTCTTCAAGATTCATCGTTCGTTCTTCGTTTTCTTCAGTCTTCAACGGGTAAGTACCTCAAACCGAGCTTTTCAATTCATTCTATGTACCCGTGGTGGTCCACATTTTGTTTCATGTATTTTTATTCTCGTTTTCATTTGCTTTTTATACCCCCTTTTGACGTGCTTAAGCCATTTATTTAAGTCATTTCTCGCTTAATCTAAAAATAAAATAAATTTCCACCGATCGTTTGAATTGTATCATCCGTTGATTTTGGTTAAAATGAATTCCGACCGTTCGGTCGTGCCGTAACCACGTTGGAAATCAAAAAATAGGTAAAATAATAATATAATAATCAAAAAATACCTTTCAGTAAAATAAAAGCGAAAGATCAATCGGACGTTTTCCCTTTGGGATTTCTCATTCTTAATTGAATTGACTAATAACTAAAGTGAAATTAAGGCTAAAATCAACTCGCCTAGTCAAGCTCGTCCACAAAAATAGGGTTTTGAAAGTTTATCATTTCAATTTCTTACAAAGTAAAATGGATCATTTTTAAGGTCCAACGCCTTAAAATGATCACCTTTCAAAGTAAAAGAATCACTTGTTTCACGCATAAGGAAGAACTACGTAGGTCTGATTTCCTCTTTGATGGAGGGTACGTAGGAGCAAGAGCCCCGCTTTTGTCGACCTCAAAAAATAAAAATAAAAGTTAAGATAACACAATTCCACAATTCTAAAAAATAGGCTGTTGTCCTTTGAGACAAACGTGAGAGGTGCTAATACCTTCCTCAAATATAAATACAACTCCCGAACTTAGAATTTTCATTTTGACCGGTTTCCTTCGGTTTTCCCGACGTTTCCCACAAATAAACGTTGGTGGCGACTCCGCGCATCTTTCCTCCTTTGGAAAGCGCACCCGTGAGCCTCGCCTTCGCTCGCCCGCGAAGGGCACGTTGCGACACCCTTTTTCTTAGGCACTTAGCTTTCATACCTGAATTTATAGCATACACACTTATTAACATTATTTATACTTACAGTTTTTTTTAACACAGAGAATAAAAACAGTGTGTATATACTATTTTCTTTGACCATTTCAATCCTTACCCAATGCCTCCCCCAAATTTGGAACAAATTTACCTTGATAATAACTCCCCCAAATTTGGAACAAATTTTCCTTGAACCATCTTCTGTGGGTGATGGTCTCCTACAACCTAAAATAAGGTAGCAGTAGATACAACTGAATAGACTCGAGGTTCAATCAATCAATCAATTCATTCAGTTCAAACTGGGTGCAAGGGATAATTCATTCAATCACAAGGTTAGCTTTTTGGCTAAGTAGCTATTCATACTCCAATATGGCCTTCATCATCTTCAAGTTCATGCATCCAATCCATACTTCAGAGATTCACGCAAAAATCAGCACTAAATGATAGTCGTTTCTCTCAAAATTTTAAAGATCACACACTCACTGGGATACAGTTAATGCATTCCTTCACAATCAATCTGACAACCAACTAACATTTTCAGACATAATTCCAATCATATGCTCATTCTCTTCTAATGACGACAAACTTGATCAAAACAATCATCCAATCATCCCAATTCATTAAATTCATACATTTGCTCAATCAAATCATTTTCAAACACTTATTCCATACCAAACAAGCCACTGCATACATTGTTCAATCAATTCATTGTTCAAGCAAGCTTTTTGTACAAGCAAGCAAACAACTATACTACTGAAATTAGAATGCTAAAATTTAAAGAACGGAAACATAAAAGCTGAAAATTAAATGACATAAATCACAAAATAACTAAAATTAAACTAAAGTGTTCATAATGAAAAAAATTTAAACGTCCTGCTCCTCCTGTGGCTGGTCTTCATTAAGATCCAGTGGTGATGGTTGAATCTCCTCAGGAGCAGGTGCAGATGGTGGAGATGGCTATGGGGTCTGAGCTAGACTGGTCTCCTCCTCTGTTGCTGCTGGTGATGGTGCTAGTGCTGGTGGCTCCTCAGGCACAGGCTCCTGGGCTGTAGAGGCCCCACCCTCTCCAGAGGAAGAAGGCTGATCTCCTGACCAGGCCGCCTGTGCATCAAACTCCTCCATGCTCATAATGGAGGGCAAGCCCAAGCCCTAAAGGCTCTGCATGATGATGGACTGCCCTCTATGGATGCTCTGGAGCATGGAGTGAAGCATCTGAGGAGTAAAAATAAAATCTACTGGACCTGTAGAAAGAGGAGCTGGCAGTGGAATCTGTGAAGGTGCAGGAGGAATCACTGGAATCTGAGTGGATGAAGAAGGAGAAAGTGCAGAAGAAGAAGGTGCTGGTGCCTCTGATGGTGATGTGGAAGAGGCCTCAGATCTCTTACCCTTGGCCTTCCTGGGTCCTCTGAAAGTTGTTGTTGGATCATCCAGATTCCAATAGTTCTTCTTAATATAAGCCAAATTAATGGTAGGACTCAGGCTCTCCAAGGACCTCGAATCAGACTGAACTCCCCTAGCCTTACATAGAGCTGTAATCAAGGCCAGGAATCCAAATCTGGATGTGTCATGCTGAGCAGTGAGGGAGATCTGGTGGGAGATGAGGTACCCCACATTCATATCCATCTTCATAATAATGCCATAGATAAGTCTGGCCCTGTCAAGAGTGACATCAGAAGTGTGGGAGGTGGGAATCAAGTTAGAAAAAGAAAGAACGCTCCATGTCTGAGCTAGGGTGGTCATGTTCTTCCTTAAAATCTTCAAGGGTTGCCCATCAGCATGAAGCTCGAATCCCCACCCTGGGATACAGAGCTTAGCAGCCAACTCCTAAGGATCAGGCCTCAGGAGTGCAAATCTAGAATAAGCACAGAGTGATTCCCCCTCTTCAACAATAACAGGGGTCTTCAAGAAAGTGTTAAGGATGTCCTCATCAAACTTAATCAGATGACCTCTCACCCTTACCTGCTTAGGTGATTTGTCCTCGGGGTCATAGAGGTTGGCATAGAATTCCTTCACAATGGCAACATCGATGTTGTCGTCACCAAAGTCAGTCAACTCCTCATCCCAATGGCGTCTCTCGAGTTCCTCCTTGAACTCATCAAACTCTGTATAATAGACCACCACGTTCCTCTCAGGCAAAAGCTTCCTAGGCACAATAATATCAGTGTATCTTTCCCAAGCCTCTTGGGAAGTAAATCTGGATCTTTCAAATCTAACTTGAGTGGGTGTAGATGGTGCCTTTCTATTCCTAGAAGCCATCTACAAAGTATAAGACAAAACACACAAGATTAGGACAGGTTTATTCTCAAGAAAACAAAAAAATAAAATTGAAAACAGAGCTGGGCACTTAGCGCAGCATGCTGGCGCTTAGCGCGCCTTATGAAATTAACCCAAGCGCTAAGCATAGCAAGCTGGCACATAGCTCGAAGACACAAAAAACATTTTTTTCTGCAAAATAGGCTTAGCGCACAGGTGCACTTAGCCTAAGTCTACAATTTTAGATACAGTAGAGGATAGGGGCTTAGCGCCACATGCTGGTGCTTAGCTCAGCCTCAACAGCACACTGAGGCTTAGCGCACAGGCACGCTTAGCCTTATTACAAAGGTTAAGAAATAGAACCTAAGTGGCCCTTAGCACAGCAAGCTGAGCTTAGTGCCTGAACTACACTGGGTATCTCAGTATACCATTGACGCTTAACGCACAGGCACGCTTAGCGTCTGCATCGTTTTGGTTCAACAACCATGATGAACGTGTTTAGCGAGACATGGTCCACTTAGCGTGATCATCAGAAATCTGAAAAAATTTAACAGTTGCGATAAACATGCTAAGCCCAGCAGGCGCACTTAGCACGTTCATCGCGAATCCCAGAAGATACTCAGAGGTTTTCACTCCTTTTTAACCACATTGCCCATAATGGGCTTCTAAACTACCTAAAGGCCAAAAATACCTAACCCTAAAACTAAGTAACTTAACCTAACAACAATACTAACTAAGAAACATAAATCCTCTATCCTAAGGTGTGAAGAATGAAAGTAAAAGTAGAAATGCTAACTTACTTGGATGTGTAATGCAGCATATGAGGAAGCAAGAAGGATGTAGAGGAGCCGATAAGCACACAACAGAAACCAAGAATTCTCAGGGATGAGAGAGTGCAAAGGTTTGATGCCAAGGTAACAACCCAAGTGCCTCTACCTCTACTTTTTAAAAACTGAAATTTGCATGGCACGCTTAGCGTGCCAACGTGATGTTTGAGTTTAAAATACTAGCGCTTAGCCTAGCCTCACGCTAAGCCCTACTTGAAGTTGTAACTTCCAGTACGCATTTAGGGCTTAGCGCGGCAACGGCACTTAGCGCTTTCTGCAACACCAAAAATCTTTCTGCAACATGCGCTTAGCCTGAGATGTGAGGCATAGCGTACATCAAGCTTCAACTTACAGTGAGTGATTCAGGCTTAGCGCCACTACCTGCGCTAAGCGTACTTCCAATGAATTCAAAACATAATGATGTTGGCGCTTAGTGCATCCTTTCCCGCTAAGCTCATCTTGAAAGCTCAACTTACAAAATAAATTGGGGGCTTAGCACAGGATGGCACGCTTACCGCAGCTATAATAAATTTTCACAGAGAGGAAGTGGCACTTAGCGCCTCATCCACGCTAAGCCCACTTCTTAAGGTGCAACTTACAGTGAAGATGTTGGGTTTAGTGCAGCGATGTGTGCTTAGCTGAACCATTCAGCCAATCAATTAGGGGTCTTTGCGCTTAGGGCGAGAAAGCTTGGCTTAGCGCGTGAAGAAATGGTGCTTAGCGCAAGGTTTGCGCTTAGCGGATAAGCAATCTGAAAATTTTTCTAATTCATGTTCTACTTATCTCTTCACACATAATTTTAACAACCCTTTTTGTTCATTACTAAACAAGCTGAAATCAATCACAATCACAAGCAAGATGTCTTAACTACATGCAAAAAATAAAAATGAAGATAGAGAAGGGAAAGAAAAGTTGGGTTGCCTCCCAGTAAGCGCTTCTTTAATGTCACTAGCTTGATGCATCATCCTGTTATCCAGGATCCAATAATGTTCCCACTTCAAGGACCTTCTTCTCAGGTCTTCTTTCCTCCATCACATGAACTTTAAAATAGACATTCCGGTCAAGTGGCTCTTTATCTTCATGAAATAGATCAAAGCTGATTTTCTGATCTTCTATGCCAATTTGCAACATCTTCCTCCCCATATCTACTACACAGCTTGTAGTAGACATGAATGGGCGGCCAAGAATGAGAGGAATATCAACATCCTCTTCTATGTCTATCACCACAAAATCAGCTGGAAATATAAGGTGTTCCACCTTCACCAAAACATCTTCAATCACTCCATATGGTCTTGCAATGGAGCGATCAACTAACTGGAGGGTCATGCGTGTAGGTATTATCTCTATCTCTCCAAGTCGCTGGCACATGGAGACAACTTCAGGATCTTTGTGCTTAGGTGGAAGAATGCGTTGAATCACAATTCTACAATTGCCTTCCACCACAATTCTGTCACTGTGGATGTACCGGTTCTTCTTTGTCAACATATCTTTTAAAAATTTGGCATTAAGTGGCATCTGTAAAAGTGCTTCTCCAAAGGGTAAAGTAATTTCCAGTTTCTTAAAGATATCAAGAAATCTGGTCAAATGTCTTTCTTTCTCTTTTCAGGAAGGTACCAAAGGATAAGGTACTTCCTTGCCTTCATTTGGAGTAGTATCCTTCTTCTTGTCGGTGTTTGCCTCACTCTTGCCTTTCCTCATCTCATCATCAACAACTTTCTCTTTTTGTTTTTCATTTTTCAACTTTTTTTCTTTCTCTTTTTCATCTTCTTTATTTCTTTTTTTTTCTTTCTCTTTTATTGATGTCTCTTCTTCCTTATCATCTTCAGTCTCCTCATTAATCTCTTCAAGTTCTACAGAATCAAAAATAGGTTAAAGTGTTGGCTTAGGTGCCAGCTGTTGTTTATGTTCCTCCATCTTCTTTCCAGCTTCACTATCATTTCCTTGGATTGCCATTCTACTTCTAGTCATCACAGCTTTACATTTCTCCTTGGGATTTTTCTCTATATTAGCTGTAAAACTACTTGATGATCTATACACCAATTGCTTTGCAAGCTGTCCGACTTGGACCTCAAGATTCTTTATGGCAGACTCTGTGCTCTTCTGATTGGACATAGAAACTTGCATAAACTGAGCTAGAGTCTCTTCCAGCTTCGTTGTGCGATCATAGAGACTAGGCCCTTGTTGGTGTGGCCTTGTGGATGGTCCACCTTGATCTTTGTTGAACTGATTTTCAGGGTGGTTCCTCCATTGTCCCTGTTGTTGATTATATTGTTGGCCATGTTGGAATCCAGAAAATCCTCATGCATTAAAATTGTTTTTGGGCTGATTTCCCGTGTAATTGACTTCACAAGTGGGGTGTTCTTCAATAGGAATACAGCATCCAGATTCATGAGCTCCCCCACAGATGGTACATCCTACAACCTGCAAAATAGAAGCATGTGAAGTATGTGCAAAATGAATTTGAGTTGGCAACATACTTAGTGTTTCAGTCAAGGTTTCCAGTTTCTTTGACAACAATTTGTTTTGTGCCAACAATGCATCTTGGGAGGTTAATTCCAATAAACTCTTTTTGGTAGGGATGTGAGCTCTATCTCTCAAAGTAGCAATGTCGCTTGCAGCCATATTTTCAATGAGATCCATGGCTTCTTCAGGGGTCTTCAATTTGATTTTCCCACCTACAAAAGCATCTAATAGCTGTTTGGACCGCCGTCTTAACCCATCTATAAACATATTGAGCTGTATCGGTTCTGAGAATCCATGAGTGGGATTCTTTCTCAATAAACCATGGAATCTTTCCAAGGCCTCACTCAAAGATTCATCGGGAAATTGGAGAAAAGAAGAGATGGCAGCTTTGCCTTCTACAGTCTTAGACTTAGGGAAATATTTCTTCATCCCATGTCTTAAGACTATTACCTTTGAATGAATGAATGTAGAAGCAAGCTTCATGATGATGAATCAAGTTGATTCAAGTAGTTTTTGATGATGACAAGGATGATGACAAAAAGCCCAAAGAATGATTTCAAGATTAAGTCAACAAGTTCAAGATCAAGATTAATTTCAAGTTTCATAAGAAGAAATCAAGAAGAATCAAGAATCAAGAGAAGTTTGATTTCAAGATTCAAGAGAAGATGAATTCAAGATTAAAGAGAAGAAATCAAGAAGACTTCACAAGGGGAGTATTGAAAAGATTTTTCAAAAAACAAACATAGCACAATTTTGTTTTTTCAAAAGAGTTTTTCTCAAAATTTTCTAAGTTACCAGAGTTTTTACTCTCTGGTAATCGATTACCAGTTTCCTGTAATCGATTACCAGTGGCAAAGTTTGATTTCAAAAGCTTTTAACTAAATTTGCAACGTTCCAATTGTTTTTTAAATGGTGTAATCGATTACAATATATTGGTAATCGATTACCAGAGTATCTGAACGTTGAAATTCAAATTCAATTGTGAAGAGTCACATCTTTTCATAAAATGCTTTGTGTAATCGATTACATGGTTTTGTGTAATCGATTAAATGCTTTTCATAAAAATCAAGAGATGTAACTCTTCTAATGGTTTTCTCAAGATTTTCTCAAGGTTATAACTCTTCCAATGGTTTTCTTGACCAGACATGAAGAGTCTATAAAAGCAAGACCTTGACTTGCATTTCAATAAATTTTAATATATACTTTTACAACCTTTGAATCTCTTTGAACTTCTTCTTCTTCATTTGCCAAAAGCTTTCTAAGTTTTCTGGTTTCCAAACCTTGTTCTTTCACAGAAAACAAATGTGTGCTATATCTTTTCATTTTCTTCTCCCTTTGCCAAAAAGAATTCGACAAGGACTAACCGCCTAAATTCTTTTTGTGTCTCTCTTCTCCCTTTTCTAAAAGAACGAAGGACTAACCGCCTGAACTCTTTTGTGTCTCCCTTCTCCCTTTTTCAAAGAATTCAAAAGGACACAGTCTGAGAATTCTGTTGATTCTTCCCTTTCCCTTAAACAAAAGATTTCAAAGGACTAACCGCCTGAGATATCTTTTGTTTCCCCTTCACAAAGTTTCAAAGGACTAACCGCCTGAGAACTTTGTCTTAACACATTGGAGGGTATATCCTTTGTGGTACAAGTAGAGGGTACATCTACTTAGGTTGTTGTAACTGAGAACAAGAGAAGGTACATCTCTTGTGGATCAGTTCAAGTGGAAGGTACATCCACTTGGTTGCTCAAAGAGAACAAAGGAGGGTATATCCCTTGTGGATGCTTGCTTGTAAAGGCTTTTACAAGGTTGAAAAGAAATCTCAAGGACCGCAGGCCGCTTGGCGACTAGATGTAGGCATAGGTTGTTGCCAAACCAGTATAAAACTCTTGTGTTTGTCTTCTTCTTCCCTACACTTTTTAATTTCCGCTGTGCACTTTAATTAGCGCTTTTACTTTTGATTAAGTTTCTATTTCTGTTCTTTAATTTCTTAACATTATAGTAAAAGCCTAATTGAATTTAGTAACATTAAGAAGGATAGATCTTTAATTAGTAAAGGTTCATTAATAATTAATTCAACCCCCCCTTCTTAATTATAATGAAGCCACCTCTTGGCTTCTCCCGATAAAGAAAATGAAAACAAGCTCAGTCGAATTGCATCTTCAGGCACTCTAGCCAACCTAATAGTATTGCATATTTCTATGTACGTGGCTAAGTGTGCATATGGGTCTTCATTTTGTAATCCATGAAACAAATTATTCTAAGAGTAACTATTCTTGAATAATCTTCTAGAGTAACTCTTCTTGGCTCTTCAGCCATGATGTAGTCTTCACTAGGATCTAAATGAGAATGTTTTGCAATAGGAAAACTAGAAGATGCCTCAGAACATTAAGGTTCTTCCTCTGGAATTGTTGCCGCCTCTAAGTTTTGCAAAAAATTTATAATTCTCTTTTGATTATGCCTTCTACAAGTGGCGTTAATCTCCAAATCAATGGGAATCAAATCACCTGTAGAAGATCTTCTTTGCATACAGGAACAGTATAGCAGTTATCCAGTTCAAAAGAACAATAAATGTACTAAACTACTATGTTAGTCAAAAGAATAAAAAAATTGAAAAAGTTAAATTAAAGCAATGTTGTAAACTGAACTAAACTCTACTAACAGTTTAGTTCCCCGGCAACAGCGCCATAAATACTTTGCTCGCTCCCCATTGCAGTTACTTTTTGTGCACTTATGTCTCAAGGAAATTTCAATGGGGGTTTACCGGAAAGCACACCGGATCATCAAGTATTTAAAATTAGTTTCGTCCGTAGATCCCTCATGTAAGACTAGACTCAGCTCAAGTAGCTTACGGAAGTTTAGCCTAATCTAGCCTAAGCTTCGTCCACAGATCCCTCATGTAAGACTAGGCCGAAACTAAATAACATTATTGTAACAGCATGATTAAAACCAAAACTTAACCCGCCGATCCCTCATGTAAGATTAAGTTTTGATCCTACTTCAATCAAGTTCTAAGGCAACAATACATTTCCCAATGTTAAAGTCTCCTAACTGTGCACACAAGTGGGTGATCAGACCAAAAGCATACAAACATTAAGCATTGAAGGAAGCATTGAACACATAAAACATAATTAATTAGATATTAGGTATTTACATCAGTTGTTTATTAGAAATCCCCAACTAGGGTGTTTAGCCAGCCATTACAAAGAAACCCTAACAATAAATGAGATTAAAGATAGAGAATGATCATTTCTTACACCAGAAGGGGGATTCCTCCTCCTCTTCTCAGCATCTTACACTCACTCTCTACTCAATAATCTCTCTCAAATGACAAAACCTAGGCTTCAATTCACAAGCTACTCCTCTTTGCTGCTTCCAAGGCTCTTTTCTCGAAATAGGCACTGTGGCTGCTGTGGAATTCTGTGTGATCGAGGTCGTACCCGAATCAAATAAACATTAAAAATGCAGTATCTAGGAAGTGATCCTAGGTCATCTCCCAACGAGTAATGGTCAACCAAACGTTCATAACAGATAGTAATAAAACAATAATGAATTTGGGGGGGGGGGGGGGTTGTTTGTTTTTGTAAATTAAATAGCAAGCAAATTTGAATTAGAAAATAACATAATTAAAAACATGTTGTTTCCCCTTGATTCACAAGCAAGTCTCTTATCCTAGGTTACGAGAATTTATCCTTTATCAGTTCAACCACTTAATCCAACCCTAAATTAAATTACTAAGCGAAATTTAACATAAGGCAATCATTATGTGATTAAGCACCACATACACTAAATAATCATGAACAAAACGGATCATTAAGCATGAACGTAAATTAACCGTAGAGACAATTAATCAAGCACTAAGCTTGCATGGATTAATAGCAACAAATACAGAGTAATTGTTGAAGAGGATAAATTGATCGTAATAATAAAACCTCAAAGAGAGTTGTGCTTGATCCTCAAGAGAAAACAACGTTGGATACTTAGCCTTCCATTAATCAGTAGAAAACGAAATTGCAGATTGAAGCAGAAAACGAAATTTTATTGCTAGGTGAATAGTAAAAACTGGAATTGCAAAACCTAAAATTATTCTTTCTCCCCAAAACGAAAAGAGAGCTCTAAAACTAAAACCTTGGTGCTGTTATATAGGTTCTCAGCCCCAAAGCTTACAAATCTATTTTAAGTCCAAGCCCATAAATAAAATAAAATCTGGGCAAGATAAGATAAGATTTGATAAAATAAAATCTAGATGAAATAAAATCTAGATAAGATAAGATAAGATAAAATCTAGATGAAATAATATCTAGATGAGATAAAATCTGGATAAGATAAGATTTGATAAAATTGTCTACTCTCTTCAAGTCCAAGCCCAATTCCGAATTCAAGCCCAATTGCTTACAATTCTCCTGAAATTAAATTAAAAACACAAAATTAGTCCAGTAGGCCCAAATTATAAAACTGCATAATTAATTTGACAATTAAGGCTAATCAGTAATTAAAATGGTGACAAAATGGATTAAGAAATAGGAGAAAATGATGACACATCAAAATCCCCTCACACTTAGCCTTTTGCACTTGATATGAACCCTCATGGCACAAGGGCTGACTTAGGATCGTCTAGGATTAAACCTTGATGGAAAATGCGGAAATTGATTAAGGAAAGGATGACGAATAAGGTGGTTAATTTCGTGGGTCTTAATAAGGTGGTTCTTGGCATAAAATGGAATAATGAGATGAGAAAACGTAGGTTAAGTGGTGGCTGGACAGAAATATAGAAATGGCAAAAACTCAAGCTACAGGGCTCCAAATGAGGTGATTCCAAAACGAGGTGAAAGGTCTCATCTTGAAATTCAATTTAGGCTCAAGAATCACTTAATTTGAGTGCTTAAAACGGGAGTTATGGCCACGAGATAATTCTGGGTAGAAGTGGATTTTCTGGAATTGTGGTTTGAAAGAACAAGGTTGAAGATGAAAGGAAGGAAAGAATCACTGTTTCCGGTGAGGGCAACACACAAAGGTTGTGAAAGTCCTTTGATACAGCCTGGGTGTTCTTGAATCACTCAAGAATTTAGGAGAATCACTCTCACTAAGATAAAAGAGATAAACTCTAATTTTCTGAATAAAACTCAACTTGTATTTATTGATAAAATGGTTCAGCTTATATAGAAGCTTTACAGCAGATTTTAGTAATGACCCACTAACCTAGAATTAAAATACCTTGATGCCATTAACCTAGGGAATTAAAAAAAAACTTAATGGCTGACTGTAACTGAAATTGTGGCAACCAAAAGTCACCCCCAACAGCCAACAAGTCAGCCACCATTTGGTCTCCCAAAAGGCTGATGCCTAGGTTGCCAATTGGGCCCTTATTACAACTTGAACTAAACCTACTAAAGCCCTTTTAGTTGATTAACCCAAAACATATTTTTGGTCAGCCAACTTTACAAAGATTGGGACATTATTTAGACAAACTAAACACTCTAAAATTGAGACAAAGTGGTGCCATTTAATCCTCCTCCATTTGGGCCATGATACAACTCACAACCTTGGACTTTTCTCCTTAAAACTTGGGCTTGTATTCAAATAGTATGGACAACACTTGTTGAAGAGCTTCCTTGGCTTTCCTTGCTCTAGCCCTTGTCATAGGCCCTCCAAGTCCTTCAAGTGGATCCTTGCCCTTGCTCTTGGTCATGTCCTCATCAGCACTCCTGGGCAAAATCAAAAAGCAAAGCAAGGGACAAATCCAGAGACATTAAAGAGAAACAAATAGACACAAAAACAATTACATATTTCTCAATGAATCTCAAGGAATGAAAAGAATGGGTAACATCCAACACGTTAAGAGTTAAAGAATCAAGGTTGTCATGAAAATCATCCTAGCATCTCAAACATGACAAGATAGTCAATCAGCTCAAGAATGAAAAGTGATAAAGCCTCACAAGATATGCACTCTATCTCTCAGGTGTCTAGGCTACTGTTTACTCTCAGAGCACCCATGAAAACAAACACCACATAGACTTGGCAAGACTCTAAAATTGACAACCACATCACAAATACATGCACATGAGGATCAAAAGGTCTTTTAAGGTTGTAATGGGGCCAAGGACAAGGTAGATGAAAGTATGGGATAGTAGCTAAAACCCAAAGGAATAGAGGAGCAATGGGGAATAAGAGGGAAGTAAGAAAAAATAGTAAACCCCAAAACCAAAATTACAAATCAAGCTTTAATAAGTAAACCCAAAACAAAATCAACCAAGTCCTCAACCAATCCAAATCTTTAAACCAAGATCTCATTTATTCAACTTCATTCTCTTCTTCTTCTTCTTCTTTTTTTATTTGAACGTGAACAATAGCAATTGAAAGCATTTGAAAAATAAAGCAACAATTAGGCAATATATGTATATACATCAAGCATGGCCAACAACAACATATCATCCAATGAAACATACCCCCCTTCACACTTATTCCCAAAACAATTCCAAAGCTCCAAAATTCCTTAAGGGTAGGGTGAAATCATGGTTTTTCACCTAAGGCTTGTAATGAGCTTCAAAACAAAGAAAGGGGAACATAGGCTCAAAGGGGCTATCAAAGGAATTAATTCAAGGTAGGCTCATTTTGCTAAAGGCTTATAAGAACAAAATGCCTAAATCATCTCCCAACATGCATGTGAAGCAATAAGTATCAACAAGAGTCAAGCCAAGGCTATTGTGCAAGCAATCAATGGGCAAAACGCACTGAATAAAATAGATGATGATGGCTTAAATTCTCACCAAGCGTAAGTCTATCACTTTCAATTCAAACTTTCAAAACTAACTTGACATGTAGGGAAAAACAAGGGTTTCAATTCACAAAATGCCAAGAAACTCCTATTTCAAAAACAATTACCCATTACCTGTTCATAATCCAAAATTCAAAGAGAAACATGCAATGTTGTACACAAAACATAAAACCAAAATAACAAAATTAACCTAGAAAAACCTAATAAAATTAAACTAGAATACCCAACAAAGTTAAAGAACCTCCCCCCCTCCCCACACTTAAACAACACATTGTCCTCAATGTAGCACAATCATAAGATCAAGAACAATCAAAACAATCAATAAATTTGGACAAGTGCAATAAAAGTAAAGAAAGAGACAGAAAAAGAAAACTTCCTAAGTCATGGCAGAAGAGAAGTGGGGTGAAGTAAGGAGGTCTCCTCCACCACTATATCCACTAAGGAGGGATTTATGAGGAATGGTTTCAGTCGGTGTCCATTGACCTTGAAGCTCTTATCTGTGGATTCACTTTTGATCTCAACTATACTATAAGGAAAAACATTAGTCACCACAAAACGAAGTCGTTCTTAGCTATCAAGCTGTCATGGAACTTTTTGGTCTTCTCCTTGTAGAATTTGGAATTCTCATAGCCTTCTAACCGGATCTCATATAGCTCACTTAGTTGCAACTTCCTTTCCTCTCCAACTTGATCAATAGAGAAGTTGCAGCTCTTTACAGCCCAGTAGGCTTTGTGCTCTATCTCTACAGGAAGATGACATGCCTTGCCAAAGACAACCCGATAAGGAGACATTCCTATGGGTGCTTTGTAGGCAGTCCGATGTGCCCAAAGAGCATCATCTAGCCTAGTGCTCTAATCCTTCCTGTTCAGCTGCACAATCTTCTCCAAGATCCTTTTTATCTGCCTGTTTGAAATCTCAGCTTGCCGATTAGTTTGGGGGTGGCAAGGTGTGGATATTTTGTGCATGACCCCGCACTTTTTGAGTAAGGCATACATGGATCTGTTACAAAAATGGGTGCCTTGATCACTAACGATGGCTCTAGGGACTCCAAACCTGCAAAACAGATTAGATCTAACAAAATCTACAACAACCTTAGCATCGTTAGTTCTGGTGGGTTTGGCTTCCACCCATTTTGAAACATAATCAACAACAAGGAGAATATAAACAAAACCAAAAGAGACAGGGAAAGGTCCCATAAAATCTATACCCCAGACATCAAACACCTCACAGAACAACATGGGTTGTTGAGGCATTTGCTGTGTCCATGAAAGTGAGCCGCCTACTTTCTGACAAGGCTCACAAGTGCTACAGATTCTCCACGCATCCTTGAAGATGGTGGGCCAATAGAAACCGCAGTCAAGCATCTTGCGAGCTATCCTCTGTATGCCAAGATGGCCACCTGGTGCGGAAGAATGACAAAATTGCAGGACCAAGTCGATCTCATGGTCTGGAATGCATCTCCTAATAACCTGGTCACTGCACAACTTCCACAAATAAGGGTCACCCCAAATATAATGCTTAGCATCGCTCTTAATTTTATCATTTTGAGCTTTAGATACTAAGGGAGGAAAAACATAAGCAACCAAATAATTCACAGTATTAGCAAACCAAGGAGTGGGGAAAGAATCAGAAATAGTATATAGAATATACAAATAGTCATCCGGAAAATCATCCCGAATGGGTGTTTCCTCAGACACACGCTCAATCCTACTCAGATGGTCAGCCACAAGGTTCTGTGCACCACTCCGAACACGGTTCTCCAAATCAAACTCTTGGAGCCAAAGCATCCACCTGATCAATCTAGGCTTTGATTCAGCCTTCTTCAATAGGTACTTTAGAATTGCATGGTCAGTATAAACAATAACACGAGTACCAAGCAAATATGAACGAAATTTTTCAAGAGCAAACACTACCGCTAATAGCTCCTTCTATGTGGAGGTTTAATTTGCTTGAGCAGCATCCAAAGTTCTGATAGCGTAGTAGATCACCCGAGGCAGCTTATCAATCTTTTGAGCAAGGACAACCCCCAATGCATAATTGGATGCATCGCATATTAGCTCAAATGGGGCTGTCCAATCAGGTGCTTGAATGATAGGGGTGGTAGTCACCACACGCTTGAGGCAATCAAAAGCCTCTTTGCATTGGTCATTAAAATCAAACTCCACCTCCTTTTGCAGCAGATTGGATAGTGGAAGGGCCACTTTGCTAAAATCCTTGATAAAGCGCCTATAAAACCCTGCATAACCAAGAAAAGAATGAACCTCTCGCACACAAGAAAAGTACGACAATTGTGAAATAACATCTATTTTTGCAGGGTCTAGCTCTATGCCCCTATTCAAAATGATATGCCCTAAAACTATACCTTGTTCTACCATGAAGTGACATTTTTCAAAATTCAACACAAGATTAGTTTCAATGCATCTATTAAGAACTCTATCTAGACTATCCAAACATGCATCAAATGAGGAACCATAAATAGTAAAATCATCCATAAACACCTCTATGCAAGTCTCTAAAAAATCACTGAAAATCATAAGCATACACCGTTGGAAGGTACCAGGGGCGTTGCATAGGCCAAAGGGCATCCTCCTATAGGCAAAAGTGCCAAAGGGACAGGTGAATGTGTTCTTTTCTTGATCCTCAGGAGCAATATAAATTTGTAAATAACCAGAAAAACCATCAAGAAAGCAGTAATGAGACTTACCTGCCAAGCACTCAAGCATTTGATCAATGAAAGGCAGGGGAAAATGATCTTTTCTGGTTACCTGGTTCAGCCTCCTATAATCAATGCAGACTCACCAACTGTTCTGTACTCTTGTGGGGATAAGCTCATCCTTTTCATTCTTGATCACTGTGAGGCCTGTCTTCTTAGGAACCACTTGGACTGGACTCACCCACTGGCTGTCAGAAATAGGGTAGATGATTCCAGCTTGTAAGAGCTTGGTCACCTCCTTTTTCACCACATCTAGAATGACGGGGTTGAGTCGCTACTGTGGCTGCCTCACTGGCTTAGCTCCATCCTCTAAAAGTATCCTATGCATGCAGGTAGATGGGCTAATACCAGGAATGTCTGCTAAAGTCCATCCAATGGCTTTCTTGTGCTTCATGAGAACTAGCAACAACTTCTCCTCTTGCTTAGCACCAAGGGAGGCAGAGATGATCACTGGGAATTTTTCCTTGTCCTCCAAGTAAGCATATTTGAGGGTTGCTGGTAAGGGCTTCAACTTTAGTGTGGGTGGTGGCTGAGCAGTGGGAGGAACTAGGGTAGGAGAAAAAGAAGGTTCCTTAGCCTGTACCTCATAAAGCAAGTCAGAAGTATATGTACTTCCTGCAACATGGTTAGTGCATTCTGACTCTAAAAAATCAACATCAAGAGGTACAACACCCAGAAAATCAGAACCAGACTCAAATTTAGATTCATTCTCAGCATAAAAATTAGATACAGGATCAGATTCAAACTCAGATTCAGATTCAATGCATAAGGAGTGACAAGCATGCAGATCAGACAAAAATGGATGTTTCCTACCATGAAGAATAAAATCAAAATCAAACATATAATCATCAACAATCTGATCAATTATCACAGCACGAAAAATAGAATAATCCTCAGATGGATGTTTCATGGCATCAAGAATGTTAAAATGAACAACAATATCACCAAATTCCATAGACAATGTGCCAGCATAAACATCTATCTTGGTTCGGGATGTTTTCATAAATGGCATGCCTAAAATAATTGGAACTGAACCATGGGAAAATCCCTCTTCCATATTATGAACATTAAAATCAATAGGAAAAATAAGTTCACCAACCCAAACCAGCACATCCTCTATGAAACCTATGGGGTAAGCAACACTTCTCTTTGCCAAATGAATCACCACATCTGTAGATTGCAAAGGTCCAAGAGATAAAGAATTGAAAATGGCAGAGGCATGACACTAACTGATGCTCCTAGATCTAGCATGGCATTCTCAAATTTACTGTTCCCAATAATGCAAGGTATACAAAAAGTACCTGGGTCCTTACATTTTTTAGGAATGTGAGGAACAGATTTACCTATCAATGCTGACACGTTTCTACCCATGCTAATCCTTTCATTGCCCTTGAACTTCCTTTTGTAGGTGCACAGCTCCTTTAGAAACTTGGCATATCTTGGAATCTGCTTGATGGCATCTAGCAGAGGTATGTTCACCTCTACTCATCTGAAGGTCTCCAAGATCTCCTTTTCTGCTTCTTCCATCTTTTCGTTTGCAATTGCTCTAAGTGGGAATGGAAGAGGGATAGGAGACTGTGGTAAGTCAGAATTACTAGAGGAAGGTCCACCTGCATGAAAATTTTTGTTAGTGTCATACCCTAATTTCGTCCGGGGACCTTTGCTTGATGACATGCGACTTTTATTTGGTCCTTGTAAGGTGCTTGACACCCATCATTAGGCAATTTGTGAAATTTCGGGACATGCTGAAAAACAAAAGAAAATATTGATGCACAATCCGTAAAGGTTCCGTGACACATCGGAAATCAAATGGAAGCATCGTTGCATAATTAGTGAGGTTTCGTAACATTCCGTAAGTCAAAAAGGGGATGATTATGTAATCCGCAAGGTTCCGTAACATTATGGAAAGAAAACAAGTATCGTTACGAAATTTGTAAGTTTCCGTAACTTTATGAAAAAAGAATCACCAAAAAAAGCAGAGGGTGTGTACTTAGTAAAAATGGGGATGCAAATAGCAACCAGGCCCACTTGGGCCCTCCAGAAGATTCCTCCAGAAGGTTGTTGCTTCTGGAGGAAGCAACCTGGCTCGCCTGGGCGAGCTGGGCGGCAACCATCTCCCCTATTTTGCTATAAATAGGGGAGGAAGTGAGAAGGAAAAGGGTTCAGTCCCTTAGGCACTTCTCTCTCTTTCGAATTTGCTTGGAAAAATTGTTTCCGTGAAGAAAATCTAAGCCGAGGCGCTTCCGAAACATTTCCGTAACGTTTTCCGTGAGGAATTTCGCAAAGGTTTCAACCGTTCTCGACGTTCTTCATTCGTTCTTCATCGTTCTTCGATCTTCAACGGGTAAGTACCTCGAACCAAGCTTTTCGATTCATTCTATGTACCCGTGGTGGTCCACATTGTGTTTCGTGTATTTTTATTCTCGTTTCATTTACTTTTTATACCCCCTCTTGACGTGCTTTAGCCATTTTATTTAAGTCATTTCTCGCTTAATCTAAAAATAAAATAAATTTCTACCGATCGTTTGAATTGTATTATCCGTTAACTTCGGTTAAAATGAATTCCGACCGTTCGGTCGTGCCGTAACCACGTTGGAAATCAAAAAGAGGTAAAATAATAATATAATAATCAAAAAAATATCTTTTAGTAAAATAAAGCGGAAAATCAATCGGACGATTTTCTCTTTGGGATTTCTCATTCTTAATCGAATTGACTAATAACTAAGGTGAAACTAAGGCTAAAATCAACTCGCCTAGTCAAGCTCGTCCACAAAAATAGGTTTTGAATTTTATCATTTAAATTTCTTACTAAGTAAATGGATCATTTTCAAGGTCCAACGCCTTAAAATGATCACCTCTTAAAGTAAAAAAGAATCACTTGATAAGAAAGAACTACGTAGGTCTGATTTCCTCATCGCAAATTGAGGAATACGTAGGAGCAAAGGGAAACACCCTTGTCGACCACAAAAAGAGAAAAATATAAAATGGGCATAAAGGATATAAAGACATAAAAAGGGAACGTAAAAATCAAAGTCATGTTTGCACATTCGATTAAAGGCTGCCGTCCCTTGTGACGGACGTGTGGGGTGCTAATACCTTCCCCGTGCGTAAATACAACTCCCGAACCTTTCACTTAAAAGTTCGTAGATCGCGTCTTTTCCGGTTTTTCCGACGTTTTCCTCAAATAAACGTTGGTGGCGACTCCGCGCGTATTCCTTTCGTGGAACACGCCTCCCGCGAGTCACGCGTCGCCCTCCCGCCGAAGGGTAGGTTGCGACAGTTGGCGACTCCACTGGGGACTGTTTTTAGAGAGTTAGGCCATTTAATCTTGTGCAATGTTTTACCGTGACTTACCCCTTTGTTGGTTTCCCTTCATTATGTTCTTGTGTATATAAACTCTTTGTTGCTTTTAGTGCGTTTTAAAATGTATGTATGAAGTAAATATTTATTCATTTGATGCACACAAACACCAACACTATTTGCACACACTGTGAGTGAAAAAGGGCCCTATACCCGGGTTCATGGGAACATAAGGAGTGGAGGTGAATCTTTGATCATGCTAGGTCTCCGACTTGCTTGATTACAGTGAACCCTCATCTAGAGCTTTTCTCTTTGAAAACTTATTGTTGCTAGTAGTCCCTACTGCTGCAATATGTTCTTCGAAGGGGATGATACCTCTAGAAACCATCAAGAGAGATATGACTACCTTGGGGATTATTGCTAAAAGCCTAGTTAGTTCTCTCCCTTATAGGTCCCTTTAATAGGGGCACGAAGCAAACACGCTGGGTGCCATTTTTCGCACTGCCATGCATAAAAATCATATACCCTTTTGCTTATGTTCAGTGAATATTGTCATACTATGTACATTCCCGCATTGCGTCTTTTGCATATGCATCGCATATGGGTTCTGCCTGGATCCTCTCTATAGAAAAATCAATGGAGGGTCCGGGTCACCGTTTTAAATACATACGTTGGGGCACTTTGCTACCCCTAGACGTTGTATCTAAGAAGGGGACAATTCCTCGGGCCCCCGCATTCCTAGATTGCATCTGTGTCATATGCATTCCTTCATGCATTCATCCATCCCACCCATGAGATATCGGAGTTTTGATTTGCACCAGCTTTTTGTCTCACTTTAGTAAGCATGGGAACAAATCAAACCGGCAAGAGGTTCTACCAAGTCAAGGTTAAAAGCCTAGATACCACCAGCATCAAGGAATTAGGGCGGTTGATGGAACCTCTCCAAATGCAAGCCTTCCGCAAGACTTACGGAAAGATCTTAGAGTTGACCATAGCAGAGGTATCCATAAAAGCCATTGCATCAGTCACCCAATACTACGTCCAGCCTTTGAGATGCTTCACGTTCGGAGACTTCCAATTAGTACCAACCATTGAAGAATTTGAGGAAATTCTAGGATGTCCTCTCGGGGGAAGAAAACCATATCTTTCCTCCGGGTGTCTCCCCTCTTTGAGTAGAATTGCAACTGTGGTCAAAGATTCAGTGAGAGGTTTAGACCGCATAAAACAGACTCGAAACGGCATAGCGGGTCTACCACGGAAGTACCTAGAAGACAAGGCGAGGGGTATGGCCAATCAAGGAGATTGGGTCCAATTTATGGATGTGTTAGCTTTGCTAATTTTTGGGGTCGTCCTCTTTCCAAACGTGGATGGTTTGGTGGATTTAGCAGCAATCGACGCTTTCCTTGCATACCACCATAGCAAGGAAAGTCCGGTGGTAGCTATCTTGGCAGATTTATTTGACACATTTGACCGAAGGTGCGAGAAGAGTAGCGCACGGATCATTTGTTGCTTGCCCGCCCTCTATGTTTGGTTGGTTTCACACTTGTTCCAGCAAGACACAAGGCATCCATGTCCGCTCCTGTGCCATCGCTCGTGTACTGAAAAGAGGAGAATAGATTGGGACCAGCTTTTGGCCGGGATAGGAGGTAGAACAATCAATTGGTTCCCCCGATGGAAGGAAGGAAAGGAAGGAGTCCTTTTCTCATGTGGAGGATACCCAAACATTCCGCTGATAGGAACGAGGGGTTGTATTAACTACAATCCCGCGCTCGCTATAAGACAACTAGGGTACTCCATGAGGGGAGCACCGACGGAAGAAGGCATGTCTCCTTTCCTTGTGAGGGATTTCGGCGCACAAAATTCCAAGACTATACAAAGAATCCATAAGGCATGGGAAACCCCGTTAAAGAAAGATCAAGAACTTAGGGGCATTCGTAATGGCATCATTGGTGGGTACCATGAATGGTTGAAAGTTCATATACGAGGTTTAGATTGGCTCACCAAGTTAAAAGTCGTCAGCGAAGAGAGTTTTGAAGCACTGGAAGAGGACTAAGAAGTCCAAGCTCTCAAAAGCGAGTTAGGAAAGGCGAAACTTGCCAAGGAGAAGTTCAAGTTGGCTGCTACACACATTCGGAAGGAGTGTGCCGGGTTACGGGAAGAGAATGCAACTACCGCAAGAGCCCTTGAACAAGAGACCAAGAGGGCTCGCAAGGAAGAGTATGGCCGGAATAAATTTCGCGGAGCTCTGTGGGGTAGCAATAGTGAACTCAAGCTGCGAAGGGAAGAGAGGGACCAGTCGCGAGCACACAGCATGGTTCTGAAAGAGGAGTTAGTTGCCTGTTCAAAGTCCAAAAGAAGCTTGTCTCAGCGTTTATGCGAGACGGAGACCAACATGCTACCTATCATCGCCAAGTACCAAGAAGAGTTAGGTCTAGCCACGGCCCACGAGCATAGGATTGCGGACGAGTATGCTCAAGTATACGCGGAAAAAGAGGCTAGAGGAAGGGTGATCGACTCTTTACACCAAGAGGCAACCATTTGGATGGATCGGTTTGCTCTTACCTTGAACGGAAGTCAAGAACTTCCCCGCTTGTTAGCCAAGGCCAAGGCGATGGCGGACACCTACTCCGCCCCCGAAGACATTCATGGGCTTCTCGGCTATTGTCAGCATATGATAGACTTAATGGCCCACATAATTAGAAATCGTTAGGAAACTTGTATGGTCTCTCAGACCTTGACTAGATACGACTTTCTTTTTGAAATAAAATGAGTTGGTCCCATGTTTCTACTCCAAAAAGCTCGTGCAAATCAAATCACTCCTACATTTCATCTCTAGCATGCATTTTCTTTCTTTCTTTATCCACTCCTCACGTTTGGTTTTTTAGGGAAAAACACCATAACTAAACGCGCCACAAGGCATCCCTATCGCACCAGATCCAAATCTAGAACGATGGGTGATCAAGAGGAGACACAGGAACAGATGAAAGCCGACATGTCGGCTCTGAAAGAACAAATGGCCTCCATGATGGAGGCCATGTTAGGAATGAGGCAGCTCATGGAAAAGAACGCGGCCACCGCTGCCGCTGTCAGTTCGGCTGCCGAAGCAGACCCATCTCTCTTGGCAACTGCGCACCATCCTCCCTCAAACATAGTAGGACGGGGAAGGGACACACTGGGGCACGATGACAGCCCTCACCTGGGATACAACCGAGCGGCTTACCCTTATGGATTGCCGCCCAACTACTCACCACCCATCTTGCAAGACGATGCGGGCCATATTGCTTCTCCCGTCCTTGAAAGAGAGCCTCCTCAACAGCCCGAAGAAGTCCCCAAAGACCCTCAAGACTATGCTCGAAGGGATGTCGAGTTCTATCCCCCGATCCCCGAAGGGCCGGCACCCAGCACGTTGCCTCAGCCCAACATCGCAACACAACCAATAGTTTTATCCACGGAAGGACCGTCCCCGGCAACTGAAGAAAGGAGGAAGCTCGATCTCCTTGAGGAAAGATTGAGGGCCGTGGAAGGATTTGGGGACTATCCATTCGCAGACATGACGGATCTTTGCTTAGTACCCGATGTTGTTATTCCCCCGAAGTTTAAAGTGCTGGACTTCGACAAGTATAAAGGGACGACTTGTCCCAAAAAGCATCTCAAGATGTACTGCCGCAAGATGGGTGCACACTCTAAGGATGAGAAGCTATTAATACACTTCTTTCAAGATAGCTTGGCCGGAGCCGCGGTAGTGTGGTACACTAATTTGGAAGCTTCCCATATCCGTACTTGGAAGGATCTGATTACTGCCTTCCTAAGGCAATATCAGTACAATTCCGATATGGCTCCCGACTGCACTCAACTGCAGAATATGTTCAAGAAAGAGGGTGAAACCTTTAAAGAATACGCGCAACGGTGGAGAGATTTGGCGGCACAAGTAGCTCCTCCCATGGTTGAGAGAGAGATGATCACCATGATGGTAGACACTCTGCCAGTGTTCTACTATGAGAAGCTAGTAGGTTACATGCCGTCCAGCTTTGTGGATCTAGTATTCGCCGGGGAAAGAATCGAGGTAGGATTGAAAAGAGGAAAGTTTGATTACGTTTCCTCCACGAGTGCGAATGCCAAAAGAATCGGGGCAACAGGGGCAAAAAGGAAGGAAGGAGATGCCCATGCCATCTCTTCAACAACCGCGTGGGTCAAACCCCAGCAAACACCTCATGGTACCTATCAGTACGCGCAACATCACCCGAGCTTCTCGGCTCATACCGGGAACACCTCTAGTTCAACACCCGTGCAGCCTAAGGCACCCACCCAGAGGGAAGCTCCCCAAGTTCCAACTCCGAACACGACTCGCCCGGCCGGTAATTCCAACACAACAAGGAACTTCCCTCCGAGGCCATTTCAAGAATTCACCCCACTCCCAATGACGTACGAAGACCTCTTGCCATCCCTCATCGCCAATCATTTGGCCGTGATAACTCCCGGAAGGGTCCTCCAACCCCCTTTCCCAAAGTGGTATGACCCTAATGCAACTTGCAAGTACCATGGGGGTGTCCCGGGACATTCTGTTGAAAAATGCTTGGCCCTTAAATACAAGGTCCAACATTTGATGGATGCTGGATGGCTGACCTTCCAAGAGGATCGGCCCAATGTGAGAACCAACCCGCTCGCCAATCATAGAGGGGGAGCAGTTAACGCCGTTGAGTCCAATAGGCCGCGCAGGTCTAAACCTTTAAAGGATGTGGCAACCCCTAGGAGGTTTATCTTTGAGGCCCTACAAAAGGGAGGTGTGATTCCCCACAGTGGGTGTAAGGAGGATTCCTGTTTGCTACATTCCGGCGAGCTGCATGACATGGAAACGTGTTTGGGAGTAGAGGAATTGTTGCAGCGGATGATAGATCAAGGTCGACTGGAAGTCGGCAGTGAAGGAAAACAAGAGCAGCATATATGCATGCAGTCCACGGATGGGAGCAGTGTTGCGAAGCCCAAACCCTTGGTGATATACTTCACTAAAAGCGCAGCTTCGCAAAAGCCCGGACACCCCTTAGTAGCCAAACCTGTTCCTTTCCTGTACCAAAGAAGCCACCGACGTCAGCTCATTGTCGGCTAAGGTAACAAATATCACGGGAACGAGTGGTGTGACCCGCAGCGGTCGTGTGTTCGCGCCTCCGGACCTACCAGTCCAACCCGTGAACGTCAAGGGAAAAGGAAAAGTGGTGGAGGAACAAGATGGCGAAGCACCCCACGCTTCGAATAAAGATATTCCGACAAAAGGCCTCCCGGAGAAAAAGGATGGTAAAAAGAAGGTGTCGCTAGAGGAAGCCAGCGAGTTCCTCCGTATAATTCAGCAGAGCGAATTCAAGGTTATCGAACAGCTCAACAAAACCCCGGCCAGGGTCTCGCTGTTGGAGTTACTTATGAGCTCCGAGCCTCATCGGACTCTGCTAGTAAAAGTTCTGAACGAGGCCCATGTGGCCCAAGATATCTCGGTAGAAGGTTTCGGAGGGCTGGTCAACAATATCACTGCCAACAACTATCTTGCCTTTGCCGAAGAAGAAATCCCCGCCGAGGGGAGAGAGCATAGTAAGGCTTTGCACGTATCAGTCAAGTGTATGGATCATGTCGTAGCCAAAGTGCTCATCGATAATGGTTCCAGTTTAAACGTGATGCCTAAGAGCACTTTGGAGAAATTACCATTCAATGCTTCCCACTTAAAGCCGAGTTCAATGGTGGTTCGTGCCTTCGACGGCACTCGCCGAGAGGTTAGGGGAGAGATCGATCTCCCAGTACAAATAGGCCCTCACACCTGTCAAGTCACCTTTCAAATAATGGATATTAACCCCCCCTACAGCTGTCTGTTAGGGCGTCCGTGGATCCACTCAGTAGGAGTTGTGCCCTCTACACTCCACCAAAAGTTGAAATTCGTAGTGGAGGGGCATTTGGTCATCCTGTCAGGCGAGGAAGACATCTTGGTGAGCTGCCCGTCCTCTATGCCTTATGTGGAGGCCGCAGAGGAGTCATTAGAAACCGTTTTCCAGTCTTTTGAGGTGGTAAGCATTTCCTCCGTGGACTCCTTCCCTGGGCAAGCTTGCCTGTCCGATGCAGCAGTAATGATGGCCCGAGTTATGTTTGGGAACGGTTACGAACCCGGAATGGGTTTAGGCAAAGACAACGGCGGCATAACTAGCCTGATAAATGCCAAAGGAAATCGTGGGAAGTATGGTTTAGGCTATAAGCCCACTCAGGCGGATATGAAGAGAAGCATCGCGGGAAGGAAGAGCGGTGGTCAAAGCTCGCGTTGGAGACAAGAAAGTGAAGGAAGCCCGCCCTGCCACATAAGTAGAAGCTTTATAAGCACGGGTCTGGGAGACAAAGGTCAAGTGGTCGCAATATGCGAAGATGATGTTCCGAGTACATTGGATTTGGTACGACCATGCCCTCCTGATTTCTAGCTGGGAAATTGGCGAGTGGAGGAACGCCCCGGCATTTACGCAACGAGCATAATGTAAACCTTTACGGTTTTAAAAGCTCTATAGTTGGGCCTAGGCTTTAGAGTTTTTCCTTTTGTTAAGGCTTTGTGTCTTTTGTTTTTGAATTTATAATACAAGGATCTTTCTTCATCTGTTCCTACGTCTCTACCCATTCTCATTATTTTGCATGTTCACTTCTTTTTCTGAAACGGCAGATCCGATGACGAGTCCCCCGAAGGTACTAATACCTGGGACCCGCCTATCGACTTCGAGCAAGAAATGAATCAAACGGAAGATGAAGGAAACGAGGATGTGGGACTTCCCCCAGAATTAGAAAGAATGGTCGCACATGAGGACCAAGAAATGGGGCCTCATCAAGAAGAAACGGAGCTGGTAGACTTAGGAATTGGCAGTGGAAAAAGGGAAGTAAAGATAGGTACAGGTATTACCGCACCTATCCGTGAAGAATTAATAATCCTGCTAAAAGACTACCAAGACATCTTTGCTTGGTCATACCAAGATATGCCCGGTTTGAGTTCTGACATTGTACAGCACCGATTACATCTAAATCCCGAGTGTTCCCCGGTAAAGCAGAAACTGAGAAGGATGAAGCCCGAAACATCCTTAAAGATAAAAGAAGAAGTGAAGAAGCAATTTGACGCTGGTTTTCTGGCCGTCGCTCGGTATCCAGAATGGGTTGCCAACATTGTACCAGTCCCTAAGAAAGATGGGAAGATACGAATGTGTGTGGATTATCGGGACCTGAATCGGGCCAGTCCCAAGGACAATTTTCCTTTGCCACACATCGATATCCTCGTGGATAACACGGTCAATTTCACTTTATTTTCCTTCATGGACGGTTTCTCCGACTACAATCAGATAAAGATGGCGCCAGAGGATATGGAAAAGACTACCTTCGTCACCCTGTCGGGGACGTTCTGTTACAAGGTGATGTCCTTTGGACTCAAGAATGCCGGGGCAACTTATCAACGGGCCATGGTAGCTTTGTTCCATGATATGATGCATCAAGAGATCGAGGTCTACGTGGACGACATAATTGCCAAATCTAAATCCGAGGAAGAACACCTAGTCAACCTGCGGAAGTTGTTCGAAAGGCTTAAGAAATATCAATTAAGGTTGAACCCCGCCAAGTGTACCTTTGGGGTCAAATCAGGGAAATTGCTTGGTTTCATTGTAAGCCAGAAAGGGATAGAGGTAGACCCCGAAAAGGTGAAGGCTATCCTTGAGATGCCAGAACCCCGTACAGAGAGGCAAGTCCGAGGTTTCCTGGGACGCTTGAATTATATTGCCAGATTCATATCGCAGCTCACCGCCATTTGTGAGCCGTTGTTCAAGCTCTTACGCAAAAACCAAACTGATCGCTGGAATGAGGATTGCCAAGAGGCTTTTGGAAGGATCAAGAAGTGCCTAATGAATCCTCCCGTGCTTATGCCACCAGTACCTGGAAGGCCTCTCATTTTGTACATGACAATCTTGGACGAGTCAATGGGGTGTATGCTGGGGCAACATGACGAATCCAGGAAGAAAGAGCGCGCTGTTTACTACCTAAGTAAGAAGTTCACGACCTATGAGATGAATTACTCCTTGCTCGAAAGAACGTGTTGTGCTTTAGTATGGGCATCCCATCGCTTAAGGCAGTACATGCTGAGCCATACTACCTGGTTGATATCCAAGATGGACCCGGTTAAGTACATCTTTGAAAAGCCAGCTCTCACGGGACGAATCGCCCGGTGGCAAGTCCTGCTATCCGAGTTTGATATAGTCTACGTCACCCAAAAGGCGATAAAAGGAAGCGCCTTAGCAGATTATTTGGCTCAACAGCCTCTTAACGACTATCAGCCCATGTGTCATACCCTAATTTCGTCCGGGGACCTTTGCTTGATGACGTGCGACCTTTCTTTGGTCCTTGTGAGGTGCTTGGCACCCATCATTAGGCAATTTGTGAAATTCCAAGACATGCCGAAAAACCAAAAAATATTGATGCACAATCCGTAAGTTTCCGTGACACACCGGAAATCAAATGGAAGCATCGTTGCATAATTAAGTGAGATTCCGTAACATTCCGTAAGTCAAAAAGGGGATGATTATGTAATCCGCAAGGTTCCGTAACATTACGGAAAGAAAACAAGTATCGTTATGAGATTTGTAAGTTTCCGTAACTTTACGAAAAAAGAATCACCAAAAAAGGTAAGGGGGGTGAACTTATCAAGATAGGGGTGTAAATAGCAATTCAAATCTAGGTCCTTCCAGAACATTTTGGAAGTTGGGTTGCTTAAGGAGGAAGCAACTGGGCGGCAAGCTCCTCCACGTTTTTGAAAAATGGTTTTCGGGGCTTCCGCGGCTTCCGTAATACTTCCGTAAAATTTCCGAAAACCTTGAGTAAGCATATTCCACTTAACATTGGTGAAAGGGAAGAGAAAAAAGATGAAAATCAAATTCGAAAACAGTTCCGTAAGGCTTCCGTAACTTTTCCGTAAAATACGAAAAGGGGGTGAACTTAGAAATTCGGGTGCGCTTAGAAATCTTCTTCATTAAGTCTTTGGGCGGCAAGCACCTCCCTTTTTTTCTATAAATAGGGGAGGGGGAGCTGTTTCAAAATGTTCAAGACCCCTTTGGCTATGCATTTCGGCTATTTTGGGCAAAAACACGTTTTCGTGAAGAAAAATCAAGTCGAATTACTTCCTTAACGCTTCCGTAAGCGATTATGTGGAAATTCTTCATCGTTCTTCACCGTTCTTCATCCGTTCTTCATTCGTTCTTCGTTCTTCAACGGGTAAGTTTTCGAATTCGAGACTTTCAATTCATTTCTTGTTTTGTGTACTTTCACTTTAATTTCGTTTACTTTCAGTTTTCTTTTCTTCCGTTTTTAACGTGCTTTAACCATTTATTTAAGCCGTTTTCTCATCTAATAAATGATAAAATGAATTTCAACCGATCATTTGTGTTGTAATCTCGTTTAATCACTGTTAAAATGAAATCTAACCGATCGTTTACGCTATAACCTCGGTTAAACCAAAAAAAGTAAAATAATAATAAAATAATCAAAATATCTTGAAAAATAATAATAAAATAATCAAAATATCTTTGAATAAAATAATAAAAAAAATCAATCGGACGTTTTTCTTTGGAAGTTTCCTTGAATGAATTGATTAATAACCAAAGTGAAACTAAGACTAAAATCAACTCACAAATCAAGTTTTTTTCCGAAAAATCACTAAAAACCGTTTTAAGGTCCAACGCCTTAAACGATCCTCTTTGCTTTTATCGGTTAACATGGACCGTTCAAAAGCATAAAATCAACATGTGACTTTACCGCTTTTGCAAGAACTACGTAGGTCTGATTTCCTCATCGCAATTGAGGATACATAGGAGCAAAAGCCCCGCTTTTGTCGACCACCCCAAGAGATCGTTAATGGTCCAAATGCCTTAACGTTTCTCTCCTTTCAAAAACAAGAGATCGTTAATGGTCCAATGCCTTAACGTTTCTCTCCTTTCAAAATCAAAAGACCGTTTAATGGTCCAACACCTTAAATGACCTTTTGTTCAAATAAAAAACATATTTTGCAAAAAAGACAAAAAACAAACTTAAACCAAACACTTTGTTCCGAAAGAACTACGTAGGTCTGATTTTCTCATCCCAAATTGAGGAATACGTAGGAGCAAAGGGAAACACCCTTGTCGACCACAAAAAAGAAAAAATATAAAAAGGGTATAAAGGATATAAGGACATAAAAGGGAACGTAAAAATCAAAGTCATGTTTGCACATTCGATTAAAGGCTGCCGTCCCTTGGGGCGGACGTGTGGGGTGCCAATACCTTCCCCGTGCGTAAATACAACTCCCGAACCTTTCACTTAAAAGTTCGTAGATCGCGTCTTTTCTGGTTTTTCCGACGTTTTCCTCAAATAAACGTTGGTGGCGACTCCGCGCGTATTCCTTTCGTGGAACACGCATCCCGCGAGTCACGCGTCGCCCTCCCGCCGAAGGGTAGGTTGCGACACCATGCATCCTAAATTCCTGGATGAGGACATCATGGCCTTGTTTGAGGAAAAATTGGACGAAGATCGGGACAAATGGACCGTATGGTTTGACGGAGCGTCAAACATTCTAGGCCATGGCGTTGGGGCAGTATTGGTCTCTCCGGACAATCAATGTGTACCTTTCACAGCCAGGCTAGGATTCGACTGCACCAACAACATGGCCGAATATGAAGCATGTGCCCTAGCCGTCCAGGCAGCGATTGACTCCAATGTCAAACTACTCAAGGTATACGGCGACTCAGCATTGGTAATCCGTCAGCTGAGAGGGGAATGGGAAACTAGAGATCCCAAGCTGATACCCTACAAAGCCTATATCAAGGAATTGGCTAAGACCTTCAATGAGATCTCCTTCCATCATGTTCCCCGCGAGGAAAATCAAATGGCGGATGCACTTGCTACTTTGGCGTCTATGTTCCAGCTAACGCCGCACGGGGATCTACCCTACATTGAGTTTTGGTGTCGTGGCAAACCCGCACATTGTTGCCAAGTAGAAGAGGAACGGGACGGAAAGCCTTGGTATTTCGACATCAAGCGATATGTCGTAAGCAAACAATACCCGCCAGAGATTGCCGACAATGATAAGAGGACATTGAGAAGGTTGGCAGCCGGTTTCTTCATGAGCGGAAGTATACTGTATAAGAGAAATCACGACATGACACTCATGCGGTGTGTGGATGCCAGGGAGGCAAATCACATGATCAAGGAAGTCCATGAGGGCTCGTTTGGAACGCACGCCAACGGGCATGCTATGGCCAGGAAGATCCTAAGAGCAGGTTATTACTGGCTTACCATGGAAAGTGATTGTTGTGTCCATGTGAGGAAATGCCACAAATGTCAAGCGTTCGCAGATAATGTCAATGCCCCACCACATCCTCTGAATGTCATGTTCACCCCTTGGCCTTTCTCTATGTGGGGAATAGATGTCATCGGGGCCATTGAGCCCAAGGCCTCGAATGGTCATCGCTTCATCCTCGTAGCGATAGATTATTTCACCAAGTGGGTTGAGGCAGCTTCTTATACCAACGTCACGAGGGGTGTGGTGGTCAGGTTCATTAAGAAAGAGATCATCTGCCGATATGGTTTGCCAAGGAAGATTATCACGGACAACGGCACCAACCTGAATAACAAGATGATGGGGGAAATGTGCGAGGAGTTTAAAATCCAGCATCACAATTCCACACCCTACCGGCCAAAGATGAATGGAGTCGTGGAAGCGGCCAATAAGAATATCAAAAAGATTATCCAAAAGATGACCGTGTCATACAAGGATTGGCACGAAAATGCTCCCATTCGCATTACACGGTTACCGAACTTCAGTGCGAACGTCAACTGGGGCAACGCCGTTCTCATTGGTATATGGGATGGAGGTTGTGTTCCGTTTGAGGTAGAAGTCCCGTCATTAAGGATCTTGGCAGAATCCGGATTAAAGGAATCAGAGTGGATTCGAGGCTTTAGTCCTCACGTTGGTTTCAAACCTTGCGTTGATTTGTGATCACCTGAGCCCTTCCGCTCAGTTCATGGGATGCCCCAAGCGCTTAATTAAAATTTAACCTAAACCAACTTTCGCTCAAATTTGTTGCATTTAAAAACATTAATGCATACGCATACGCATGCATATTGTTGTGGTAAAACAGGGGCAGGATCATCTTGAGCTACCTTCTGGGGTGGGGACCAAACACGGACAGCAGAAACCAATCAAGGTAAGACAACGACGCGGTCAAGATTGGCCAAACCTGGTTGTTTATTACTTGCAGGTACTTAGGAACGGATGCAAGTGGGGGTGGGGTCACGACCGACTGATCGTTGCCCTTTCTCTGCGCTAGACAAGCAGAGAACGTCGCTGCAAGGCAGCCCCGTATCCTTTGTATTCGCAGTTGTCTTACTATTTGTTTGTTTTAAAAATAAGTAATCAACGCCTAATTCTAACTTAAGTAAGTTCAAGTTAGGCAAAGCGCTAAACCATAAGGAAGGAGGGGACATGGTTAATGTTCCCCTCAAAAAAAAAAAATGCAGGTTAGCTCGCCTGGGCGAGCTGAGCTCGCCTGGGCGAGCCACCCCTGCACCAAAATATAAGAATGACGAAAGGGGGGACGTTTTTGCATTCAAAAACTTCTTTTCCCCCCTTTCAAAAGCCATACCCACGGGATTTACGAGTTTGCAGCCCTAGGGTCATCATTTTTCGCATTTTTTGATTCCGTTTCGCGCTTTTGTTCATCACCAACAAGTAAGTATTCCATCCCTAAGCTTTCTAGCTTTTCATTGGTGTATTTTGATCTCCTTTTGGTGCTCTAAAATGTGGGAATGTGCTCAAATATGTGGGGCAATTTTGGTTTGTTTTCTTGCTTGATTGGGTTGGATTGGGAGTTTGTATGGGATGGCCCTAGGCCTATAATGCATTTTGAAGCAATGGGACATGCCACATTGTCCCCGTTCTCTTGCTATTGATACCTAAACGCGCGCCCACCAAGTGTTCGGTGAAATGCCTCAATGGCATTAGCGTGTGACCTTTGTAAGGAAACAACCCATGGGGCATTTTGGTTTGCACATATTTTCCATTTTTTTGGGACATGCATTCATTTCCGAAAGGGCTAGAGTGATTGCCCCACATATATCCTAGGCCTAGGAACCAAAGTTTTATGCATAAGAACACAAGAGGAGGTGCATGTTGGGTAAAGTTACCCTTTTTGGCCAGCAATCAGCTATGGGCCACGCTACAATAATTTCCCTACGCCTAGATGGTTAGGAATTTTGCTCATCATAAATGTGTAGGTTTAGAATAGGTAGCAAAATACCTTTGGCAATTTACACTTTGGGTATGGTAGCAAAATACTTGGATGTATGTACATATAATTTTTGGTAGTCAAAATGTCTCACAAAAATATATAAATATTTTGCATGTTATGTAAAGAAAATACCTTACAAAAATACCTTTTAATTTGAATACAATTTTAGTCAGCAAAAGAAAATATACTTGAATTTGCATGCGGCTTTAACACTTGAGTAAAGCATGAAATGTATCACCTTATTGTGTAGATAGCCAAGATTCATCACAAAGTTTGTATATGCATAATTATTAGAAATACTAGAATGTGCACATGTGAAATTTTTGGTACCCCAAATGCTTTGAGTACGCATGTATGTAAATTTAGCCAAGGAAGTGCATGAGATGTAGGTAACAAATACACCTTGGAAGTACATATAAATAATCCAGGTAACGAAGGTGCCTTGATTGTATGTGGGTGCATTTTTCTTAGTTATAAGAATGTCTTGTGCAAGTGAACGTTCGTAAAGAAGTATGCGCATAAGCTTGCTCTAAATTTACATTGATGTATGTATTTATTGGAGGAGGTTGTATGCCATTTTTGTTTTAAGAGTAGCATTCCTTGGTAAAACTAACTTTCCAAATGTTTGCCTTCGCAGGAAATGGCCCCGAGGAAGCTTGCCTCAAAGAGGTCCAGGAAGGATAAGGCGGCCGAAGGGACTAGTTCCGCTCCTGAGTATGACAGTCACCGCTTTAGGAGCGTTGTACACCAGCAGCGCTTCGAGGCCATCAAGGAATGGTCGTTTCTCCGGGAGCGACGCGTCTAGCTCAGGGACGACGAGTATACTGATTTCCAGGAGGAAATAGGGCACCGGCGGTGGACATCACTGGTTACTCCCATTGCCAAGTTCGATCCAGAAATAGTCCTTGAGTTTTATGCCAATGCTTGGCCAACAGAGGAGGGCGTGCGTGACATGAGATCCTGGGTAAGGGGTCAGTGGATCCCGTTTGATGCCGACGCTATCGGCCAGCTCCTGGGATATCCGTTGGTGTTGGAAGAGGGCCAGGAATGCGAGTATGGCCAGAGGAGGAACCGGTCTGATGGGTTCGATGAGGAGGCCATCGCCCAATTACTATGTATACCGGGGCAGGATTTTGCCCGAACTGCTGCAGGGAGGCGAATGCGAATCATGCGCACCAACATGACCACCCTGACTCAGATATGGATGACTCTACTGCTCAGCAACATCCTGCCCACCGATCATAACTTCGACCTCCCCATGCCGAAGTGTCAGCTGGTGTACGCCATCCTGACACGGATGAGCATCCATGTGGCTCAGTTGATCGCTGATGCCATCTATATTTTTGCAGGTATGGCGCCTACTAGGCACCCTTTGGACCCAGATAAGTCCAACAGGGCCCTGGGATTTCCCGCACTGATCACAGGACTCTGCCAGTCGTTCGGAGTCCCCGTTGCACCTACCAAGGTAATTCGGCCGCCCATCACCCGGGCTTTTATTGAGAAGTACTGTACCCAGAGACAGGCTCAGGGTGATGCTCCACAGGCCGCAGGCGCGCCACCACCACCTCATCAGGCTGGCCAGGCTGGGGCATTTGACATGGAGCAGTATTTACGGCATTTGGTTCGCCAGCAGGCGGCCAACCACCGAGCACATGTACAGACCCATGATTGTCTGTACCAGATGAGCCTCAGCATGCAGAGCCAGGGCTTCGCTTCTTTTTCATGCCCTACTCCAGACCAATTCAGGGCAGAGGTTGCATGGCCCGGAGATTGGCCTGAGGCCCAAGCGGGAGAGGCGCCCCCAGAAGCTCCTGGCGATGGAGAAGAGGCCCACGAGGACGAGGAGATGGCCGATTTGCTTGACTTCTTGGGAGGGAGTGGAGATACATGACTGGGAGATCCCCAAGATTCATGTTTTCTTTCATATTTCTTTTATCATTTTTATGTTATGTTATTGTTTTGACTTGAGAGACTAATGTTTGTTTTTGTTGTTTCGATTGTCATTTGTACAACGCATACATTTTTGTTTGGATTGTTGCGTTAGTGTTTATATCATTATTATCAATGATGTTTGAAATTCTGAAACCGTGTAGGGTTCTTCGTTTAGGAACATCGTTAAAAAATATATAAAACAAACAAAAATCATGATAAAAATAAAAATACAAAAAAAAAATGAAATGGAAAAGAGAGCAAGTAAGGAAAAAGAGAGCAAGTAAGAAAAAGAGAGTAAAAAGGAAGAGGAAAATAAGTTGTCTAGCTGAAAAACCGACATGCTTTTGAAAGGAGATGACTTCCAACTTGTCTTTGAAAAAAATTCATTGATCATAACCAATTTTTGAAGAAAATGTGTCTACACCTGAAGGGTGAATGTTGTGAAAATTTCCCCGGACGCCCGAAATGGACTCGGGTGAATGCACAAATTGATAAAAGAACATATTTTGGAAACATTGGGTTGATTTAAAATAGAGGAAATGAATCCTGAGCCTTAGCATCACATGACCATAAAAATTTGACACTTGAGTGTCCGCATAGGTGCATGCATGACCAGTTTTTCATAAAATTTCCAAATCATCATTTTTACATTTGTGTCATGGAAATAATGTGGGGCATCCCTTTTATCCTTGAGCCAAACCAAACCCCGACATGTATCATGTCTAGCCATTCTACAAACCTTGAGCCAAAATCCTGACTCACCATAAACCTTGACCCAGGGTGAGAATGTCAATCCTTACCCTCGGAAGCAAAAAAGAAAAGAAGGAGAATTTCCAATCAAAGAGAAAGCAAAAAAGAAAAGAAAGGAAATTCCCAATCAAAGAGTGGGAGAAAGCAAAAAGAAAAGAAAGAAAATTCCCAATCAAAGAATGGGAGAAAGTGAAAAAAAAAGAAGGAGAAGAAGAAGTAGAAGGAAAGAAAGCTCCTGATCAAGGATCGAAAGAAAAAAAAGAAGAAATATGCAGAAAGGTCTTTGGACCGGACAATATCTGAACAATACAGAATTGTCACCAAATGAACAAAAAAGAAGGAAGGGAAGCCACGACCTAAAAGTAGTCTTCTCCCTTTGATTACCAACCAAAATCCTGTGCGTCGGCGACTTTTTCGCCCCACACTAAACAAAAATAGAAAAGGAAAAAAGCCAACAAAAAGGAAAAGCCAAAACACACAAAAGCCGAAAAACCCACCAAAAGAACCCATTCCCAAGGGAAGCCCTATTGATCCATGATCACGCATGTAATTTTTGATTTGATAGGAAATAATTTGCAAGGTTAAGTCATGACATATCTATGGTTCGGAATTAGGATAAAACACTTACCTGTGCGAGATTGATACACTTTGAGTGGATTTCTTTTATTTTTGTCGAACCCAGTGTTTCCTCTAAATGGTCATTTAGAAACAAAATGCTAACATCCAAAATCTCATTTATGGTTATGGGGGATTCCATCAGCAGACTCTCCTTCCCTGGTAGATGCATTGTTTGTCACTCAAAAAAGCATATGCTGCTCTAATCAGTTGGAATATTTGTCTCTTTGCTAAAGCATGTTTGCATTCTAGTGGAGAAAATACCGAGACTTTGTCAAGTCTCACAAGTTATCCAGAACTACGTAGGTCTGAGTTCCTCATTGGAGGATACGTAGGAGCAAGAGCCTTGCTTTTGTCGACCACACCACCTTTTGCTGTTGTTAGTGCTTAGCACTACTGAGTTTAAAAAGGTTGGCTAAGATTTTGTTAAAACATAAGCACTTAGACAATGAAGGAAAGCTGGAGTTGCTGCACATGATGTCCAACGTTATGTCAAGGAATAAGATCGGGCTGCATAATGCACAAGGCAAGATAAAGTGTCAAGTGATGAATTGAAGTTGAAGGATCCACGATGTCGGATACAATGTCCTGACATCCTGCTCGAGAATACTGGAAGTGCTGTACAATGCAAGATAAAAGTCAAGTGAAGCATTGAAGCTGCAGGATCCAAGATGTCGGATACGATGTCCTGACATCTGGCCCGATAATACTGGACATATAAATCTGTTATATCTTTAACAGATTATTGTGCAGTTAGCAAGAGATTAGAAGATCTATCTTTAGGAACGAATTAAAAGATCATTAAAGTTCGAATTTCAAAGTAGAAGAGTTCGTTCAGGGATTAAAGATTAAAGATTAAAGATTCAAACTAAAAGATCAAAAGTTATCTTTTAGTTCTTTAACTGCAGATTTTTCAGAAGAAGATAGATCTCCTCCAGCATCAAGAACTTGCAGCCCAGAATCGTACACGGCTATATAATCATGGAGGCTGCACGAGTTCTGCACCGAGTCCGGGATTAAAGAGTTATTTTGTGAGTTTTGGGACTTGAGTGTTTTGTGAGCCACCTTGGTGTTATCCTAACATCAAGTGTTGGACCTTGTGTCTAGAGTTGATCTCTATTGTGTAGGGTTGATCCCTTGTGTACAGAGTTGATCTCTGATGTGTCTTTGAATTAATTGTAAACACGAGAGTGTGAGTGAGAGCTAAGAGTGGCTCTTAGGTAGAGATCGCACGGGTAGTGGTTAGGTGAGAAGGTTGTAAACAGGGGTTGTTAGACCTTGAACTAACACTATTGAGAGTGGATTTCCTCCCTGGCTTGGTAGCCCCCAGATGTAGGTGAGGTTGCACCGAACTGGGTAAACAATTCTCTTGTGTTATTTACTTGTTTAATCTGTTCATACGGACACACATAAACTGCATGTTCTGAAGCGTGATGTCGTGACATCCTGTACGACATCTGTCCCCTGGTATCAGAATTTCAATTGGTATCAGAGCCAACACTCGAAATCACAGAGTGAGATCTGGGGAGATAAATTCTGATGAACATGGAGAAAGAAGGAGGACCAGTGAACAGACCACCAATTCTTGATGGAAGCAACTATGAATACTGGAAAGCAAGAATGGTGGCCTTCCTCAAATCACTGGATAGCAGAACCTGGAAAGCTGTCATCAAAGGCTGGGAACATCCCAAGATGCTGGACACAGAAGGAAAGCCCACTGATGAATTGAAGCCAGAAGAAGACTGGACTAAAGAAGAGGACGAATTGGCACTTGGAAACTCCAAAGCTTTGAATGCACTATTCAATGGAGTTGACAAGAACATCTTCAGACTGATCAACACTTGCACAGTGGCCAAAGATGCATGGGAGATCCTGAAAATCACTCATGAAGGAACCTCCAAAGTGAAGATGTCCAGATTGCAACTCTTGGCTACAGAATTCGAAAATCTGAAGATGAAGGAGGAAGAGTGTATTCATGACTTCCACATGAACATTCTTGAAATTGCCAATGCTTGCACTGCCTTGGGAGAGAGGATAACAGATGAAAAGCTGGTGAGAAAGATCCTCAGATCCTTGCCTAAGAGATTTGACATGAAAGTCACTGCAATAGAGGAGGCCCAAGACATTTGCAACATGAGAGTTGATGAACTCATTGGTTCTCTTCAAACCTTTGAGCTAGGACTCTCGGATAGGGCTGAAAAGAAGAGCAAGAATCTAGCTTTCGTGTCCAATGATGAAGGAGAAGAAGATGAGTATGACCTGGATACTGATGAAGGTCTGACAAATGCAGTTGTGCTCCTTGGAAAGCAGTTCAACAAAGTGCTGAACAGAATGGACAAGAGGCAGAAACCACATGTCCAGAACATCCCTTTCGACATCAGGAAAGGCAGTAAATACCAGAAAAGATCAGATGTAAAGCCCAGTCACAGCAAAGGAATTCAATGCCATGGGTGTGAAGGCTATGGACACATCATAGCTGAATGTCCCACTCATCTCAAGAAGCACAGGAAAGGACTCTCTGTATGTCAATCTGATACAGAGAGTGAACAAGAAAGTGATTCTGACAGAGATGTGAATGCACTCACTGGGATATTTGAAACTGCTGAAGATTCAAGTGATACAGACAGTGAAATCACTTTTGATGAGCTTGCTGCATCCTATAGAAAACTATGCATCAAAAGTGAGAAGATCCTTCAGCAAGAAGCACAATTGAAGAAGGTCATTACAGATCTGGAGGCTGAGAAGGAGGCACATGAAGAGGAGATTTCTGAACTTAAAGGAGAAGTTGGTTTTCTGAACTCCAAGCTGGAAACCATGAAAAAATCAATAAAGATGCTGAATAAAGGCTCAGATACGCTTGATGAGGTGCTGCTGCTTGGTAAGAATGCTGGAAACCAGAGAGGACTTGGATTTAATCCTAAGTCTGCTGGCAGAACAACCATGACAGAATTTGTTCCTGCCAAAAACAGGACTGGAACCACGATGTCACTACATCTGTCTCGACATCATGGAACGCAGCAGAAAAAGAGCAAAAGAAAGAAGTGGAGGTGTCACTACTGTGGCAAGTATGGTCACATAAAGCCCTTTTGCTATCATCTACATGGCCATCCACATCATGGAACTCAAAGCGGCAACAGCAGAAAGAAGATGATGTGGGTTCCAAAACACAAGGCTGTTAGTCTTGTTGTTCATACTTCACTTAGAGCATCAGCTAAGGAAGATTGGTACCTAGATAGCGGCTGTTCCCGACACATGACAGGAGTCAAAGAATTCCTGCTGAACATTGAGCCCTGCTCCACTAGCTATGTGACATTTGGAGATGGCTCTAAAGGAAAGATCATTGGAATGGGAAAGCTAGTTCATGATGGACTTCCTAGTCTGAACAAAGTACTGCTGGTGAAGGGACTGACTGCAAACTTGATCAGCATCAGTCAGCTGTGTGATGAAGGATTCAATGTAAACTTCACAAAGTCAGAATGCTTGGTGACAAATGAGAAGAGTGAAGTTCTAATGAAGGGCAGCAGATCAAAGGACAATTGTTACCTATGGACACCCCAAGAAACCAGCTACTCCTCCACATGTCTATCCTCCAAAGAAGATGAAGTCAGAATATGGCATCAAAGATTTGGACATCTGCACTTAAGAGGCATGAAGAAAATCATTGACAAAGGTGCTGTTAGAGGCATCCCCAATCTGAAAATAGAAGAAGGCAGAATCTGTGGTGAATGTCAGATTGGAAAGCAAGTCAAGATGTCCCACCAGAAGCTTCGACATCAGACCACTTCCAGGGTGCTGGAACTACTTCACATGGATTTGATGGGGCCTATGCAGGTTGAAAGTCTTAGAGGAAAGAGGTATGCCTATGTTGTTGTGGATGATTTCTCCAGATTTACCTGGGTAAATTTTATCAGAGAGAAATCAGAAACCTTTGAAGTATTCAAAGAGTTGAGTCTAAGACTTCAAAGAGAGAAAGACTGTGTCATCAAGAGAATCAGGAGTGACCATGGCAGAGAATTTGAAAACAGCAGGTTCACTGAATTCTGCACATCTGAAGGCATCACTCATGAGTTCTCTGCAGCCATTACACCACAACAGAATGGGATAGTTGAGAGGAAAAACAGGACTTTGCAAGAGGCTGCTCGGGTCATGCTTCATGCCAAAGAACTTCCCTATAATCTCTGGGCTGAAGCCATGAACACAGCATGCTACATCCACAACAGAGTCACACTGAGAAGAGGGACTCCAACCACCCTGTATGAAATCTGGAAAGGGAGGAAGCCATCTGTCAAGCACTTCCACATCTTTGGAAGTCCATGTTACATCTTGGCAGATAGAGAGCAAAGAAGAAAGATGGATCCCAAGAGTGATGCAGGAATATTCCTGGGATACTCTACAAACAGCAGAGCATATAGAGTATTCAATTCCAGAACCAGAACAGTGATGGAATCCATCAATGTGGTTGTTGATGATCTGTCTCCAGCAAGAAAGAAGGATGTCGAAGAAGATGTCAGAACATCGGGAGACAATGTAGCAGATGCAGCTAAAAGTGGAGAAAATGCAGAAAACTCTGATTCTGCTACAGATGAATCAAACATCAACCAACCCGACAAGAGATCCTCCACTAGAATCCAGAAGATGCACCCCAAGGAGCTGATTATAGGAGATCCAAACAGAGGGGTCACTACAAGATCAAGGGAGGTTGAGATCGTCTCAAACTCATGTTTTGTCTCCAAAATTGAGCCCAAGAATGTGAAAGAGGCACTGACAGATGAGTTCTGGATCAATGCTATGCAAGAAGAATTGGAGCAATTCAAAAGGAATGAAGTCTGGGAGCTAGTTCCTAGGCCTGAGGGAACTAATGTGATTGGCACCAAGTGGATCTTCAAGAACAAAACCAATGAAGAAGGTGTCATAACCAGAAACAAGGCCAGACTGGTTGCTCAAGGCTACACTCAGATTGAAGGTGTAGACTTTGATGAGACTTTTGCCCCAGTTGCTAGACTTGAGTCCATCAGATTATTACTTGGTGTAGCTTGTATCCTCAAATTCAAGCTGTACCAGATGGATGTGAAGAGCGCATTTCTGAATGGATACCTGAATGAAGAAGTCTATGTGGAGCAGCCAAAGGGATTTGCAGACCCGACTCATCCAGATCATGTATACAGGCTCAAGAAGGCTCTCTATGGATTGAAGCAAGCTCCAAGAGCTTGGTATGAAAGGCTAACAGAGTTCCTTACTCAGCAAGGGTATAGGAAGGGAGGAATTGACAAGACCCTCTTTGTCAAACAAGATGCTGAAAACTTGATGATTGCACAGATATATGTTGATGACATTGTGTTTGGAGGGATGTCGAATGAGATGCTTCGACATTTTGTTCAACAGATGCAATCTGAATTTGAGATGAGTCTTGTTGGAGAGCTGACTTATTTTCTGGGACTTCAAGTGAAGCAGATGGAGGACTCCATATTCCTCTCACAAAGCAGGTATGCAAAGAACATTGTCAAGAAGTTTGGGATGGAGAATGCCAGTCATAAAAGGACACCTGCACCTACTCACTTGAAGCTGTCAAAGGATGAAGCAGGCACCAGTGTTGATCAAAGTCTGTACAGAAGCATGATAGGGAGCTTACTATATTTAACAGCTAGCAGACCCGACATCACCTATGCAGTAGGTGTTTGTGCAAGATATCAAGCCAATCCGAAGATAAGTCACTTGACTCAAGTAAAGAGAATTCTGAAATATGTAAATGGCACTAGTGACTATGGGATTATGTACTGTCATTGTTCAAATCCAATGCTGGTTGGGTATTGTGATGCTGATTGGGCTGGAAGTGCAGATGACAGAAAAAGCACTTCTGGTGGATGCTTCTATTTGGGAAACAACCTTATTTCATGGTTCAGCAAGAAGCAGAACTGTGTGTCCCTATCTACAGCAGAAGCCGAGTATATTGCAGCAGGAAGCAGCTGTTCACAGCTAGTTTGGATGAAGCAGATGCTGAAGGAGTACAATGTCGAACAAGATGTCATGACATTGTACTGTGACAACATGAGTACTATTAATATTTCTAAAAATCCTGTTCAACACAGCAGAACCAAGCACATTGACATTAGACATCACTATATCAGAGATCTTGTTGATGATAAAGTGATCACACTGAAGCATGTTGACACTGAGGAACAAATAGCAGATATTTTCACAAAGGCTTTGGATGCAAATCAGTTTGAAAAACTGAGGGGCAAGCTGGGCATTTGTTTGCTAGAAGAATTATAGCAACTACAGCAATCTGAACGTGCCCAAACGAATCACTTAACATTAATAGCACGTTCACCACAAAGCAAATTCGACCGTTGCCTCACACGCCCCTCTACATTCTTCATTCAAATTTATATCTGCTTGGCATTCGTGTTTTCACCAGCATTTTCCAATAATTCTCTGAGATTTACGAAATCATTCCAAACGCTCTGTTTTTCCATGGCTACCTCACCAAAAGAAACTGCAGCTTCTGGTTCACCATCTGTCCCGTCATCTCCACACCAGGAACAACCTGAATTCAACATCCAACCCATCCAAATTATTCCTGGTCAAGCCTCTGTCCCTGAGAAACTGGTTCCCAGAAGACCACAGGGAGTGAAGATTGCTGAAAACCCTAGCCCTGCAACGAGTCCTAGGGAAGTAGACACGGAGATGGACAAGAAAATACGCAGCATTGTGAGTAGCATTTTGAAAGACGCCTCTGTGCCTGAAGCTGATGAAGATGTCCCAACATCGTCCAACCCAAATGTTTCTGTGCCTGATGTCAAGAAAGATGTTCCAACATCTTCCGCTCCAAATGCTGAAGCACTCCCTTCACCCGGTGAAGAGGGATCAACTGAGGAAGATGATCAAGCCGCAGAGGAGACTCCTGCACCACGGGCACCAGAACCTGCTCCAGGTGATCTCATTGACTTAGAAGAAGTCGAATCTGATGAAGAACCCATTGCCAACCGGTTGGCACCTGGCATTGCAGAAAGGTTACAAAGCAGAAAAGGGAAGACCCCCATTAAGAGGTCTGGACGAATCAAAACAATGGCCCAGAAGAAGAGTACTCCAATCACTCCTGCCACATCCAGAAGAAGCAAGGTTGCTATCCCCTCCAAGAAGAGGAAAGAAATTTCGTCATCCGATTCTGATAAGGATGTCGAACTAGATGTCTCGACATCTAAGAAGGCCAAGACTTCAGGGAAAAAGGTGCCTGGAAATGTCCCTGATGCACCATTGGACAACATCTCTTTCCACTCCATTGGCAATGTTGAAAAGTGGAAATATGTGTATCAACGCAGACTTGCGGTTGAGAGAGAACTGGGAAGAGATGCCTTGGATTGCAAGGAGATCATGGACCTCATCAAGGCTGCTGGACTGCTGAAGACTGTCAGCAAGTTGGGAGATTGCTATGAAGGCTTAGTCAGGGAATTCATTGTCAACATTCCCTCTGACATATCTAACAGAAAAAGTGATGAGTATCAAAAGGTGTTTGTCAGAGGAAAGTGTGTTAAATTCTCCCCTGCTGTGATTAACAAATATCTGGGCAGACCTACTGATGGAGTGATAGATATTGATGTTTCTGAGCATCAAATTGCCAAGGAAATCACTGCCAAACGAGTCCAGCATTGGCCAAAGAAAGGGAAGCTTTCAGCAGGAAAGCTAAGTGTGAAGTATGCCATTCTGCACAGGATTGGAGCTGCAAACTGGGTTCCCACCAATCATACTTCCACTGTTGCCACAGGTTTGGGTAAATTTCTGTATGCTGTTGGAACCAAATCCAAATTTAATTTTGGAAACTATATCTTTGATCAAACTGTTAAGCATTCAGAATCTTTTGCTATCAAATTACCCATTGCCTTCCCTACTGTATTGTGTGGCATTATGTTGAGTCAGCATCCCAATATGTTAAACTACACTGACTCTGTGATGAAGAGAGAATCTCCTCTATCCCTGCATTACAAACTGTTTGAAGGGACACATGTCCCAGACATTGTCTCGACATCTGTCTCGACATCAGGGAAAGTTGCTGCTTCAGGTGCTGTGTCCAAGGATGCTCTGATTGCTGAACTCAAGGACACATGCAAGGTGCTGGAAGCAACCATCAAAGCCACCACAGAGAAGAAGATGGAGCTAGAACTGCTGATCAAAAGGCTCTCAGAGAGTGGCATTGATGATGAAGAAGCAGCTGAGGAAGAAGGAGAAGCAGCTGAAGAAGAAGAAGAAGCTGCTGAGGAAGAGGAAGATGCAGCAGAAGAGACAGAATCCGATGATGATTCTGAAGCCACCCCATGATCATCAGACCTTTAATTTTGTTTTTACTTTTATTAGATATAGGGGCATGTTCCTTTGAACAATTCATTGTTATTGGTCTGTACTATTTGCACATTAATTTCATGCATCCTACTTTTGCCAAATTTATGTCTAAAAAGGGGGAGTAATAGTATTATGCATGATTCTGAGTAGTAGGATACTATGTATGATGTATGGCAGTAGGAAACGATGTATGCATGATTCATGATTTTGAGGGGGAGCTGTATGACGTTGAGGGGGAGACTGCTGCTGCTGATGATGACTGATGATTGATGTAAGCTACTAGGAGATGCTGCAGTAGGAGCATGAAGACAGGGGGAGCAGATAGCGGATGTCACATGAGATGTCTCGACATCCTGGAAAAGACTAGTAGCTGATAGAAGATGAAGCAGTAAGCATGGAGACAGGGGGAGCAGAAGCAGAAAGCTGATGTCACGCGAGATGTCTTGACATCCTGGAGAAGACTTGTAGATTAGCAACTTGAAGAATTTCCGCTGTGCTTGATTACTCTGAAAATGGAAGTTGCTGATTCCACATGCATAACTGCTCGTACCTGCTCAGGAAGTGTCTAAGTATGTTTTAGACAAAATTTGCCAAAGGGGGAGATTGTTAGTGCTTAGCACTACTGAGTTTAAAAAGGTTGGCTAAGATTTTGTTAAAACATAAGCACTTAGACAATGAAGGAAAGCTGGAGTTGCTGCACATGATGTCCAACGTTATGTCAAGGAATAAGATCGGGCTGCATAATGCACAAGGCAAGATAAAGTGTCAAGTGATGAATTGAAGTTGAAGGATCCACGATGTCGGATACAATGTCCTGACATCCTGCTCGAGAATACTGGAAGTGCTGTACAATGCAAGATAAAAGTCAAGTGAAGCATTGAAGCTGCAGGATCCAAGATGTCGGATACGATGTCCTGACATCTGGCCCGATAATACTGGACATATAAATCTGTTATATCTTTAACAGATTATTGTGCAGTTAGCAAGAGATTAGAAGATCTATCTTTAGGAACGAATTAAAAGATCATTAAAGTTCGAATTTCAAAGTAGAAGAGTTCGTTCAGGGATTAAAGATTAAAGATTAAAGATTCAAACTAAAAGATCAAAAGTTATCTTTTAGTTCTTTAACTGCAGATTTTTCAGAAGAAGATAGATCTCCTCCAGCATCAAGAACTTGCAGCCCAGAATCGTACACGGCTATATAATCATGGAGGCTGCACGAGTTCTGCACCGAGTCCGGGATTAAAGAGTTATTTTGTGAGTTTTGGGACTTGAGTGTTTTGTGAGCCACCTTGGTGTTATCCTAACATCAAGTGTTGGACCTTGTGTCTAGAGTTGATCTCTATTGTGTAGGGTTGATCCCTTGTGTACAGAGTTGATCTCTGATGTGTCTTTGAATTAATTGTAAACACGAGAGTGTGAGTGAGAGGGAGTGAGCAGAGGTTCTCATATCTAAGATTGGGTCTTAGGTAGAGATCGCACGGGTAGTGGTTAGGTGAGAAGGTTGTAAACAGGGGTTGTTAGACCTTGAACTAACACTATTGAGAGTGGATTTCCTCCCTGGCTTGGTAGCCCCCAGATGTAGGTGAGGTTGCACCGAACTGGGTAAACAATTCTCTTGTGTTATTTACTTGTTTAATCTGTTCATACGGACACACATAAACTGCATGTTCTGAAGCGTGATGTCGTGACATCCTGTACGACATCTGTCCCCTGGTATCAGAATTTCAGCTGTCATGACCCAAGAGCTGGTAGCCCGCGGAGACACCTTACGGTTATCCGCACCTCGTCATTCAGTGACCCCAAGTGTGATTGATGAGCAGAGGCCAATGTGGTCATCTGTGCCCTTTCCGGAGATGTCAGCATCTTCCGGTGGAGACTTTTTCAAGTCTCACAAGTTATCTAGAACTACGTAGGTCTGAGTTCCTCATTGGAGGATACCTAGGAGCAAGGGCCTTGCTTTTGTCAGCCGCCCCACAAGATCTGTCATACTGACCCTGAGGTCATGTGACATGCGGAGACAAAATTTGGTCATTCCGCACCCTTTGTCATCCAGAGGCGGCGGGCCCGATGACATGCGGAGACAAAATTTGGTCATTCCGCACCCCTTTGCCATTCAGACACAGTCGTGTCCGATGGCGCGCAGAGACAAAATTTGGTCATTCTGCACCCTTTGTCATCCAGAGGCGGCGAGCCCGATGACATGCGGAGACAAAATTTGGTCATTCCGCACCCCTTTGCCATTCAGACACAGTCGTGTCCGATGGCGCGCAGAGACAAAATTTGGTCATTCTGCACCTTTTTGTCATCCAGAGGCGGCGGGCCCGATGACATGCGGAGATTTATATCATCTTCCGCGCTCACAAGATCTGTCATACTGACTTTTGAGTCACGCTGACGGGCGGAAATACCCGAGTGGTTATCTGTATAAACATTCTTTTGCTATCTGTAAGACAGAACGCTTGATAGCATGCAGAGACTGACATCGTCTTCTTCACCTTTTGTTCCCTCGGGAGCAACAAGTCATTTGCATGTGGAGATTTTATGGTCACCCGCGACTCTCGTCAACCGAGAGGAACGAAATTAGTGTCTTATCTTTACTTTCCTTTTATCTCCAATAAAAGACAAGTAAAGAGGGGCAACTGTCATACCCTAATTTCGTCCGGGGACCTTTGCTTGATGACATGCGACTTTTATTTGGTCCTTGTAAGGTGCTTGACACCCATCATTAGGAAATTTGTGAAATTCCGGGACATGCCGAAAAACAAAAGAAAATATTGATGCACAATCCGTAAAGGTTCCGTGACACACCGGAAATCAAATGGAAGCATCGTTGCATAATTAGTGAGGTTCCGTAACATTCCGTAAGTCAAAAAGGGGATGATTATGTAATCCGCAGGGTTCCGTAACATTACGGAAAGAAAACAAGTATTGTTACGAAATTCGTAAGTTTCCGTAACTTTACGAAAAAAGAATCACTAAAAAAAGCAGAGGGGGTGTACTTAGTAAAAATGGGGGTGCAAATAGCAACCAGGCCCACTTGGGCCCTCCAAAAGATTCCTCCAGAAGGCTGTTGCTTCTGGAGGAAGCAACCTGGCTCGCCTGGGCGAGCTGAGCTCGCCTGGACGAGCTGGGCGGCAACCATCTCCCCTATTTTGCTATAAATAGGGGAGGAAGTGAGAAGGAAAAGGGTTCAGCCCCTTAGGCACTTCTCTCTCTTTCGAATTTGCTTGGAAAAATTGTTTCCGTGAAGAAAATCTAAGCCGAGGCGCTTCCGAAACGTTTCCGTAACGTTTTCCGTGAGGAATTTCGCAAAGGTTTCAACCGTTCTTCGACGTTCTTCATTCGTTCTTCGATCTTCAATGGGTAAGTACCTCGAACCAAGCTTTTCGATTCATTCTATGTACCCGTGGTGGTCCACATTGTGTTTCGTGTATTTTTATTCTCGTTTCATTTACTTTTTATACCCCCTCTTGACATGCTTAAGCCATTTTATTTAAGTCATTTCTCGCTTAATCTAAAAATAAAATAAATTTCCACCGATCGTTTGAATTGTATTATCCGTTAACTTCGGTTAAAATGAATTCCGACCGTTCGGTCGTGCCGTAACCACATTGGAAATCAAAAAGAGGTAAAATAATAATATAATAATCAAAAAAATATCTTTTAGTAAAATAAAGCGGAAAATCAATCGGATGATTTTCTCTTTGGGATTTCTCATTCTTAATCGAATTGACTAATAACTAAGGTGAAACTAAGGCTAAAATCAACTCGCCTAGTCAAGCTCGTCCACAAAAATAGGTTTTGAATTTGATCATTTAAATTTCTTACTAAGTAAATGGATCATTTTCAAGGTCCAACGCCTTAAAATGATCACCTCTTAAAGTAAAAAAGAATCACTTGATAAGAAAGAACTACGTAGGTCTGATTTCCTCATCGCAAATTGAGGAATACGTAGGAGCAAAGGGAAACACCCTTGTCGACCACAAAAAGAGAAAAATATAAAAAGGGCATAAAGGATATAAAGACATAAAAAGGGAACGTAAAAATCAAAGTCATGTTTGCACATTCGATTAAAGGCTACCGTCCCTTGTGACGGACGTGTGGGGTGCTAATACCTTCCCCGTGCGTAAATACAACTCCCGAACCTTTCACTTAAAAGTTCGTAGATTGCGTCTTTTCCGGTTTTTCCGACGTTTTCCTCAAATAAACGTTGGTGGCGACTCCGCGCGTATTCCTTTCGTGGAACACGCCTCCCGCGAGTCACGCGTCGCCCTCCCGCCGAAGGGTAGGTTGCGACAGTTAGGAAGCTTTCTCTTTTGTGCAACTATCTCATCCTCTTTTTCAGGTGTAGAATGAAGCTTGACAGGTTCAGGTGCAGGTGCTGCTACTGGTGGAGGCACTTGAATTTGGTTGCCAGATCTCAAGGTGATGGCACTCACATTTTTTCGATTCTGCACAGTTTGTGAAGGCAAATTGTCAGAATTTTGGGATTGAGCTTGGTTCAACTGAGTAGCCATATGCCCCATCTAATTTTTCAGACTCTGAATGGAGGCTCTTGTCTCTTGCTGAAATTGCATATTCTGGATTGTCGTTTTCCTCACTAACTCTTGTAAGGAAGGTTGAGGAGGAGCCTCAGTTGCTTGTTGTCTTTGTTGTGACTGTTGTTGTTGCTGTTGCTGTATTGGAGGAGGAACATATGGCTTGGTTGGACTAGTAGCATTCTGAAAAGGAGGGACAGGCTCTTGTTGTTGTGGAGGACTTGTCCATCTCAGATTTGGATGATTCCTCCAACTTGGATTGTATCTATTGCTTGAAAGGTCATAATTATTCTACTATTGTTTGTTTTGCTGCTGAGGATGTCTATTATAAATGTTTGCAGCATAAGCTTCAGGTTGCTTATTGATTCCAGATTGCTGCAAAGAAGGATAGAGATCTGTATGGTGATCTGTAGGAGAACATAGACCACAGACTCTTGCAACAGGTGTAGATTTCTTATTCATGGAAAGCTGAGTTACTAGGTTGACCAAGGTATCAAGTTTTCCTTCAAGCTTTTTATTTTCAGTAGATGAAGATGAATTTGTGGCCACCTCATGGACTCCTCTAAGAACAATAACATCATTTCTTGCACTGAATTGTTGGGAGTTGGAAGCCATCTTCTCAATCAAATTCCTAGCCTCAGCAGGGGTCATATCACCAAGAGCTCCACCATTGCTAGCATCAATCATACTCCTCTCCATGTTGCTAAGTCCCTCATAAAAATATTGAAGAAGGAGTTGCTCAGAAATCTGGTGGTGAGGACAGCTTGCACACAATTTCTTGAATCTTTCCCAGTACTCATACAAGTTTTCTCCACTAAGTTGTCTGATGCCTGAAATGTCTTTTCTGATGGCAGTGGTCCTAGATGAAGGGAAGAATTTTTCCAAGAACGCCCTCTTAAGGTCATCCTAGCTGACAATGGACCTGGGAGCAAGGTAGTAGAGCCAATCTTTTGCCACTCCCTCCAGAGAATGAGGAAAAGCCTTAAGAAAGATATGATCTTCTTGGACATCAAGGGGCTTCATGGTGGAACAAACAATATGGAACTCCTTAAGATGCTTATGAGGATCTTCACCTGCAAGACCATAAAACTTAGGCAGCAAATGTATTAGTCCAGTCTTGAGAACATATGGAACACGCTCATCAGGATATTGAATGCACAAGCTTTCATAAGTGAAATTAGGTGCAGCCATCTCCCTAAGAGTCCTCTCACAAGGTGGAGGTTGAGCCATGTTCTCAGTATGAAAATTAGTAGTGGAATGCTCAAAATCAGAATATTCAGAATCACCCTCAACATAATGCTCAAAATGCACAGGATGCACACTATGCCTAACTAATTTATGAAAGGTTCTATCTATTTCAGGATCAAAGGGTTGTAAATCACCTGGATTGCCCCTAGTCATGCACTATATATAGCAAATAGTGTGTTTCTCAACAAGCACCTAACAAGGGGGTAAAACTATAGCTATACTCAAATGATATCAAAATGAGCTGAAATTTTGTGATGAACACCCTAAAATCATGAAAAGATAGCATAAAAAATTTCAAACAAAAATTCAAAAGTCTAACTATGAAAACTACCTAAGCAAAGTTTAGAAAAATAGGACAATAACACTTGAAAAATAAAATAAAATAAAAACTTAGTAAACGGCTGATTTTTGGAGCTTGGGAGACCCCAACTAGCTAAAGCCGATTGTCACAGTATTGGAAATGTTTTCTACCCCAAATGCATATATAATAATAGTCATTTTGATACCCAGAGCAATAGTTATGACTATTTTAAGTTTTGCTAAAAATAAGTTTCCAAATTTTTTGCCCCTGGTTGACGAAAGGTGCGGGTAACCATAAGGTACCCCGCATGTCACTTGACTTCACGGGTCAGGACGACAACAGGTGCAGAAGACGATGTTAGTCTCTGTTTGCTATCGTGCTTTGAGTCTTACGGATAGCAAAAGAATGTTTATATGGATAACCACTTGGGTATCTCCGCCTGCCCCCTAACTTCACGGGTTAGTATTGACAGAAATTTTCTGTGTACGGATAACACTTGGGGTATCTCCGTACGTCACTTGACTTCACGGGTCAGGATGACAGAAAGCGCGGAAGACGACGTAAATCTACGCGTGTCAACGGGCTCGTTGGCTGCGATTGACAAAGGGTGCAGAAGACGATGTTAGTCTATGCATGCTATCGTGCTTTGAGTCTTACGAATAGCAAAAGAGTGTTTATACGGAAAAACACTTGGGTATCTTCGCCTGCCACCTAACTTCACGGATTAGTATTAACAAAAATTGTCTTTGTACGGATAACCACTCGGGGTATCTTCGTACATCACTTGACTTCACGAGTCAGGATAATGAAAAGTGTGGGGCGGTCGACAAAAGCAAGGCTCTTGCTCCTACGTATCCTCAATTTGTGATGAGGAACTCAGACCTACATAGTTCTTTCTTTTGTTGTGTGAGACTAAAATAGTCTTTACCGGAAGATGTTCATATCTCCAGAAATGGGGCAGATGACCACATTGGTCTCTACTTGTCAATCGGACTTGGGGTCTCCGAATGATGAGGTGCGGATAACCAGAAGGTGTCTCCACATGCTACCAGACTCTTGGATCATGATAGCAAAAGGTGGGGTGGTCGACAAAAGCGGGGCTTTTGCTCCTACGTATCCTCAATTTGTGATGAGGAACTCATACCTACGTAGTTCTTGTTTACGAGACAAAAATGGCCTCGATGTTCTTTAACTAAAATGCGAACATGATTTAGTAAAGAAACAAAACTTCCAACTGATTAGAGCAACACATAATTTTTGATGAAAAACAATGTGCCTATTGGGGAAGGAGAGTATGCTGATGAAATTTTCTCACAACCATAAATTAGATTTTGGATGTTAGTGATTCATCTCTAACAAGCATTTAGAGGGAACACCGGGTCCAACAAAATAGAAGAAAATCACTCAAAGTGTATCAATCTCACATAGGTAAGTGTTTCATCCTAATTTCGAACCATAGATATGTCATGACTTAATTTTGCAAATTATTTCCTATCAAATCAAAGATTATATGTGTGATCATGGATCAATAGGACTTTTTTCGGGAATGGTGTTTTGGAGGGGAATTTGGCTTTGAGTGCTTTGGCCTTTTCCTTTTCTGTTTTTGTTTAGTGCGAGGTGAGAAAGTCGCTAGCGCACGAGATTTTGGCTGGCAATCAAAGGGAGAGGACCACTTCAAGTCGTGGTTTCCTTTCTTTTCTTCTTTGCTTGTGAAAATTCAAACATTGTTCGATCCGACGACCTTTTTCATATATTTCTTTTGTTTTCTTCCGCTTTTTGATCGGGAATTTTCTTTCCTTTTGCTTTCTCCCAACCTTTGATTGGGAATTTTCTTCTTTTTCTTCCTCCCAACCCTTGATCGGGAACTTTCTTTTTTAGTTTTCTTCTGATCCTTGATCGGGAACTTTCTCTCTCTTTTTTGTTTTGTTTTCTTCTGAGGGCAAGGATGGACATTCTCACCCTGGGTCAAGGTTTACGGTGGTTTGAGGTCTTGGCTCAAGGCTTGTAGAACAGCTGGACATGATACATGTCAGGGTGTTGGTTTGGCTAGTGGTTCAGGGATAAAGGGGATGTCCCACCTTATTTCCATGACACACATGCAACAATGATGATTAGGAAATTTTATGCAAAACTGGTCATGCATGCACCCATGTGGACACTCAAACATCAAGTTTTTTATGGTCATGTGACACTAGGGCTCAGGATTCATTTTTCCCTATTTAAGTCAACCCAATGTTTCCAAAATATGCTCCTTTATCAATTCATGCATTCATCCGATTCCATTTTGGGTGTTTCAGGAAATTTTCGTAGCATTCACCCTTCAGGTGCATACACATTTTTTAAAAACTGGTGTTATAATCAGTGAATCTTTTTGAAAAGAAATGTTGGAAGTTATTTCTTTTCAAAAGCGTGCTGGCTTTTCAGCTAGACAGTTTTATTATTTTTTTTCTTTTTCTTCATCTATTAAGTTATTATTATTTGTTTATTTCCTTTTTCCTGAAAAGGTCGTGCAGATGAGGGCACACACTGCCTACTCACGTCAAACCACAAGGTAAACGAAAAAATATGCAATGGTAAGTCGCAATAAAAACAATGACGAAATAACTGAGAGCCATAACGCCAAATTATAGCAGAAACAAAAACAATAACTGAAAGCAATAATGTTAATAACAACAAAAACAATAACCAAAAGCAGTAATGTTAATAACAAAAAGTGCGGTGACCTTGGTCATGTGGCTCCGCTCCCTCCCAAGAAACCGAGCAGGTCAGTCATATCTTCATCCATATGGGATTCATCCGCCTCACCAGGGGATCCTACAGGCTTCTCCCCTGCCTGGGCATCGAGCCAGTCTCCAGGCCATGCGACCTCAGCCCCAAACTGCTCTGGGGTAAGGCATACAAAAGGGACAGCACCCTGCCCCTGCTGACTGAGGCTGAACCGGTAGAGACACTCATGTATCTGCACCTGCCCACGGTGGTTGGCCGCTTGCTGGCGAACCAAATGCTGTAGATAGCACTCCACGCCTAGTGGCCCAGCAAGATCGGCCTACCGAGGTGGTGGCGGTGCGCCTGCGGCTTGATGTGTGTCACCCTGTGCCTGCCTAGGTGTGCAATACTTCTCGATGAAGGCTCGGGTGATCGGCAGTCGGATTACCTTACTGTGGGTGACGGGAACTCCGTAGGACTGGCAGAGGCCTGTGATCAGCGCCGGAAACCCCAGGGCCCTGTTGGACTTATTTTGGTCCAGAGGGTGCCTAGTAGGCGCAATACCTACAAACAAATAAATGGCATCAGCAATCACCTGGGCCACGTGGACGCTCATCCGTGTCAGGATGGCTTACACCAACTGGCACTTAGGCAAAGGGAGGTCGGAGTTGTGATCGCTAGGCAAGACATTGTTGAGCAGCAGTGTCTTCCATGTCTGGGTCAGAGTGGTCATGCTGGTGCGCATGATCTGCACCCGCCACCCTGCAGCGGTCCAGGCAAAATCCTGCCCCGGTATGCACAACAGCTGGGCAATGGCTTTCTCATCGAAACCATCGACCCAGTTCCTCCTCTGGCTGAACTCACATTGCTGGCCATCCTCCAAAATTAGTGGGTCGCCCAGGAATTGGCTGAGGGCATTTGCATCGAAGGGAATCCACTGACCCCTTACCCACGAGCGCATGTCTCAAACTCCCTCCTCCGTGGGCCAGGCATTAGCATAGAACTCTAGGACTATCTCAGGGTCGAACTTGGCCATGGGGGTCACTAGCGGTGTCCAATGTCTGTGAGCTATCTCCTCCTGGAAGTCTGTATACTCATCCCCCCTGAGCTGGACACGCCTCTCCCTGTGGAATGACTATCCCCTAATGGCCTCGAAGCGCTGCTGGTGCTCGGCACTCCGGAAACGATGACTATCAAACTCTGAGGCAGCACTGGATCCTTCTCCTGTGACGTCTCTTCTAGACCTCTTCGTGGAGAGTTTCTTTGGAGCCATTTCCCGCGAAAAAAAATTTGGGATGTTAGTTCAAGAAACCTAATCAAAACAAAAGCCAGATCAAGCCAAACAGCGTACCCTTCTTTCCAACAAAACGCGACTATCCACACGAATTTTGAAAGGAAAACTTAGACATCAACGCGCGGGTTCTCCTAGGATATACATACATTTACACCTATCTTTCCCTTGGTGAACGACATCCTATGAGATGCCACATTGCCCCATCATTTCAGAACACAACCTAGGCCTAAGGCCATCCCCTACAACCCCCCAATTCAATGAATCAAAGCACAAATTTGCCCCAAATTGTCTCACAAAATTGGTCAAATCATGTACAATTTAGAGCATAAAAAGGCATCAATGGAAAGCTAGAAACCAAAGGATAGTGCATTTACTTGTATGAAGTGGCAAGGACACTAAAATGGAAGCAAAAAGCACACAATGGTGGCCTAGGGTCAGAAAAAACTATGAATCCAATGAGTGTTGTGTTCTTAAGTGAGGGGGAGAAGTTCTTTGGGTGAAAAACTGCACTCCCCCTTTCTTTTAAACCATTTCGTGTAGGGGGTGCTCGCCCAGGCAAGCTAACCCAGCATTTTTTTTTGAAGAAAGTACCCGCTCTCTATGGGTCGGCATTTGCTTACTCCAAACCCCTAGGGTAAGTTAGGCATCCAATCGTTATCTTTAAAGAAACAGCAGTGATCGAGGTCGTACCCGAATCAAATAAACATGAAAATGCAGTAACTAGGAAGTGATCCTAGGTCGTTTCCCAACGAGCAGTGACACACCAAATGTTCATAATATACTTGCAGTAACAGTAACGATTGGGGGGGGGGGTTTGTTTGTTTTGTGATTAAAGAGCAGAACAAGTAAACTAGAATACAAAACTACTAATATTAAAAACGGGTTGTTTCCTTTGATTCAGAAGCCATTCTCTTATCCTGGGTTATGGAGAATTCGTCCCTAACAGTCAACCACTTAATCCAACCCTATTTCAATTTACTAAGAGAAAATCAACTTAGGGTTGTCAATACGTGATTAGGCATCACATACACCAGTTAGCCCTTCGTCCATTAAGCATGAACACAAGTTAGGCTCAGAGGCAATTAATCAAACACGAAGCGTGCACTGATTAATATTCACGAATTTGGGATAACTGGTGAAGGGAAAACTGCCAGGAAACCACATTACAAGCGAAACCTCAAAGAGAGTTGGGCTTCGTCCTCAAAAGGAAACAACACCAGAAAATCTAGCCTTCCATGGATTCAAACAGAAAACGCAAATGCAACATGAAGCAGAAACGTAAATGAACAAAAACGTAAATGAGACAGAAACGTAAATGAAAGTAGAAGAAGAAGCAAGAATGAACTCATAATTAGAAGCAGAAAACATAAATTTGCATTAAGAACGAAAACCGTAACAACGGAACAGAAAAATGTGAAAACCTAAAACCAAAGCTCTGAATAATGAAAATAGCATAATAGAATCCCCTGCACGAATCCCAAGGCAGCTATTTAAAAAGAGTCACTCAAAGTCACTGGGCCCTATTACAATACTCTGGCCCAAAACGAAATAAACACTGAACAACATAAAATAAAATTGCGATATTTCCTAATTAGAAATTAACTAAGGTAAGCGCTGCTTTATTTGCCCTCTTCAAGTCCATAACCAAAATCCGGATTAAGCCCAATGTTTCATTAATTCCTGAAATTAGATTAAAAACATCAAATTAGCTAAATGAGCCCAGATAATAAAACTGCCTAATCAATTGACAATTAAGACCAATCAATAATTAAAATGGTGCAAAAAGGGTTTAGAAAATAGAAGAAAATGATGGCACATCAAGCAGCAATAACAGGTAGGAATTTAAAGGATACTAGGCTGCCTCCCAGTAGCGCTTCTTGCTTGTCTAGAGCTGGATGTGGGACAACGATCTGTTGATCATGGGCCTAGCCTCCATTCGTGCCCGTCCCCAAGTACCTAAAAGCAGGAAATGACATTGGGCAGCAAATCATGGCCGTATTACCGCTTACCTCGATTCGTCTCTGTCTTGGATTTGGCGCGGTATTTTACTATTGCTTAAAACGATCCTGTCCCTGTCACAAGATAACAAATATGCATGTGTATGCGTATGCATGAGTGTTTTCAAATGCAATAATCTTTTAGCAAAAGCTTGTCGGGTTCAGTTTTAATTAAGCGCTTGGGGCATCCTATGGACTGAGCGAAAAGGCTCAGGTCATCAAATACTACGCATCTTTTAAAGCACAAAGCGAGGATCGGAACCTCAACCCTACGTTCTTTTAAAAGACTGTGATGAGAAAATCACAGAGGACAGGAATCCCTGGGGGAAACCAAGAAGAACACACAAAAATAAAAACATGCAGCAACTTCCTTAATTGCCCTAGATCTTAAGCGTAGTATCGCTTGACAACGTCGGAGTTCACGGGTGAAGGTAGCTCCTCATCATCCATGTTGGCGAGCACTAGGGCCCCTCCGGAGAAAGCTCTTTTTACGACGAAAGGCCCTTCATAGTTCAGGGTCCACTTTCCCCTATTGTCTTTGAGGGCTTGGGAGACTTTCTTCGGCACCAAGTCACCTTCGCTGAACCTGCGCGAGCGTACCTTCTTGTCAAAAGCATTCTTCACTCGTTTTTTATATAAAGGCCTATGGCTCATGGCAGCCAAGCGCTTGCCTTCTATGAGATTAAGTTGATCGAAACGTGCTTGGGCCCACTCTGATTCCTTTAATCCAGACTCCGCCAAGATTCTCAATGACGGGACTTCCACCTCAAACGGTAGCACAACCTCCATTCCGTATACCAACGAGAACGGTGTTGCCCCGGTTGATGTGCGCACTGAGGTTCGGTAACCATGTAGCGCAAATGGGAGCATCTCGTGCCAATCCTTGTATGGCATGATCATCTTCTGGATAATCTTCTTGATATTCTTATTGGCTGCCTCCACTGCTCCGTTCATCTTGGGTCTGTAGGGTGTGGAATTGTGATTTTGGATCTTAAACTCCTCGCACATTTCCCCCATCATCGTGTTATTCAAGTTGGTGCTATTGTCCATGATAATCTTCCTCGGCAAATCATACCGGCAGATAATCTCCCTCTTAATGAACCTGACCACCACACTCCTGGTGACGCTAGCGTATGATGCAGCTTCGACCCACTTAGTAAAGTAATCGATCGCCACTAGGATGAAACGGTGTCCGTTCGCAGCTTTGGGCTCTATGGCCCCAATCACATCTATTCCCCACATGGAAAACGGCCATGGTGCGGCTAGGTTAATATCCATCACTTGGAATGTAACCTGGTAGGTATAAGGCCCTATCTGTTTGGGGAGGTCGATCTCTCCCCTCACCTCTCAGTGGCTATCGTCGAAGGCACGGACCACCATGGAACTTGGCCTTAAATGGGAAGCGTTAAATGATAATTTCTCCAACGTGCTTTTGGGCATCACGTTCAAACTGGAGCCGTTGTCGATGAGTACTTTGGCCATGATGTGATCCATGCAATTGACTCACTCATGCAAAGCCATGTTATGTCCTCTCCCCTCAGCAGGGATTTCCTCTTCAGCGAAGGTGAGGTAGTTGTTGGCCGTGATGTTACTGACGAGTCCCCCAAAGTCTTCTACGGAGATGTCTTGGGCTACATGAGCTTCATTCAAGACTTTTACCAGCAAAGCTCGGTGAGGCTCAGAGCTCATGAGCAGTTCCAAAAGAGAGACTCTAGCTGGGGTTTTATTGAGTTGCTCAATGACTTTGAACTCGCTTTGTTCAATAATGCAGAGGAACTCGCCGGCCTCCTTGAGCGATAGTTCTTTCTTGTCACAGCCCTCTCTTCCCTTGAAAAGACCTTTCATCGGAACATCCTCACCCAGAGCGGGGATCACTTTGACATTTGGTCCTTCCATCATCCTTGCCTTCCCTTTAGCATTTGGGGACTGCGTCGGCAGGTCAAGGGGTGCGAATACGCGACCGCTGCGGGTTATGCCGCTCAGCCCCGTGATATTGGTTACTTTGGCCGACAGCGAGCTGATGTCGGTAGCTCATTCCTTCTTATCGCTCAGAGGCGCGTACCTCCACAAAACTGTGTGACTATTTTTGTATGGAAACGGAATAGGTCTAACTACTGACGGGTGTCGGGGCTTTTGGGGAGCTGTGTCCCTGGTGAAATGTATTACCAAAGGTTTAGGCTTTCTAGGACCTTCCTCATCTGCGGATTGGATGCATACATGTTGTTCTTCATCCCCCTCATCGCTGACTTCCTGTCGGCCTTGGGCTATCATATGTTGCAACAGGTCTCCTACTGCTAAACATGCTTCCATGCTATGTGGCGCACCGGGATGCATCAAACAGGAATCCTTCTCGTGCCCACCGCGGGAATCACGCCCCCCTTTTGTAGGGCCTCGTAGATAAACCTTCGGGGGGTCGTTACATCCTTCAAAGGTTTGGACCTGCGCGGCCTACTCGCCTCAATGGCATTAACAGCTCCCCCTCCATGATTGGCAAGTAGGTTTGTCTTTACGTTGGGTCGGTCCTCTTGAAATGTCAGCCATCCGACTTCTATCAAACTTTGGACTGTGCGTTTGAGGGCCACCCACTGTTCGGTTTAGTGGCCCGGGGTTTTCCCATGGTATGTGCAGGTTGCATTAGGGTTATACCACCTTGAGAAAGGAGGTTCGAAGATCTTTCCGGGAGATATCACAACCATCTGGTTGGCGATGAGGGATGGCAAGAGGTCTTCGTACGTCATCGGGATAAGGGGCGAATTCTTGCGTTGGCCTTGGGGGAAAGTTCCTTGCCGCATTGGAACTGACGCCAAGGTGGGCATTGCCGGCTGGGCGAGTCGGGGTTGGAGCCGGAGCTTGGGGGGCCTCCCACTGGAGGAGTCCGCGGTGCGAGCTGAGAAGCTCGGGTGATGTTGCTCATATTGGTGGGTACCGTGGGAGATCTGCGGCGGCTTTACCCATGCAGGCATTGAAGTGACGGCATGGGTATCTCCTTCCTTCCTCTTTGCCCCAGTTGCTCCGATCCTCCTACCGTTGGTACCTGTGGAGGAGATGTAATCGAACTTCCCTCTCTTCAAGCCCACCTCGATCCTTTCCCCGTCAAATACCAAGTCTGCAAAGCTGTAGGGCATGTAGCCCACTAATTTCTCAGAGTAAAACACAGGCAAGGTATCTACCATCATGGTAACCATCTCCCTCTCGACCATGGAAGGGGCTACTTGGGTTGCCAGGTCCCTCCAACGCTGAGCGTATTCTTTAAAGGACTCGCTTTCCCGTTTAACCATGTTCTGCAGTTGAGTCCGTTCGGGAGCCATGTCAGAGTTGTACTGATACTGCCTAAGGATGGCGGTAATCAGATCCTTTCAAGTGCAGATGCGGGAAGCTTCTAGATTAGTGTACCAGATGACCGCTGCCCCAGCCAAGCTTCCAGATGCGGGAAGCTTCTGGAATACACACCCATCTTGCGACAATACATTTTGAGATGATTCTTAGGACAATTCGTCCCTTTGTACCTATCAAAATCAGGTACCTTGAATTTCGGAGGGATGATGACGTCCGACACTAAGCAATGGTAAGTCATGTCCGTGAATGGATAGTCGCTAAAGCCTTCAATAGCCCTCAATCTCTCTTCGATGAGATCGAGTTTCCCCCTTTCTTTTGCTCCTAGGGGTGGCCCTCCTGCGAACAAAAATATTGGCTGTGTTGGGTGGTTTTGAGGTTCTCTCGTGAGGTTGGGCTAAGGTAACGCATTGGGTGCCAGCCCCTCGGCGGGGAACGGGGAGTAGGAATCGATGTCTCCCTGAGCATGCTCTCGACAATCCTCGTGGACCTCGTCCGGCAGTTGAGGAGGCTCCCCTTCAAGGATGGGGGGAAGGACATGACCCGCGTCGTGATGCAATACTACCCTGCAAGGGCATTAGATAGAAAACTCCAAGTAGATTGGGCCAGAGATGCAAGAGAAAGCCCTAGGGTTCTTATGAGCCTTACGGTAGATTTCGGGCCCATGGGCTAAATACGAGCCCACTTATCTTTGCAAATATTAGATTAAGGTTTCATTATTTTTGGGCCTTGTATTTAGGGCTCCATAATGTAGGTAGGGTACCCTAGAAATATAGGATTTTTCAGCCCTTATATTTTAGGGCACCTAGACTAGTTTTTGTATTAGGGGTAGTTTTGTAATTTCACATGCACTAAGTGGATATTTGATGTGTGTGGTTGGAAATAAATTTAATTGAATTGGTAGAAGCCCAATCCAATTAAATTTTAGAGGGGGAGGTGAGCATTTGCTTACTACACCCCATTGTCACATCATATAGTCACACTTTGGGCATGTCCTTCATGCTTTTCATGCCTCATGACACCTAAGCACACTTAGTGGAGAATCTTGGAATTGATCTTGGATTAGTGGGTTGACCCATAACTAAAATTCACTAATCATAATTAGTGAAATTTTGGCTCCAAAGTTTGGCTCCACAAATTCAATTTCAAATTCAAGTGAAATTTGAATTTCCCTCCAATTTTGTGTGACACTTAGGCTATAAATAGAGGTCATGTGTGTGCATTTTTTTCAACTTTGATCATTTGAATATCAAACTTCAGATTTCAAAGCTCATTTGGAGCACAAAATTTCGTGCTCTTCTCTCCCTCTCCTTTCATTCATCTCCTTCTTCCTCCAAGCTCTTATCCATGGCCTCCTATGGTGGTGAGCTTCTTCTAGACTCATCTTCTCCTTGAAGTGGCATCTCCTCTCTCTCTTCCTTCTCCATTCCACTGCCATTCATCTTCCAGGAAGCAAAGGAATCCATTGATGAAGAAGATCCTAGGCCTACAAGCTTAAATGGAGCTTACATCATGTGGTATCAAGAGCATCTTCATCTAGGCGATGTTCTTTTGCTTCCTCTATCTTTTTGTTCGTTGAATTCTCTTTATTTCCTTGTTCTTCATCTTATTCTCCATGTATATCCTCCATTGTTTTGTGGTTTGGTGCTGTTAAGAGTAGATTAAAAAAAAAACCGATTAAATATTAGATCTACACTTGTTCTTGCATTTCTATGGTTCAAATTTTGTAGATCTATTCTTGAATCTTGTTTTTGTGTAGATTTCTGGTTCTATCATTTTTCATTCATAATATTCTTGTGCTGAACCTTAGATCTAAATTTTCTTCCAAAATATTGATTAGAAAAAAAAAACAAAAATCTAAGTGTAAATCACTTAATCCATGTTGTCTTAGAGTCATGTTTAGTCATAGTAATTGTCACATTATGTTCTAAGTTTGTGTTGATTGAATTCTAGATACATTTGTTCATGTATTCTTGTCATTCTTAGCCTATCTTTTGAATTTCGAGTCTAATTCATGCATGTTATTTAGTTCATAACATGTTCTAAATCAATTCCTAGAAGTAGTCTTGTTCTTGAACTTTTTTTTGCTTTCTAAGTTTCCTACATGATGCCTATGATGAAGTTGAGTTGTGGTGCTGAGTTGTGGCTGGATTTGTGAATCAAAATAAGTCTTAAGCTCTATTTAATTGTGTTATTCAAGATAATTGAGCATAAGCAAACACAAATTGTAACTATCCAAGCCTTAAGCAACATCAACAATACTCTTGATTTCTAGGTTGAAATCGCTGGTGCTGGCAGCTTGAACATACGAACTTGTATAAATTACTGGGAACTGGTCACTACGTTTTTTGAGCTGAAACTTTTACTGAATTTTCTAGACATCTGGACCAAAATTATAAAAAAAAGAACCAAGCGATTTGGATTAAAGGAAAAAATAATAAAAATCTCACAAGTTGGCAGAAAAATCAGTGTCCAGGAAAAAAAAAAGAAAAGTGAAAGGAAAGTGTGCTTGTTGTTTTGGCTCAAAATTTGTTCTATAATTGGTGCCTACTTTATACCAATCCTAGTTCTGAAATTTCAATTGAAAATTATTGTGAAAACAAGTGCCAAAACTAGAGGTTTCTTGAGTCTTTTTTTTTTAGAGTTTTTCTACTCTACTCTAGAGCCATTCTAGGTTTCTCTTTGAGTCCTAGCTTGCTTTTTTGTGCTTTTCATTGCTTTAATTGTTGAATAATCCTTGGAAATTTGTCTTGTTAAAACTCTATTGGTTTAGCTTTCATTTCATTTTTTTTGGTCTTTGGTTGTTGCTTGTCTCTTTGTTTCCTTGCTTGTGAGTTGCCATATAGAGAATTGGAAAGGAGGATTGGTGCCATATCTTGAAGAATTTGAGTCAAGAAGCAAGGGGCCAGCCACCTTAAGAGCTATTGGACTAAGAAGCACTCCAAATTGAGTGAAATACTAAAGAGAGAATAGCCACCACAATTGAGGACTTTTTTTTTGTAATTTTGTAATTGACAATTTGTTTTGCTTTCAAATTTTGTAACAAAAAGGCCTTTCATTGGAAGTAAGTTGGGAGCCTCCAATAGGTCACCCTACTTCCATTTGTGTGTAATAATTTTAGGCAATTTTCCCTTAGGATAGTGAATGTTTTGTTGGGAACCTTAAATGAGGTCATCCAAACACTCTTAGGATCCGCCTAGTTTGCATTTCTTGCACTTTAATTTCTTGCTTACTTTCATAGCTTATTTCCTTTACCCTCCATTGTCAAACCGCCTAGATAGCTTGCCTTTTACCAATTAGTTTTTACCTTATCTTTCACACCTCTTTTAGTGTTTATTTTGGCTAGTTTCAACCATAGTTTCTTTTACCTTTTTTTCAAACCCCCAACAATAAAGAACCATAACTTAGGAACCAACATGAGTCTTCATTCTTCATCTAGTGTTAATGGTGAGGGTTCTACTCCTAAGGACCCCTTGTATAAGATATTAGATGAGTTAAGATCCCTTAAGTTGTGGAAAGAAAAACAAGAGAGAAAAGAAAAAGGTAAAAAAAGAGTATAAGAAATAAGTCAAGATGAAATAGAGAAAATAAGAGAGGAAGAAAGAAGAAAAATAAGGAAAGAAATGGAAAGAGAAAAACATGTCTCCTATAGTAGTCATAACTCTTGCAAGAGCCTAAGTGAAGAAATTCGTGACTATTATGAAGGAAGGCATAGGTCACATCTTAGACCTCACTCCCATAGGAGAGAAAATGAAAGAAAGCCTCAAGAGGTTAACATTAAACTCCCATACTTCCATGGGAAGGACAACGTAGAGGCTAATTTAGATTGGGAAATAAGGGTAGAGCAACAACTTAAAAGGAAGTCTACTGCAAAATCTTATGGCTCTCACTCTTATCCAAAGAAAGACCAAGGTCAAGGAATCTTAGGGGTGAGACCTTCTAAGCCCAATGATGATAAGGGGAAGACAATAGAAAAGCAACCCCTTAAGGCTAGTATGCAAGAGAAGACTAGCTCCATGAAGTGCTTTAAATGTCTTGGAAGAGGATACATTACTTCTCAATGCCCCACCAAGAAAACCATGATTATGAGGGGCCAAGACATTTATAGTAGCCAAGATGAGGCTACTACTTCACCTTCCTCTAGTAAAAGTGAAGAAGCAAAAGGGGAAGAATCTAGTGAAGAGATCTACCCCCAAGAAGAAGGACAACCTTTAATGGTTAAGGAGGAGTGTAAGGAGGTAAGTGTCTCCTCCAAGAGGTTAGCTAAGAAGGACAGACATTTTGAAATAAAGACAAATATTAAAGAAATTTCCCTTCTTAGACAACCTCCACATTTTCTCCTTTGTAAAAAGACACTTGTTAGCATTGCCACATCTCTTAGGCTTGAGTTTATTCCTCAAGTAAAGGAGTTGTTGGATGAGGGTTTGGTTCGCAAGAGATTAAATCCTTGTGCTTTGTTGGTGCCCAAAATAGGTATTATTAGGCACCAAATCCCTAAAATAGGTGGTGTGATGAATGCTTTGGGTGGTGCAACACTCTTTTGTAAAATCACTCGTGCACCTAACATCTTCATGATTTGTGTACATAGGGACTCATTAGGTAGGTTTGTTCTTATTTTTAGTTTCAATACAAACTTAGGCACTCATATGGGACACCTTAGGTTTGTCATACTTTTTGGTAGGAATAATCAACATGAAAATACAGAAAAAGGTATGTTCTGTTGCTTTACTTTTCTTAATTTTTTAAATTGTGATCAAGGGGTTCCCATGAACCCTAAGAGAATAAAGGTCATTCCTGAGTGGCCCACTCCACCAAGTGTAAGAAAAATTTGGGGCTTCCAAGACTTAACAAACTTTTACAAAAGGTTTGCCCCATATTTTTCTATACTTGTAGCACCACTCATTGAGTTGGTGAGGAACCATGTTCCTTCATGTGAAGATGCCCAGGAAATGAGTTTTCAGACCTTACCTTACTTCAACATACTAAACACCACTAATACATATGTTTTTGTTCTTTTTACAGGTGTTGAGGAAAAAAGCCCAGAGTTTCAAGAACCTGGGGATTTGAGGTCAAATCCTTTTCAAGGGGGAGGGAATGATGCAATCCTACCCCGCAAGGGCATTGGATAGAAAACTCCAAGTAGATTAGGCCAGAGATGCAAGAGAAGGCCCTAGGGTTCTTATGAGCCTTTGGGTAGATTTCGGGCCCAAGGGCTAAGTACGAGCCCGCTTATCTTTGCAAATATTAGATTAAGGTTTCATTATTTTTGGGCCTTGTATTTAGGGCTCCATAATGTAGGTAGGGTACCCTAGAAATATAGGATTTTTCAGCCCTTGTATTTTAGGGCACCTAGACTAGTTTTTGTATCAGGGGTAGTTTTGTAATTTCACATGCACTAAGTGGATATTTGATGTGTGTGGTTGGAAATAAATTTAATTGAATTGGTAGAAGCCCAATCCAATTAAATTTTAGAGGGGGAGGTGAGCATTTGCTTACTACACCCCATTGCCACATCATATAGTCACACTTTGTGCATGTCCTTCATGTTTTTCATGCCTCATGACACCTAAGCACACTTAGTGGAGAATCTTGGAATTGATCTTGGATTAGTGGGCTGAACCATAACTAAAATTCACTAATCATAATTAGTGAAATTTTGGCTCCAAAGTTTGGCTCCACAAATTCAATTTCAAATTCAAGTGAAATTTGAATTTCCCTCCAATTTTGTGTGACACTTAGGCTATAAATAGAGGTCATGTGTGTGCATTTTTTTCAACTTTCATCATTTGAATATCAAACTTCAGATTTCAAAGCTCATTTGGAGCACAAAATTTCGTGCTCTTCTCTCCCTCTCCCTTCATTCATCTCCTTCTTCCTCCAAGCTCTTATCCATGGCCTCCTGTGGTGATGAGCTTCTTCTAGAGTCATCTTCTCCTTGAAGTGGCGTCTCCTCTCTCTCTTCCTTCTCCATTCCGCTACCATTCATCTTCCAAGAAGCAAAGGAATCCATTGATGAAGAAGATCCTAGGCCTACAAGCTCAAATGGATCTTACATCATGTCGTCACGTAGGACTGGTGGTGTCTAATTAGGTGGTAATCCATAGGGGTAAGCTACTCGGTTGTACCCCGGAAGGGAGTTACTGATGTTCCCGAGTGTGCTTCTTCCTCATCCTACCACGTTTGGGATAGGGTGGTGCGCGGTAGCTGGGAGAGTTGGGTCTGCTTCGACAGCCGAACTAACAGCGTCGGCGGCGGCCGCGTTATTCTCCATTAGTTGTCTCATTCCTAGCATGGCATCCATCATGGAAGTCATTTGCTCTTTCAAAGCCAACATGTAAGCTTTCATCTGTTCTTGTACTTCCTCTTGGTCACCCATCGTCCTAGATTTGGATCTGGTGCGATAGGGATGCCTTGGGGCGCGCTTAGTTATGGCGTTTTTTCCTAAAAAACCAAATGTGAGGAGTACGTAAAAAATGAATGTATGCTAGAGATAAAATGTGGGTGATTCGGTTCGCACTGATTTTGGAGTAAAATCACGGGACAAACTCATTTTATTCAGAAAGTTACAACTAGTCAAGATCTGAGTGATAATACAAACTTCCTAGTGGTTCCTAATTATATGGGCCATTAAGTCTATCATATGCTAACAATAGCTGAGGAGTCCGTGGATCTCCTCGGGGGCGGAGTAGGCATCCGCCATTGCTTTGGCCTTGGCCAGCAATCGGGGAAGTTCTTGACTCCCATTTAAAGTAAGACCAAATCGGTCCATCCACATCGTTGCCTCTTGATGTAACGAGTCAATCACCCTTCCTCTAGCCTCCTTTTCCGCGTACACTCGGGCATATTCATCCTCCACTTTGTGCTCGTGGGCTGTGGCTAGATTTAATTCTTCTTGGTACTTTCTGATCATGGCTAACATGTTGGTCTCGGTCTCGTATAGCCACTCAGACAAGCTCCTCTTGGATCTTAGGCAAACCCTCAATTCATCCTTCAAGATCAAACTCTCTACTCGTGATTGGTCCCTTTCCTCTCTTCAGAGCTTAAGCTCGCTGTTACTACCCCACAAAGCCCCTCAGAATTTGTTTCGGCCATGTTCTTCCCTATGGGCCCTCTTAGTCTCTTGTTCCAAGGCCTTGGTGGTGGCTATATTTACGTCTCGCAGTTCGGCGTTCTCCTTTCGGATCCTAATAGCTGCTGATTTGAACTTTTCTTTGACTTTTTCGGCTTTCTCGAGTTCGGTCTTGAGGGCCTGTACCTCTCTATCCTCTTCCGGAGCTTCAACCTCCACCCCCTTAGTGGTTCTCAAATTTGGGAGCCAATCCAGATCTTGTGTGTAGGCTTTCAACCACCCATGGTAACCACCGTTGGGCCCATTGCTACTGCCTCTAAGTTCCTTGTCCTTCTTTTGCATCATCTCCCATGCCTTGTGGACCTTCTGAAGCGCCCCCACGTTGGTGCTATTGAAACCTCATGCAATAATAGGTGTGAGGCCTTCCTCTAATGGTGCCCCTCTCATAGGGTAGCCAAGTTGTCTTATGGCGAGGATGGGATTGTAATTAATGCAACCCCTTGTGATGCAAGCTCCATTGGAGCTTGTAGGCCTAGGATCTTCTTCATCAATGGATTCCTTTGCTTCTTGGAAGATAAATGGCAGCGGAATGGAGAAGGAAGAGAGAGAGGAGACGCCACTTCAAGGAGAAGATGAGTCTAGAAGAAGCTCACCACCATAGGAGGCCATGGATAAGAGCTTGGAGGAAGAAGGAGATGAATGAAGGGAGAGGGAGAGAAGAGCACGAAATTTTGTGCTCAAAAGGAGCTCTGAAATCTGAAGTTAATATTCAAATGATCAAAGTTCAAAAAAAATACACACACATGACCTCTATTTATAGCCTAAGTGTCACACAAAATTGGAGGGAAATTCAAATTTCACTTGAATTTGAAATTGAATTTGTGGAGCCAAACTTTGGAGCCAAAATTTCACTAATTATGATTAGTGAATTTTAGTTATGGTTCAGCCCACTAATCCAAGATCAATTACAAGATTCTCCACTAAGTGTGCTTAGGTGTCATGAGGCATGAAAAGCATGAAGGACATGCACAAAGTGTGACTATATGATGTGGCAATGGGGTGTAGTAAGCAAATGCTCACCTCCCCCTCTAAAATTTAATTGGATTGGGCTTCTACCAATTCAATTAAATTTATTTCCAACCACACACATCAAATATCCACTTAGTGCATGTGAAATTACAAAACTACCCCTAATACAAAAACTAGTCTAGGTGCCCAAAAATACAAGGACTGAAAAATCCTATATTTCTAGGGTACCCTACCTACAATATGGAGCCCTATATACAAGGACCAAATATAATGACATCCTAGTCTAATATGTACAAAGATAATTGGACCCAACCTTGGCCCATGGGCTCAGAAATCTACCCTAAGGTTCATGAGAACCCTAGGGCCTTCTTCAGCAGCTCTAGCCCAATCTTCTTGGAGCCTCTTGCTCATGGTTCTAGTGATTGGTCCCTTCCTAGGGAGGATTGCATCACCTTGTCCCCATCAAGGGAACATTTGGAAATCCTCCGCACGAAATAAGAATCCCGGTTCTTCCTTCTTTCCATCAGGGGAACCAGTTGACAGACGCTCCTTCTTTGCTTGCTAAGAGTCGGTCCCAACTTGCCTCTTTTTTCTCTGTGCATGAGCGGTGGCCTTTTAGCGGGCAAGCATGTCTCACCTCTTGGCAGAAAAGGTGTGAAACCAACCATACGTAGAGGGTCGGAGTACAACGAATAATCCTTGCACTGTTCTTTTCACATCTTCGGTCGAAGGTGTCATATAGATCGGCCAAGATAGCGATAACCGAGCATTCCTTGCGGTCATGAAAGGCGAGAAAAGCGTCAATCGCTGCCTGGTCCACCAACCCATCCACATTTGGAAAGAGGACCCCCCCGAAGATCAAAACTGCTAGGATGTCCATGCACGGGGCCCATTCGCCTTTACCTGCCAAGACTCTTGCTTTTGCTTCCAAACATTTCCTTGGTACTCCAACCACCCCATTTTCGACTTGCTTTCCACGGTCTAATTCCTGTGTCGAGATTTGGACTATCTTAGAAATTCTAGCTAAAGAGGGATAAAATCCTGAGAAGAGGTATGGTTTCCTTCCTCCCAGAGGGCATCCCAGGATTTCTTCAAACTCTTCCACCATGGGTGATAACTGGAAGTCCCCAAAGGTGAAGCACCTCAAAGGCTGGTCATAATATTGGGCGAGGGAGGCAATGGCCTCTGTGGAGACCTCTGCCATGGCTAGGTCCCAAATCTTACGGTAAGCTTTGCGAAAAGCTTGTCGCTAGAACTGACCCATCAACTGTCCTAACTCTTTCAGACCGGCGACTCCTAGGCTCTTGACCTTGACATGATAGAACCTCTTTTTAAGTGAAGGTGTCTGACTCAATCCCATGTTTTACTAAAGTGAAACAAATCCCAGTGCGAATCAAGACTCCGACATTTATCATGGGTGGAATGGATGAATGCATGAAGAAATGCGTATGGCACAGATTCATTTTACGAATACGAGAGCCCGGGAGATTGTCCTCTTCTTAGATACGACATTCGAGCAGCATGGTGCCCGATGTATGCATTTAAGAAGGTGACCCGAACCCTACGTCGGTTCGTGACAAAGTGAGGGGATCAAGACGCAACCCGTGCATGATGCAGATGCGAAAAAAGGAACAACATAGGGATCGTATGACAATATCCACAAATAATCATACAACAAAGGCGTACATGACATTTTAGACTACATCCATGGCAATGTTTAAAAGGCACGCAGCGTGTTTGCTTCATGCCCCTTGTCATACCCTAATTTCGTCCGGGGACCATTTGTTTGGTGGGATGCAACCTTTGCTTGACCGCTTCGAGGAACTTAACACCCATCGTTAGGCAATCTGTGAAGTTTCGTGACATGCCAGAAGTCGAAAGGAAGCATTTTTGCGCAATCCGTAAAGTTCTGTAACATTCCAGAAGTCAAAGAGGGGATGGTTGCGTAATCCATAAAGTTTCGCGACATTACGGAAAGAAAACAAGTATTGTTATGTAATCCGTAAAGTTCTGTAACGTTACATAAAAAGAACTAGCAAAAAAAGAAAAAGGGGGTGTATTTAGTAAAAAGGGTGTGCAAATAGAAACCAGGCCCACTTGGACAGAAGGCGGTGCCTTCTGGTGGAAGCAACCCAACTCACCTGGGCGAGCTGGGCGGCAACCACCTCCCTCTTTTCCCCTATAAATAGGGGAAAGAGGGCAGAGCAAATTGGTTCAGCCCTTCTGGTATTTAGGATTCACTTGAAATTAATGAGAAAAATTGTTTCCGTGAAGAAAATCCAAGCCGAGGCGCTTCCATAATGCTTCCGAGACGTTTCTGTGAGCGATTTCGTGAAGATTTTCCACCGTTCTTCATCATTCTTTGTTCGTTCTTCGTCGTTCTTCGGTCTTCAACCGGTAAGTTCCCAAAATCAAACCTTTCAATTCATTCTATGTGCCCTTAGTGGTCCCCACTTGTTTCGCCTGCTTTTATTTTTATTTCGTTTGCTTTCCGTACCCCCTTTTGACATGCTTTAACCATTTATTTTAAGCTGTTTTCTCGCCTAATCAATGATAAAATGAATTTCCACTGATCATTTGAGTTGTAATATTGTTTATACTCTGTTAGAATAAAATCCAAACGATCTTTCACACCATAACCTCGTTTAAAACCAAAAGAGGCAAAAATAATGATAAAATATATTTGAATAAAATAATCCAAAAAAAATCAATCGGATGCTTTTCTTTGGGATTTTTCTTAAATTGAATTGACTAATAGCCAAAGTGAAACTAAGGCTAAAATCAACTCATAAATCAAGCTTTGTCCATAAAAAACACCTAAAACCATTTTAAGGTCCAACGCCTTAAATGGTCTTTTTTGCTCTTATTGGTTAAACGTGGACTTTTGAAAGCCTAAAGCCAACACATAACTTTGTCACTACTTTCAAGAAAATAAGAGATCATTAATGGTCCAAATGCCTTAATGATTTCTCTCCTTTCAAAAGGATCAAAAGATCGTTTAAATGGTCTAACGCCTTAAACGACTTTTTGTTCGGTCAAAATATATCTTGCAAAAGAAAAGATAAAAATAACTTAACCAACATTCAGTTCTCAAAGAACTACGTAGGTTTGATTTCCTTATCACAATTGAGGAATATGTAGGAGCAAGGGAAACACCCTTGTCGACCACAAAAAGATAAAAAATACAAAAGGCATAAAAAGACATAAAAACGTAAAAAGGAAAATAAAACAAATTGAAGTCATGTTTGCACACTCAATTAAAGGTTGCCGTCCCTTGTGACGGACGCGTGGGGTGCTAATACCTTTCTCGTGGGTAAATATAACTCCCGAACCTTTCACACTTAAAGTTCATAGACCACACATTTCCGATTTTTCCGACGTTTTTCTCAAATAAATGTTGGTGGCGACTCCGCGCATTTTCCTTTCTTGGAAGACGCACCCGTGAGTCTCGCATCACCCTCTCGCCGAAGGATAGGTTGCGACAGTTGGCGACTCCACTGGGGACTGTTTTTAGAGAGTTAGGCCAATCAATCAGTGTGCATTCCTTACCATGACTTCTCCTTTGTTCTTTTTTTCTTTATCCTTTTCCTTATGCTCTTGTATATATAAACTCTTCAATGCTTTTAGTGTGTTTTTAAAATGTATGCATGAGATAGATATTTATTCATTTGATGCACACAAACACCAACACTATTTGCACACACGGTGAGTTGAAAAGGGGCCTTATACCCGGGTCCATGGGAACATAAGGAGTAGAGGTGAATCTGTGGTCATGCTAGGTCTCCGACTTGCTTGATAACAGTGAACCCTCCTCATCTTGAGTTTTTCTCTTTGATAACATATTGTTGCTGGTAGTCCCTACTGCCGCAATATGTTCTTCGAAGGGGATGATACCTCTAGAAACCATCAAGAGAGATATGACCACCTTGGGAATTATCACTAAAAGGCCTTTTAGTTCCTCCCGTGTAGGTTCCTAATATAGGGGCACGAAGCAAACATGTTGCGTGCCGCTTTAAACACTACCATGCATGTAGTCTTAAATGTCATGTACGCCTTTGCTTATGATTATTTGTGGATATTGTCGTACTATGTGCATCCCCGTGTTGTGCCCTTTTTTCGCATCTGCATCATGCACGGATTGCATCTTGATCCCCTCACTTTGTCAACCAACGGAGGGTCTGTGTCGCCTTTTTAAATGCATACGTCGGGCGCCATGCTGCCCGAATGTTGTATCTAAGAAGGGGACAATTTCCCGGACTCCCATATTCATAAAATGCATCTATGTCTGTCGTACCCTAATTTCGTCTGGGGATCATCCGCTGTTGGGATGCGACCCTCGTTTGACCACTTTGAGGTATTTGGCACCCATCGTTAGGCAATTTGTGAAGTTCCGAGACATGTCGGAAGCCAAAAGAAAAGCGTTGTAGCACAATCCGTGAAGTTCTGTGACATGCCGGAAATTGAAAGGAAGTGTTAGTGCGCAATCCGTAAAGTTCCGTAACGTTCTGGAAGGAAAACAAAGGGATGATTACGTAATCCGTAAGGTTCCGCAACATTACGGAAAGAAAACAAGTATCGTTATGAAATTCGTAAGTTTTCGTAACTTTACGGAAAAAGAATCACCAAAAAAAGGCAGGGGGAGTATTTAGTAAAAATGGGGGTTCAAATAGCAACTAGGCCCACTTGGGCCTTCCAGGATGTTCCTCCAGAAGGCGATTGCTTCTGGAGGAAGCAACCTAGCTCGCTTGGGCGAGCTGAGCTCGCCTGGGCGAGATGGGTGGCAAGCATCTCCTTCCTTTTCCTATAAATAGGGGAAGGAGGGAAGAACAAAAATATTCAACCCTCCTGGTATCTGAGATTCACTTAAAATTAGTGAGAAAATGTTTTTCCGTGAAGAAAATCCAAGCCGAGGCGCTTCCGTAACGTTTCTGTGGGTGATTTCGCGAAGATTTTCAACTGTTCTTTGACATTCTTCGTTCGTTCTTCGTCGTTCTTCGGTCTTCAACTGGTAAGTTCCCGAAATTGAACTTTTCAATTCATTCTATGTACCCTTAGTGGTCCTCATTTGTTTCGCGTGCTTTTATTTTCATTTCATTTACTTTCCGTTCCCCCTTTTGATGTGCTTTAGCCATTTACTTAAGTCATTTTCTCGCCTAATCAAAAAATAAAATAAATTTTCACCGATCATTTGAATTGTAACATCCGTTAATTTCTGTTAAAATTAAATACGATCGTTCGGTCATGCCGTAACCACGTTGGAAACTAAAAGCGGTAAAATAATAATATAATAATCAAAAATATCTTTTAGTAAAATAAAATATAAAAAATCAATCGAACGTTTTTCTTTGGATTTTCCTTTCTTAATCGAATTGACTAATAACCAAAGTGAAACTAAGGCTAAAATCAATTCATAAACCAAGCTTTTTGTCATCGCCTAAAAAAGCCATTTTCAAAGGTCCAACGCCTTGAAATGGTCTTTTCCGCTTTTATTGTTTAAACATAGATTTCTAAAAAGGCCTAAAATCAACACGTAGCTTTATTACCTCTTTCAAAAATAAAGAGATCATTAATGGTCCAATGCCTTAATGTTTTCTCTCTTCTCAAAAAGAATCGAAAGATTGTTTAATGGTCCAACGCCTTAAATGACCTTTCATTCAATAAAAACACATCTTGCAAAAAAGGATAAAAAATAACTTAACCAAACGCTTTGTTCACAAAGAACTACGTAGGTCTGATTTCCTTACCACAATTAAGGAATACGTAGGAGCAAAGGGAAACACCCTTGTCGACCACAAAAAGATAAAAAATATAAAAGGCATAAAAAGACATAAGAACGTAAAAAAGGGAAGATAACACAAATTGAATTCATGTTTGCACATTTGATTAAAGGTTGCCGTCCTTTGTGACGGACGAGTGGGATGCTAATACCTTCCCCGTGCATAAATACAACTCCCGAACCTTTCACTTAAAGTTCGTAGACCACGTCTTTTCCGGTTTTTCCGACGTTTTCCTCAAATAAACGTTGGTGGCGACTCCGCACGTATTCCTTTCTTGGAAGACGCACCCGCGAGTCACGCGTCGCCCTCCCGCTGAAGGGTAGGTTGCGACAGTTGGTGACTCCGCTAGGGAATATTTTTTGAGAGTTAGGCCACTTAATCTTGTGCAATGTTCTATCATGACATCCTCCTTTGTTGGTTTCCCTTTATTTTCCTTATGTTCTTGTGTATATAACTCTTTGATTCTTTTAGTGTGTTTTAAAATGTATGCATGAGGTAAATATTTTCATTTGATACACACAAACACCAACACTATTTGCACACACGGTGATTTGAAAAAGGGCCTTATACCCGGGTTCGTGGGAACATAAGGAGTGGAGGTGAATCTGTGATCATGCTAGGTCTCCGACTTGCTTGATTACAGTGAACCCTCATCTAGAGTTTTTTCTTTTTGATAACATATTGTTGCTAGTAGTCCTTACTGCTGCAATATGTTCTTCGAAGGGGATGATACCTCTAGAGACCATCAAGAGAGATATGACCACCTTGGGGATTATCACTAAAAACCCTTTTAGCTCTCTCCCATATAGGTCCCTTAAATAGGGGCACGAAGCGGACACGCTGCGTGCCATTTTTTCACACTGGCATACTTAAGTGTCATGTACCCTTTAGTTATATTTTGTGAATATTGTCATACTATGTACATTCCCGTGTTGCGCCTTTCGCATATGCATCACACACGGATTCTGTTTTGATCCCCTCTCTTTGGCAAACCAACGGAGGGTCCGTGCCACCTTCTTAAATACATACTTCGGGCACTTTGCTACCCCAAGACGTTGTATCTAAGAAGGAGACAATTTCTCAGGCTCCCGTATTCATAAATTGCAACTGTGTTATATGCATTTCTTCATGCATTCATCCATTCCACCCATGATTGATGTCGCAGTTTTAATTCACACCGATTTTTGTTCACTTTAGTAAAACATGGGATCAAGTCAAATGCCTTCACTTAAAAGGAGGTTCTATCAAGTCAAGGTCAAGAGCCTAGGGACCACCAGTCTAAAGGAGTTAGGTCAGTTAATGGGTCAGCTCCAGCGGCAAGCTTTTCGCAAAGCTTACGGTAAAATCTGGGACTTAGCCATGGTAGAAGTCTCCACAGAGGCCATTGCCTCCCTCGCCCAGTATTATGATCAGCCGTTGAGGTGCTTCACCTTTGAGGACTTCCAACTATCACCTATGGTAGAAGAATTTGAAGAGATCCTAGGATGCCCTCTAGGGGGAAGGAAACCATACCTCTTCTCAGGGTTCTATCCCTCATTAGCTAGAATTTCCAAGATAGTCCAAATCTCGGCGCAGGAATTAGACCACAGGAAGCAAGTTGAAAGTCGGGTGGTTGGAATACCGAGAAAATATTTGGAGGCAAAAGCAAGAATCTTGGCAGGTAAAGGCGAGTGGGCCCCGTTCATAGATATTCTTGCATTGTTGATCTTCGGAGGAGTCCTCTTTCCGAATATGGATGGGTTGGTGGACCTAGCAGCGATCGACGCTTTTCTCACCTATCAAAACCACAAGGAAAGCCCGGTTGTCGCTATGCTAGCCGACTGTCGCAACCTACCCTTCGGCGGGAGGGCGACGCGTGACTCGCGGGATGCGTGTTCCACGAAAGGAATACGCGCGGAGTCGCCACCAACGTTTATTTGAGGAAAATGTCGGAAAAACCGGAAAAGATGCGATCTACGAATTTTTAAGTGAAAGGTTCGGGAGTTGTATTTACGCACGGGGAAGGTATTAGCACCCCACACGTCCGTCACAAGGGACGGCAGCCTTTAATCGAATGTGCAAACATGACTTTGATTTTTACGTTCCCTTTTTATGTCTTTATATCCTTTATGCCCTTTTTATATTTATCTCTTTTTGTGGTCGACAAGGGTGTTTCCCTTTGCTCCTACGTATTCCTCAATTTGCGATGAGGAAATCAGACCTACGTAGTTCTTTCTTATCAAGTGATTCTTTTTTACTTTAAGAGGTGATCATTTTAAGGCGTTGGACCTTGAAAATGATCCATTTTACTTAGTAAGAAATTGAAATGACAAACTTCAAAAACCTATTTTTTATGGACGAGCTTGACTAGGCGAGTTGATTTTAGCCTTAGTTTCACCTTAGTTATTAGTCAATTCAATTAAGAATGAGAAATCCCAAAGAGAAAATGTCCGATTGATTTTCCGCTTTATTTTACTAAAAGGTATATTTTTGTTATTATATTATTATTTTATCTCTTTTTGATTTCCAACGTGGTTACGGCACGACCGAACGGTCGGAATTCATTTTAACCGAAGTTAACGGATAATACAATTCAAACGTTCGGTGGAAATTTATTTTTATTTTTAAGTTAAGTGAGAAATGACTTAAGTAAAATGGCTTAAGCACGTCCAGAGGGGGTATAAAAAGTAAATGAAGCGAGAATAAAAATACACGAAACACAATGTGGACCACCACGGGTACATAAAATGAATCGAAAAGCTTGGTTCGAGGTACTTACCCGTTGAAGATCGAAGAACGATGAAGAACGAATGAAGAACGTCGAAGAACGGCCGAAACCTTTGCGAAATTCTTCACGGAAAATGTTACGGAAACGTTTCGGAAGCGCCTCGGCTTAGATTTTCTTCACGGAAACAATTTTTCCAAGCAAATTCGAAAGAGAGAGAAGTGCCTAAGGGGCTGAACCCTTTTCTTCTTCACTTCCTCCCCTATTTATAGCAAAATAGGGGAGATGGTTGCCGCCCAGCTCGCCCAGGCGAGCTCAGCTCGCCCAGGCGAGCCAGGTTGCTTCCTCCAGAAGCAGCAGCCTTCTAGAGGGCCCAAGTGGGCCTGGTTGCTATTTGCACCCCCATTTTTACTAAGTACACCCCCCTCTGCTTTTTTTGGTGATTCTTTTTTCGTAAAGTTACGGAAACTTACGAATTTCGTAACGATACTTGTTTTCTTTCCGTAATGTTACGGAACCTTGCGGATTACATAATCATCCCCTTTTTGACTTACGGAATGTTACGGAACCTCACTAATTATGCAACGATGCTTCCATTTGATTTCCGGTGTGTCACGGAACCTTTACAGATTGTGCATCAATATTTTCTTTTGTTTTTCGGCATGTCCTGGAATTTCACAAATTGCCTAATGATGGGTGTCAAGCACCTTACAAGGACCAAATAAAAGTCACATGTCATTAAGCAAAGGTCCCCGGACGAAATTAGGGTATGACAGTTGCCCCTCTTTACTTGTCTTTTATTGGAGATAAAAGGAAAGTAAAGATAAGACACTAATTTCGTTCCTCTCGATTGACGAGAGTCGCGGGTGACCATAAAATCTCCGCATGCAAATGACTTGTTGTTCCCGGGGGAACAAAAGGTGCAGAAGACGATGTCAGTCTCTGCATGCTATCAAGCGTTCTGTCTTACAGATAGCAAAAGAATGTTTATACGGATAACCACTCGGGTATTTCCGCCCGTCAGCGTGACTCAAAAGTCAATATGATAGATCTTGTGAGTGCGGAAGATGATGTAAATCTCCGCGTGTCAACGGGCTTGTCGGCCGCGATTGACGAAGGGTGTAGAATGACCAAATTTTATCTCTGCGTGCCATCGGACACGACTGTGTCTGAATGGTAAAGGGGTGCGGAATAACCAAATTTTGTCTCTGCATGTCATTGGGCCCGCCGCCTCTGGATGACAAAGGGTGCAGAATGACCAAATTTTGTCTCTGCGCGCCATCGGACACGACTGTGTCTGAATGGCAAAGGGGTGCGGAATGACCAAATTTTGTCTCCGCATGTCATCGGGCCCGCCACCTCTGGATGACAAAGGGTGCAGAATGACCAAATTTTGTCTCTGCGTGCCATCGGACACGACTGTGTCTGAATGGCAAAGGGGTGCGGAATGACCAAATTTTGTCTCTGCATGTCATCGGGCCCGCCGCCACTGGATGACAAAGGGTGCAGAATGACCAAATTTTGTCTCTGCGCGCTGTCGGACACGACTGTGTCTGAATGGCAAAGGGGTGCGGAATGACCAAATTTTGTCTCCGCATGTCATCGGGTCCGCCGCCTTTGGATGACAAAGGGTGCAGAATGACCAAATTTTGTCTATGCGCGCCATCGGACACGACTGTGTCTGAATGGCAAAGGGGTGCGGAATGACCAAATTTTGTCTCCGCATGTCATCGGGCCCGCCGCCTCTGGATGACAAAGGGTGCGGAATGACCAAATTTTGTCTCTGTGCGCCATCGGGCCCGCCGCCTCTGGATGACAAAGGGTGCAGAATGACCAAATTTTGTCTCCGCATGTCATCGGGCCCGCCGCCTCTGGATGACAAAGGGTGCAGAATGACCAAATTTTGTCTCTGCGCGCCATCGGACACGATTGTGTCTGAATGGCAAAGGGGTGCGGAATGACCAAATTTTGTCTCCGCGTGTCACATGACCTCAGGGTCAGTATGACAGATCTTGTGGGGCGGCCGACAAAAGCAAGGATCTTGCTCCTACGTATCCTCCAATGAGGAACTCAGACCTACGTAGTTCTAGATAACTTGTGAGACTTGAAAAAGTCTCCACTGGAAGATGCTGACATCTCCGGAAAGGGCGCAGATGACCACATTGGCCTCTGCTCATCAATCACACTTGGGGTCACTGAATGACAAGGTGCGGATAACCGTAAGGTGTCTCCGCGGGCTACCAGCTCTTGGGTCATGACAGCAAAAGGTGGTGTGGTCGACAAAAGCAAGGCTCTTGCTCCTACGTATCCTCCAATGAGGAACTCAGACCTACGCAGTTCTGGATAACTTGTGAGACTTGAAAAAGTCTCGGTGTTTTCTCCACTAGAATGCAAACATGCTTTAGCAAAGAGACAAATATTCCAACTGATTAGAGCAGCATATGCTTTTTTGAGTGACAAACAATGCGTCTACCAGGGAAGGAGAGTCTGCTGATGGAATCCCCCATAACCATAAATGTGATTTTGGATGTTAGCATTTCGTTTCTAAATGACCATTTAGAGGAAACACTGGGTTCGACAAAAATAGAAGAAATCCACTCAAAGTGTATCAATCTCGCACAGGTAAGTGTTTTATCCTAATTCCGAACCATAGATATGTCATGACTTAACCTTGCAAATTATTTCCTATCAAATCAAAAATTACATGCGTGATCATGGATCAATAGGGCTTCCCTTGGTTCTTTTAGTGGGTTTTTTCGGCTTTTGTGTTTTTTTGGCCTTTTCCTTTTCTGTTTTGGTTTAGTGCGGGGCGAAAAAGTCGCTAGCACACAAGATTTTGGTTGGCAATTAAAGGGAGAAGACCACTTTAGGTCTTGGTTTCCCTTCCTTCTTTTTGTTCATTTGGTGACAATTCTGTATTGTTCAGATATTGTCTGGTCCAAAGACCTCTCTGCACATTTCTTCTGGTTTCTTTGACCAGGAGCTTTCTTCTCTTTTACTTTCTCCCATTCTTTGGTTGGGAATTTTCTTTCTTTTCTTTTTTTCTTTTTTCTTTCTCCCACTCTTTGATTGGGAATTTCTTTGCTTCCTTTTGTCCTTTGATTGGAAATTTTCCTTCTCTTTTTCTTTGATTGGAAATTTTCCTTCTCTTTTTTTTTGCTTCTGAGGGTAAGGATTGACATTCTCACCCTGGGTCAAGGTTTATGGTGAGTCAGGATTTTGGCTCAAGACTTGTAGAATGGCTAGGCATGATACATGTCAGGGTTTGGTTTGGTTCAAGGATAAAAAAGGATGCCCCACATTATTTCCATGACACAAATGCAAAAATGATGATTTGGAAATTTTATGCAAAACTGGTCATGCATGCGCCTATGTGGACGCTCAAGTGTCAAATTTTTATGGTCATGTGATGCTAGGGCTCAGGATTCATTTCCTCTATTTTAGTCAACCCAATGTTTCCAAAATATGTTCTTTTATCAATTTGTGCATTCATCCGAGTCCATTTCGGGCGTCCGGGGAAATTTCACAGCGTTTACCCTTCGGGTGTACACACACATTTCTTCCAAAACTAGCTATGATCAGTGAATTTTTTCAAAGAAAAGTTGGAAGTCATCTCTTTTCAAAAGCATGTTGGTTTTTCAGCTAGACAACTTATTTTTCTTTTTTTCTCTCCTTTTTTTTTATGAGGTATTTTGCTACCTAAACATGTGTATATTTTTGTGAGGTATTTTTGCTATATACATGCATATCCAAGGTATCTTGCTACCTAAACATACATATATATATTTTGTGTTTTTTTTTGTTTACATACATGCATATCTAAGGTATTTTTCACTACCTAAACATACATATATATATTTTGTACGGTATGACTACCTTTCGAGCTTGTGCTCGTTTTATTTAAATTCTTAGGATCATGAGCAACTAGGTGTGTCCCAATATGACTTGAGAAACAAAAGGTGATCAAATAGCAAGCAGAAATTTAAAAGTTACTAGGTTTCCTCCTAGTAGCGCTTCTTTAACGTCTTGAGTTGGACGCCTTATGACTTGTTGGTCACGGACCTAGTACTTTTGCTTATCTTTGGCTTTGGACTTGGTAGCCTGCTGGTCGGCCATGTGTCGTAGGCAACACTCTAACCTTTTTATGGATGAGCTGAGGTGAACTTTAGAGGTGGTGGCGGTGTGTCTATTGCCCGCTACCGGCCATCCCAATGCTGCTGTGGTGTTTCGCCCTGCGTCTGCCTGGGGGCGCAGTACTTCTTGATGAAAGCCCGATTAATAGGGGCCTGATGAACTTGCTGGGGTCGATGGGCACTCTGTAGAAATGACAGAGGCCCGTAATTAGAGCTGGAAACCCTAGGACCCTGTTGGACTTCTTCGGGTCCACTGGATGTCTTGCGGGCACGATCCCTGCAAACAATAGATGACATCAGAAATCAGTTGGGGGAAGTGCATACTTACCAATGCCACGATGACATGAACTTGCTGGGGGGAACGGGCGCCCTGTAGGGCCGACAGAGGCCCGTAACCAGAGCTGGAAACCCCAGGGCCCTGTTGGACTTCTTCAGGTCCACTGGGTGTCTTTGTGGGTGCGATCCCTGCAAATAATAGATGGCATCATAAATCAATTGAACCATATGCATACTTACCTATGTCGGGACGACACAGACCAACTGATACTTTTGTAGGGGGAGATTGGCATTGCGGTCGCCGGGCAAAATGTTGCTAAGTAGCAATGTCATCTATATATGTGTAAGAGTGGTCATGTTGATGCGCATGATCCGCACTCGTCTCTTTGCAGCGGCACGGGTGAAATCTTGCCCCGGTATGCATAGTAGCTATGTGATAGCCTCCCTCTCTGGTTGTGCTCGCACAGTTGGCCCTCCTCCAATATCAGGGGGTGGCCCAGGAACCGTTAAAAGGAAACTACTGGCCCCTTAACCGGGAGTGCAAGTCTCGGTTAAGCATATAAGGGCAGGGGACCTTAAATTCTCTTAAGGTGTGCATGTGGAGCACACTGAAAATGAGGACACGTAGCCCTCTAAAAGTGAGGGCGTGCAGCCCTCTCAAGGCGAGGATGTGTAGTCCTCTGTAGGTGAGGGCGTGCAGCCCTCTGATGGCGAGGACGTGTAGTCCTCTCAAGGTGAGGGCGTGCAGCCCTCTGTTGGCGAGGACGTGTAGTCCTCTAAAGGTGAGGGCGTGCAGCCCTCTGTTGGCGAGGACGTGTAGTCCTTTCAAGGTGAGGGTGTGCAGCCCTCCGTTGGCGAGGACGTGTAGTCCTCTAAAGGCGAGGACGTGTAGTCCTCTGACGGTGAGGGTAACTAGTACCCAAGGCGAGGGCGTGTAGCCCTCTGAAGGTGAGGACGTGTAGTCCTCTGAAGGTGAGGGTAACTAGTACCCAAGGCGAGGGCGGGTAGCCCTCTCAAGGCGAGGACGTGTAGCCCTCTGAAGGTGAGGACATGCAGTCCTCTGATGGCGAGGGTGTGTAGCCCTCTGAAGGTGAGGACATGCAATCCTCTGAAGGTGAGCCAATAGGTACAAGTACCAAAGGACTTTAACCTTACAAGAAAGCAAGAGGTTGACTCTTTGAGAGGGCCTCTCATCTATTCACTTATTACCTAATATGAACATGATGATTTTTTGGGGATGCAAATGTATGCAACCTTCATCTTGAAATGCAGTAAATGCAGGCTTTGTATGCAATAATGCAATGTTATGGAAAATTGTACAATGTTCATGACATTCTTTCCCTATTTTGTGATTTTGATTTTGATTTGATTTTTTTTTTTTTTGGAAAACACAAATTGACTGTCCTTTTGAAAGAGGTGATAGTCCATGCAACCTTATCCTATCTTTTGCAAATCTCTCTGAGAACTCCCTCAGAGTGTGTGTTTTGTTTGATTTAGTCATTTTGACCATCTTGGAGTGACGGCAATGGAGTCGTTTGATATTTAATCAATCCATTAAAATCCTAGGGTTTGTCCCCCCCTTTTTTTTGTTGAAAACATCGATGGGTGAGAACTTTTGATCGGCCCCTATGTTCACTTGAGGCTCATGCACGGTGCCCCTCATTGCCCCAGTGTAAGGCTTTGAGGTACCAATCGTTGTCTTTCGTCATGACCTTGTAGGAGGGACCTATTGGGTGAGAACTTCTAATCTGCCCCTAGGTTCACTTGAGGCTCATGCACGATGCCCCTCATTGCCCCAGTGTAAGGCTTTGAGGTACCAATCGTTGTCTTGTTTTCATAGCCTCGTAGTGAGGAAGAATGAAAGAAGCAGTTGATTCTTGCAAAAAGAATTTTCCAAGGACGAGAAATAGTTGAAGAATTTTTTCAGTTGATGGATTAAGTCAAATGACTCCTATGTAAAAGCAAGATGTTTTGATGTTTTGATGATGCCGAAGGATCAAGTGCTTCTAAGTTTTATTCGAGACAAGAAATCAAGATATATGATCAAGTTGATCTCTAGAATCTTAGGAAGAAGTTTCCAAATTGAAAAACAAAAGGTTTGACCAAAGAATTCTATCATTTCAAATTGAGATTTGCTCTCTAGTAATCGATTACCAGCAGTTGAAAATGTTTTAATTCAAATTTTTAAAACCTGTAATCGTTTACACAAGTCTTGTAATCGATTACCAGAGGGGATTTTCGGAAAATAATTTCCAAGAGTCACATCTATTCAAATGGTTTATGAATGGCCATCAAAGGTCTATTTATATGTGACTTGGAAACACGAATTCAAAGAGAGCTTTTATTGCCCAAAAAGTTTATCCTCTCAAAAGATTAAGAGTTTTTCTGAACTGAACTGTCTTATCCTCTCAAAAAGATTCCTTGGTCAACCACTTGCATATTCAATAAGGAATTTTGATTGGTCTTCATTGTACAATCTATCCCTTTTAAGAGAGATTTCTTCTTCTCTTCTTCTTATTTCTAAAAAGGGATTAAGAGACCGTGGGTCTCTTGTTGTAAAGGATTCTTGAACACAAGGGAAGGGTTGTCCCTGTGTGGTTCAGGCTTTGTAAAAGGAGTTTTACAAAGAGAGTGGAAAATCTCAAGTGGGTTTCTTGAGGACTGGACGTAGGCGCGGGAAGTGGCCGAACCAGTATAAATCAAGTTTGCATTCCTCTCTTCCTTTAAACTTCTTTTATTTATTTATCTCTTTCTTCAAAGAAGTTTATTTTGAATTGTCTTCTGAGTAATTCATGTTAAGGGTGCATTGTTAATCCGAAAAGAGAGAGTGAAAGTTTAATTGGGGAATAGTCTTTGTATCTTAATTCAACCCCCCCTTTCTTAAGGTAACTAAGGCCATTTGTCCAACATCTTATTCCTGATAACTCACTTCTCTCTAAAAAGACAAAATGAGGTCACATGAACGTCTATATTTTTACTTGAAAACATAGTCAATCAAATGCCCTTTTTTATTTTTTATTTTGAAACTTATTTTTTTTTACTTTGAAACTTATTTGTTTTGAACATTACTCGTTGTTTTATGACACCACCACCAACGTGCAAGACGAGTAATCTCTGATTGAACAGTCTTGGAAGTCAACACTCAGGAGCGCAGGTCGCTTGAGCAAACAGACCAATGGCTTGCACCCACATTCCGGTGGAAGTTGAATAAGCAAAGATGTGTTCGTGAGAGGATGTCCATTTTATGCATATCATTTAGCATTGTAACTGTGGTTTATGGCATAAACTTGAAAATCCTGATGAGTCATAACAACAGCTTCCAGAATTGCCCCATGTATGGTGTTGCTTGTCAATGTTAGGATTCAACAAGCGATTCTCCTCAAATTTCAGCCAGCCCGTATCAATTAGACTTCACACTTTATGCTTCGGGGTCATACAATGCTCAATGGAATGCCCCGGGGCTCCTCCATGATAAGCACACGTTGCGTTCGAGTCGTATCCTCAGAAAAATGGAGGTTGAGGAACCTTGGTTGGGGTTATGGCTACCATTGAATTATTGAGTGGATATAGGATCAAGTTTAGCATATGACAACGGAATTTGGGGTGAACCCTACAGGCTTTTTGCTGTAAAATTCCTTTTTGTTGGTGTTTTTTGGTTTTGCTAAAGGTGGTGTTCGTCATTGGAAGTGCGGTAGGCAGACTTTGTGGTTGATTTAGGGATGGCCTTTGTGGATAACTGGGCGGTGGGTAAGCAGGAGGTTTGTTATTGGCTGAGTAATGACATTGTTGGGTTTGGTGGGAAACTTGGCCGTATAGGAATGGCAGTCACAGCATGGGTTTCTCCCTCTTTCTCACCCTCTTCATTTGCCCCAGTTTTCTCAGTCGTCCTAGTAGGATGATCAAATTTGCCTCTTTTCGGACCCACATCGATCCTTTCACTGGCGAAGACCAAATCCGCAAAGCTTTTGAGGGTGCGTAGCCCACCATCTTTCATAGTAGAGTACCGATAATGTGTCTACCATCACGATTATCGTCTCCCTTTTTGCACATGTTCTGTAGTTGCATCCTATCCGGAACCATATCAAAATTGTACTGATACTGCCTAACAAAGGCAACCATTAGGTCCTTCCAAGAATGGACTCGGGAAGGTTCCAAGTTAGTGTACCAGGTAACAGCTACCCTAGTAAGACTTTCTTGGAAGAAATGTATTAGCAGTTCCTCATCTTTGCGTATGCCCTTTTCTTCCGACAATACATCTTTGGATGGTTCTTGGGGCAAGTAGCCCCCTTGTACTTGTCAAAGTCCAGCACCTTGAACTTGGGAGGGGTGATGATATTGGGTACTCGGAACAACTCTTCTAGGTTAGCAAAGGCATAATCTTTACCTCCTTCAATGGCCCTGAGCCTTTCCTCTTTCCCATTTCTGCCATATCAGGAGGGGCTCTTCCCACCACAAAATGCAATGGTTGTTGTTGTGGGCGAAACTGAGGGCCCTCCAAAGTGTTTTCAAAGGGTATACCACCAACTGCTTGCCCTTCAGTGGCATATCCGAGCCAAGGCTCGAAGTCAGCTAGATTGTGGTGGGGAATTTCATGTGTCTCCCCCATGGTTTGAGAGATATGTGCCTGATCAGATTGGGGTTATTGGTTCTCAATGAGTATCGGAGTGGAGTTATTGAGATTTTCATTGAGAGTGTATGCCACATTGGGTGGTGTATAGTTGGGAGGCAAGCCATATGATGGGAAGGCGTGCTCGTTTTGAATTTGCACATCATGGGGTCGTCCGTACTTCCCAAATCTTTGCCTACCATATTTGAGGTTGGATGATTCATTTGCTTGAGGCCAGATGGGAGCATCGGGTTCACCTTAGCGACAGCGCTAGTAGCGGCAACTATAACCGCATTGGCTTCCATTATCTTCTTCATGCTCATCATGGCCTCCATCATTGTGGCCATTTGCTCTTTCATGGCCTCCATGTCGGCCTTCATCTTCTCTTGCACCTCCTCTGCTTCACCCATTACTCTAGCTCTAGCACGAGTTCGGTAAGGGCGCCGTAAAGCGTGTCCTTTTCCGTTTTATAACAATGATTAAGTTCTTTTTCAAGGAAAGAATGCAATGAACAACATGGATGTATGCGAATGATGCACAGTTGAAGTATTGCGAATCTTTACGCAGGATATGGGGTTGAATCAATTTAGGTTTTCAACATGGTCCATGACATCTCTGTCAAGGTGAAACTGGAAGTAACAAGGACATCAACAATCCTAAATATGTTTGGCAGTAGACGAAGCAGTGATGTGACTCGATTCATCTTTTGCCCTAATTTTGCAAGACGGTTACTTCCATATTTCAACTTGACTTGATGAACCTTTTTATAAAAGCATGAGCTTGGTTCAACCCTATAATCCAAGGAATGGCAATTCTGATCGCCAATACTTCAACAACATCTCATAGGGATGAATGACTCGGGCATACTTTAAGCTATGCATGGAAAATGTAATTATGAAATTGAGATGCCCGAAGAAACACCATTTCCTAGTTAACCATGCATTAGGTACCATGTTCAATTATTTTGTTTTGTTGTTGTGTGTTTTTTTTTTTTTTTAGAAATGGGTTTATGATCCCAACATGGTTGGCTCATGGTGCCTAACACATGCAACTAAGAATGTAGTGTGAAGTTTCACGCTTCCTTTTTTTGGTTTTTGTAGAGGAAAACACAAGGATGAGCAAACATGAAAACAAATGGTATGCAATTTTGCAGATCAAAAAGTTTGTTGAACGCATATGCATGATGATGCCATGACTCATGCAAAATGTGAGGCTGGAATATGATAACGGACAAATGCAGGAACGATATGTTCATTATGATGTTATGAAGAGATGCTTATGCGATGCATGATATGAATGCATTTTACGGACACGAGAGCCCGGAAAATTATCTCTTCTTACTTGCGCATTTGGGGGCGCAGTACCCCATGTGTACAATTAAGAAGGTGATATGGACCTTCCAGCTTCCCGTGACAAAGGACGAGACCAACATACAATGCATGCTAGAGATAAAATGCGGGAGTGACTTGATTCGCACTGATTTTTGGAGTAAAAACGTGGGATAAACTCATTTTATTCAGAAAGTTATAACTAGTCAAGATCTGAGCGACAATACAAACTTCCTAGCGGTTTCTAATCATATGGTCAATTAAGTCTATCATATGTTGACAATAGCTGAGAAGTCCGTGGATCTCCTCGGGGGCGGAGTAGGTGTCCGCCATTGCTTTGGCCTTGGCTAGCAATCGGGGAAGTTCTTGACTCCTGTTCAAAGTAAGAGCAAATTGGTCCATCCACAGTGTTGCCTCTTGGTGCAATGAATCAATTACCCTCTCCCTTGCTTCCCTTTCTGCTGATATCTTGGCGTACTCATCCTCTAGCCTTTGCTCGTGAGTCGCCGCTAGATTTAGCTTCTCTTTGCACTCATCGATGATGGCCCACATATTCCCTTCAGTCTCGCTTAACTGTTGGGACAAATTTCTTTTCAACCTAAGGTAAGCCTTTAGCTCGTCCTTCAAGATCATGCCTTTGACCCGTGATGATTCCTTTCACCTCTTCGGAGCTTGAGCTTACTATTGCTGCCCTATAAAGCCCCTCAAAACTTGTTTTGGTCGTGTTCTTCCTTTCGGGCCTTCTTGGTTTCTCGTTCCAAGGCTTCAGCTGTGGCCATATTGACGTCCCTTAGTTCATCATACTCTTTTCAGACTTTGATGGCTATGGACTTGAACTTCTCTTCGACTACCCGGGCTCTTTCAAGCTCTGCCTTTAGGGCTTGTACCTCATCACTTTCTTCCGAAGCTTTAACCTCATCGTCTCTCACAGTCTTTAGATTTGGGAGCCAATCCAATCCTTGTGTTCGGACTCTCAGCCACTTATGATAGCCGCCGATGATCCCATTACTGCTTCCCCTAAGCTCTCTGTCCTTTCTTCACGCCGCATCCCATGCCTTGTGAACTCCTTAGAGTACCCTCGCATTGGGGTCACTGAAACCCCGTGTGATGAAAGGCGTGATGCTTTCGCCTGATGGCACTCCTCTCATGGGGTAGCCAAGCTGTCTTATGGCGAGGACGGGATTATAATTAATACAACCCCTTGTTCCATCAAGGGAACATTTGGACATCCTTCGCATGAAGATAGAATCCTGATTCTTCCTTCCTTCTAGCGAGGGAACAAATTAACAGATGCCCCTCCATGCTAGCCAAGAGTTGGTCGCAATTCGCCTTTCTTTTTTCGACGCACGAGCGGTGACCTTGTAGCGGATAGACGGGCCTACCTTCTTGGAGAAAAAAGGTGTGAAACCAGCCACACATAGAGAGCCAGTGCACAACAAACAATTCTTGCGCTGCTCTTTTCACATCCCCGGTCGAACGTGTCATACATGGCCAAAATGGCGACGACCGGGCTTTCCTTGCCATGATGAAAGGCGAGGAAAGCGTCAATCGCTGCTAGGTCCACTAACCCTTCCATATTCGGAAAGAGGACAACTCCAAAGATCAAAAGCGCCAAGATGTCAATAAAAGAAAGCCCATTCTCCTTGATTTGCCAAGGCCTTTGCCCTTTCCTCCAAACACTTCCTTGGTACTCCGACTACCCCATTCCTGTTTTGCTTTACATGGTCCAACTCTTGTGCTGAGATTTTCACTACCTTGGCAACTCTTGTCGTGGAGGGATAGAACCCAGAGAAAAGATATGGCTTCCTTCCTCCCAGTGGGCATCCCAGGATTTCTTCAAACTCTTTCACAGTCGGCACTAGCTAGAAGTCCTCAAATGTGAAGCACCTTAGGGGCTGGTCATAATACTGGGAAAGGGATGCAATCGGTTCCATGGAGACTTCTACCCTAGCTAGGTCCCAAATCTTACCATAGGCTTTGCGAAAGGCTTGCCGTTGAAGTTGACCCATTAATTGCCCCAACTCTCGTAAACTAGTGACCTCCAAGCTCTTGATTTTGACTTGATAGAACCTCTTTTTAAGCGAAGGCTTTTGACTTGATCCCATGTTTTACTAAAGTGAAATAAAATCTAGTGCGAATCAAAACTTCGACATCTATCATGGGTGGAATGGATGAATGCATGAAGAAATGCATATGACACAGATGCAATTTACGAATATGGGAGCCCGAGAAATTGTTTCCTTCTTGGATACAACGTTTGGGCAGCGTGGCACCCAACGTATGTTTTTAAGAAGGCGACACGGACCCTCCGTCGGTTTGCTAAAGTGAGGGGATCAAAGACGAAACCCACGCATGATGCATATGCGAAAGGCATAACACGGGGATGTACATAGTACGACAATGTTCACAAACAAATATAAGCAAGAGGGTATATGATACTTATGCATGGCAATGTGAAAAATGGCACGCAGCATGTTTGCTTCGTGCCCCTATTTAAGGGACCTATAAGGGAAAGAGCTAACTAGGCTTTTAGTGATAACCGCCAAGGTAGTCATATCTCTCTTGATGGTTTCTAGAGGTATCATCCCCTTCGAAGAACATACTGCAGCAGTAGGGACTACTAGCAACAATATGTTTTCAAAGGGAAAAACTCTAGATGAGGGTTCACTGTAATCAAGCAAGTCGGAGACCTACCATGATCACGGATTCACCTCCACTCCTTATGTTCCCACGAACCCGGGTATAGGGCCCCTTTTTCAACTCACCGTGTGTGCAAATAGTGTTAGTGTTTGTGTGCATCAAATGAATAAATATTTACCTCATGCATACAAAAAATGCACTAAAAGCATCAAAGAGTTATATATGCAAGAACATAATAAAGGGAAACCAACAAAGGAGTAAGTCATGGCAAAACTTTGTACAAGATTAAATGGCCTAACTCTCTAAAAACAGTCCCCAGTGGAGTCGCCAACTGTCGCAACCTACCCTTCGGCGGGAGGGCGACGCGTGACTCGTGGGATGCGTGTTCCACGAAAGGAATACACGCGGAGTCGCCACCAACGTTTATTTGAGGAAAACGTCGAAAAAACCGGAAAAGACGCGATCTACGAATTTTTAAGTGAAAGGTTCGGGAGTTGTATTTACGCACGGGGAAGGTATTAGCACCCCACACGTCCGTCACAAGGGACGGCAGCCTTTAATCGAATGTGCAAACATGACTTTGATTTTTACGTTCCCTTTTTATGTCTTTATATCCTTTATGCCCTTTTTATATTTTTCTCTTTTTGTGGTCGACAAGGGTGTTTCCCTTTGCTCCTACGTATTCCTCAATTTGCGATGAGGAAATCAGACCTACGTAGTTCTTTCTTATCAAGTGATTCTTTTTTACTTTAAGAGGTGATCATTTTAAGGCGTTGGACCTTGAAAATGATCCATTTTACATAGTAAGAAATTGAAATGACAAACTTCAAAAACCTATTTTTTATGGACGAGCTTGACTAGGCGAGTTGATTTTAGCCTTAGTTTCACCTTAGTTATTAGTCAATTCAATTAAGAATGAGAAATCCCAAAGAGAAAATGTCCGATTGATTTTCCGCTTTATTTTACTAAAAGGTATATTTTTGTTATTATATTATTATTTTATCTCTTTTTGATTTCCAACGTGGTTACAGCACGACTGAACGGTCGGAATTCATTTTAACCGAAGTTAACGGATAATACAATTCAAACGTTCGGTGGAAATTTATTTTTATTTTTAAGTTAAGCGAGGAATGACTTAAGTAAAATGGCTTAAGCACGTCAAGAGGGGGTATAAAAAGTAAATGAAGCGAGAATAAAAATACACGAAACACAATGTGGACCACCACGGGTACATAAAATGAATCGAAAAGCTTGGTTCGAGGTACTTACCTGTTGAAGATCGAAGAACGATGAAGAACGAATGAAGAACGTCGAAGAACGGCCGAAACCTTTGCGAAATTCTTCACGGAAAACGTTACGGAAACGTTTCGGAAGCGCCTCGACTTAGATTTTCTTCACGGAAACAATTTTTCCAAGCAAATTCGAAAGAGAGGGAAGTGCCTAAGGGGCTGAACCCTTTTCTTCTTCACTTCCTCCCCTATTTATAGCAAAATAGGGGAGATGGTTGCCGCCCAGCTCGCCCAGGCGAGCCAGGTTGCTTCCTCCAGAAGCAACAGCCTTCTGGAGGAATCTTCTAGAGGGCCCAAGTGGGCCTGGTCGCTATTTGCACCCCATTTTTACTAAGTACACCCCTCTCTGCTTTTTTTGGTGATTCTTTTTTCGTAAAGTTACGGAAACTTACGAATTTCGTAACGATACTTGTTTTCTTTCCGTAATGTTATGGAACCTTGCGGATTACATAATCATCCCCTTTTTGACTTATGGAATGTTACGGAACCTCACTAATTATGCAACGATGCTTCCATTTGATTTTCGGTATGTCACGGAACCTTTACGGATTGTGCATCAATATTTTCTTTTGTTTTTCGGCATGTCCCGGAATTTCACAAATTGCCTAATGATGGGTGTCAAGCACCTTACAAGGACCAAATAAAAGTCGCATGTCATCAAGCAAAGGTCCCCAGACGAAATTAGGGTATGACACCGACCTATATGACACCTTCGACCGAAGATGTGAAAAGAGCAATACGAGGATTGTTTGTTGTACTCCAGCTCTTTATGTATGGTTGGTTTCGCACCTTTTTCGCCAAGAGGTTAGGCATGCTTGCCCGCTAGAAAGCCATCGTTCATGCACAGAGAAAGGAGGGGCAAATTGGGACCAACTCTTAGCAAGCAAAGAATAAGCATTTGTCAACTGGTTCCCTCGATGGAAGGAAGGAAGAACCGGAGTTCTTATTTCATGCGGAGGATTTCCAAATGTTTCCATGATGGGGACGAGGGGTTGCATCAGCTACAATCTCGTTCTTGCTATAAGACAACTTGGCTACCCTATGAGAGGGGCACCACTAGAGGATGAGCTTGCGCCTGTCATTTCACGAGGCTTCAATAAGACCAACATGGAGACACTTCAGAAGGTCCACAAGGCATGGGAGGTGTTGCAAAAGAAGGACAAAGAACTCAGGGGCAGTAACAATGGGCCCATCGGTGGCTATCGTAAGTGGTTGAAAGCCCACGTGCAAGGTTTGGTTTGGCTTCCGAGTTTGAGAACTGCTAAAAGAGAGGAAGTTGAGGCACCGGAGGAAGACGAAGAGGTGCAGGCCCTTAGGGCGGAACTCGAGCAAGCCCAAACAGTTAAAGAAAGGTTCAAATCAGCAGCTCTGAAAATCCGAAAGGAGAATGCCAAACTGAGAGATGTAAATGTGGCTACCACCAAAGCCTTGGAACGAGAAACCAAGAGGGCTTGTAGGGAAGAACACGGCCGGAACAAGTTCCGAGGGGCTCTGTGGGGCAGCAATAGCAAGCTTAAACTCCGAAGAGAGGAAAGGGACCAATCACGAGTAGACAGTTTGATCTTGAAAGATGAGTTGAAGGCTTGCTCGAGGTCCAAGAGAAGTTTGTCTCAGTGGTTATGCGAGACAGAGACCAACATGTTAGCTATCATCACCAAGTACCAAGAAGAACTAAATCTAGCCACGGCCCACGAGCATAGAGTGGCGGACGAGTATGCCCCCAAGTGTACGCGGAAAAGGAGGCTAGAGGAAGGGTGATCGACTCGCTACATCAAGAGGCAACGATGTGGATGGACCAATTCGCTCTTACCTTGAACGGGAGTCAAGAGCTTCCCCGATTGCTAGCCAAGGCCAAGGAAATGGCGAACACCTACTCCGCCCCCGAGGAGATCCACGGACTTCTCGGCTATTGTCAGCATATTATAGATCTAATGGCCCATATAATTAGAAACCGCTAGGGAACTTGTATTGTCACTCAGATCTTGACTAGTTATAACTTTTTGAATAAAATGAGTTTATCCCATGTTTTTACTCCAAAAGTCAATGCGAATCAAATCACTCCTGCATTTTATCTCTAGCATGCATTCATTATTTTTTTACCTACTCCTCACGTTTGGCTTTTCTAGGAAAAACACCATAACTAAACGTGCCCCAAGGCATCCCTGTCGCACCAGATCCAAATCTAGAACGATGGGTGATCAAGAGGAGACACAGGAACAGATGAAAGCTGACATGTCAGCTCTAAAAGAACAAATGGCTTCCATGATGGAGGCCATGTTAGGAATGAGGCAACTCATGGAGAAAAACATGGCCATCGCTGCCGCCGTTAGTTCGTCTGCCAAAGCAGACCCAACTCTCCTAGCTACTGCGCACCATCCTCCCCCAAATACAGTAGGACAAGGAAGGAGCACACTGGGGCACAACAGCAACCCCCATTTGGGATACAACCGGGTGGCTTACCCTTATGGATTGCCGCCTAATTACACGCCGCCAGTCATGCATGATGATGCGGGTCATGTCTCTTTCCCCATCCTTGAAGGGGAACCTCCTCGACAGCCCAACGAGGTCCACGAAGATCATCAAGAGTATGCCCAAGGGGATGTCGAGTTCTACCCCCCGATCCCCATCGAGGGGCCGACACCCAACACTTTGCCTCAGCCCAACCTCACAGCACAGCCAATATTCTTGTCCACAGAAGGACCACCCCCGGCGACCGAGGAAAGAAGGAAACTCGATCTCCTCGAGGAGAGATTGAGAGCTGTTGAAGGCTTCTGTGACTATCCGTTCGCGGACATGACGGATCTTTGCTTGGTACCAGATGTCGTCATCCCCCCAAAATTCAAAGTGCCCAATTTCGACAAGTATAAAGGGACGACTTGTCCTAAAAACCATCTAAAGATGTATTGTCGCAAGATTGGGGCGCACTCTAGGGATGAAAAGTTGTTAATACATTTTTTCCAAGATAGCTTAGCTGGAGCTGCGGTTGTTTGGTACACTAATCTAGAAGATTCCCGCATCCGTACTTGGAAGGACCTGATTACTACTTTCCTAAGGCAATATTAGTATAATTCCGATATGTCTCCCGATCGCACTCAGCTACAGAATATGTTTAAAAAGGAAGGTGAAACCTTTAAAGAATACGCAGAGCGGTGGAGAGACCTGGCGGCACAAGTGGCCCCTCCCATGGTCGAAAGGGAGATGATCACCATGATGGTAGACACCTTGCCAGTGTTTTACTATGAGAAGTTGGTAGGCTACATGCCTTCCAGCTTCGCGGACTTGGTATTCGTCGGGGAAAGAATTGAAGTAGGGTTGAAAAGAGGGAAGTTCGATTACGTTTCCTCCACAAGTACCCATGCTAAAAGAGTCGGAGCAACTGGGGCAAAAAGGAAGGAGGGAGATACCCATGCCGTCACTTCGGCGCCCGCATGGGTCAAGCCCTCGCAGACCTCTCATGGTACACATCAGTACGCGCAACATCATCTGAGCTTTTCAGCTCGCGCCAAGAACTCCTCCAATTCAGCACCCGTGTAGCCTAAGGCACCCATCCAGAGGGATGCCCCCCAAGCTCCGGCTCCAACCACGACTCGTTCGGCCGGCAATTCCAACGCAATAAGGAACTTTCCCCCGAAGCCAATTCCAGAATTCACCCCACTCCCAATGACGTACGAGGAACTCTTGCCATCCCTTATCGCCAACCAAATGGCCGTAATAACTCTCGAGAAAATCTACCAACCCCCTTTCCCAAAGTGGTATGATCCTAACGCAACTTGCACGTACCATGGGAATACCCCGGGGCATTCCATCGAAAAATGCTTAGCCCTTAAATACAAGGTCCAACATTTGATAGATGTTGGATGGCTGACATTTCAAGAGGATCGGCCCAACGTGAAAACCAACCCGCTCGCCAATCATGGAGCGGGAGCGGTTAACGCCATTGAGTCAGATAGGCCGCGCAGGTCTAAACCTTTAAAGGACGTGGCAACCCCTAGGATGTTTATCTTTGAGGCCCTACAAAAGGGAGGTGTGATTCCCCACGGTGGGCATAAAGAGGATTCTTGTTTGTTGCATCCCGGCGAGCTACATAACATGGAAACATGTTTGGCAGTAGAGGAATTGTTGCAACGAATGATAGATCAAGGCCGACTGGAAGTCGGTGATGAGGGGAGGGAAGAGTAGCATATATGGATGCAGTTCGCGGATGCGAGAAGTTTTGGAAGGCCTAAACCTTTGGTGATATATTTCACCAAGGACGCAACTCCACAAAAGCCCCGATACCCCCCGGCAACTAAACCTGTTCCTTTCCCATACCAAAACAGCCACGCAGTCTCATGGAGGTATACACCTCCGAGTGAAAGGGAAGAAGAAGCCACCGACATTAGCTCATTGTCAGCCAAGGTAACCAATATCACGGGGCTAAGCGATGTGACCCACAGCGATCGCGTGTTAGCACCTTCTGACCTGCCAATACAACCCGCAAACATTAAGGGAAAGGCCAAGATGGTGGAGGAACAAAATGACAAGACGACCCTCACTCCGAACGAGGATATTCCGGTGAAGGGTCTTCCGGAGAAAAGGGATGGCTGCGGCAAGAAGAAAGTGTCGCTAGAGGAAGCAAGCAAGTTTCTCTGCATTATTCAGCAGAGCGAGTTCAAGGTCATTGAACAGCTCAACAAAATCCCGGCCAGGGTCTCTCTTTTGGAATTACTCATGAGCTCTGAGCCTCATCGGGCTTTGCTAGTAAAGGTCTTGAACGAAGCTCATGTGGCTCAAGATATCTCTGTAGAGGGCTTTGGAGGACTCGTCAATAATATCACCACCAACAATTATCTCACCTTCACCGAAGAAGAAATCCCTGCCGAGGGGAGGGGGCATAACAGGGCTTTACATGTATCAGTCAAGTGCATGGACCACGTCATAGCTAAGGTGCTTATCGATAACGGTTCCAGTTTAAACGTAATACCCAAAAGCACTTTGGAGAAATTACCGTTTAATGCTTCCCATCTAAAGCCAAGTTCCATGGTAGTCCGTGCCTTCGACAGCACCTGTTGAGAGGTTAGGGGAGAGATCGACCTCCCTGTACAGATAGGCCCTCATACCTATCAGGTTACCTTTCAAATAATGGACATTAACCCCGCTTACAGCTGCCTGTTGGGGCACCCATGGATCCATTCGGTGGGAGTCGTTCCCTCTACACTCCACCAAAAATTGATGTTCGTAGTAGAGGGGCATTTGGTTATCGTATCGGGCGAGGAAGACATCTTGGTGAGTTGCCCGTCCTCTATGCCATATGTGGAAGCCGCGGAGGAGTCATTAGAAATGGCCTTCCAGTCTTTTGAGGTGGTTAGCATTGCCTCTGTAGATTCCTTCTCTGGGCAACCTTGCCTGTCCGATGCGGCAGTAATGATGGTCCAAGTGATGTTGGGGAATGGTTACGAGCCCGAAATGGGTTTAGGCAAGGACAACGACGGCATAACCAGCCTGATAAATGCTAAAGGAAACCGTGGGAAGTTTGGGTTAGGATATAAACCCACACAAGCAGACATAAAGAAAGGCATTACAGGAAGGAAGAGCGGAGGTCAAGGCTCGCGATTGGGACAAGAAGTCGAAGGAGGCCCGCCCTGCCACATCGGTAGGAGCTTTATAAGCGCGGGTCTAGGACACGAAGGCCAAGTCGTTGCGATATGTGAAGATGATTCGCCAAGTGGGTCGGAGTTGGTACGACCATGCCCTCCTGGTTTCCGACTAGGAAATTGGCGAGTGGAGGAACACCCGGACATTTACGCAACAAGCATAATGTAACCCTTTGTGGCTTTTAAACTCTACAGTTGGGCCTAGGCTTTAGAGTTTTCTTTTGTTAAGGCTTTATGTCTTTTGTTCCTAAATTTATAAAATAGAAGATCTTTCTTCATTTGTTCCTACGTCTCTACCCATTCTCATCCATTTACATGTTTATTTCTTTACGTTTAAATGCCAGATCCGACGATGAGTCCCTCGAAAGTACTAATACCTGAGACCCAACCATCGATTTCGAGTAAGAAATGAATCAAACGGAGGATGAAGAGGACGAGGATGTGGGACTTCCCTCAAAGTTGGAGAAGATAGTCGCCCATGAGGACCAAGAAATGGGGCCTCATCAAGAAGAGACAAAACTAGTGAACTTAGGAACCGACAGTGGGAAAAAGGAAGTAAAGATAGGCACGGGTATGACCACACCCATCCGTGAAGAATTGACAGCCCTGCTGAAAGACTACCAAGACATCTTTGCTTGGTCGTACCAAGATATGCCCGGTTTGAGTTCTGACATTGTACAGCACCGATTACCTCTAAATCCCGAGTGTTCCCCGGTAAAACAAAAACTGAGGAGGATGAAGCCCGAGACATCCTTGAAAATAAAAGAAGAGGTGAAGAAACAATTTGACGCTGGTTTTCTGGTTGTTGCTCGGTACCCAGAATGGGTTGCCAACATTGTACCAGTCCCTAAAAAGGATGGGAAGGTGCGAATGTGTGTGGATTATCAGGATTTGAATCGAGCCAGTCCCAAAGACAATTTTCCTTTGCCCCACATCGATATCCTTGTGGATAATACGACCAATTTCGCTTTGTTTTCCTTTATGGACGGATTCTCCGATTACAATCAGATGAGTCGATGGGATGTATGCTGGGGCAACATGACGAATCAGGGAAGAAAGAGCACGTTGTCTACTACTTGAGTAAGAAGTTCACGGCCTGTGAAATGAATTACTCCCTGCTCAAAAGAACGTGTTGTGCTTTAGTCTGGGCATCCCACCGCCTAAGACAATACATGCTGAGCCATACCACCTGGTTGATATCCAAGATGGACCTGGTTAAGTACATCTTTGAAAAGCCCGCTCTCACAGGACGGATCGCCCGGTGGCAAGTCTTGCTATCTGAGTTTGATATAGTTTACGTCACCCAAATAGCAATAAAAGCAAGCGCCTTAGCAGATTATTTGGCTCAGCAGCCTCTCAACGACTATCAGCCCATGCATCCCGAGTTCCCGGATGAGGACATCATGACCTTGTTTGAGGAAAAACTAGACGAAGACCAGGACAAATGGACTGTATGGTTTGATGGAGCATCAAACGTTCTAGGCCATGGCATTGGAGCAGTATTGGTCTCTCTAGACAATCAATGTATACCTTTCACAGCCAGGCTGGGGTTTGACTGCACCAACAATATGGCTGAGTATGAAGCGTGTGTCCTAGCCGTCCAAGCGGCAATTGACTCTAATGTCAAACTGCTCAAAGTGTAAGGGTACTCAACACTGGTGATTCACCAGCTGAGAGGGGAATGGGAAACTAGAGACCCCAAGCTGATACCCTACAAAGCCTATATCCAGGAGTTGGCTGATTCCTTTGATGGGATCTCCTTCCATCACGTTCCCCGAGAGGAAAATCAAATGGCGGATGCGCTTGCTACTCTGGTGTCGCAACCTACCCTTTTGCGGGCAAGCGAGGCGAGGCTCTCGGGTGCGTTTTCCAAAGGATGAAAATGCGCGGAGTCGCCACCAACGTTTATTTGTGGAAAACGTCGGAAAAACCGAAGAAAACCGGTCATAAAGAATATTCCAGATTCGGGAGTTGTATTTACATTTGAGGAAGGCATTAGCACTTCTCACGTTTGTCCCAAAGGACAACAACCCTAAATTAGAATTGTGTGAAATTGTGTATCTAAACTTTTATTTCTTTTTATTTTTTGAGGTCAACAAAAGCGAGGCTCTTGCTCCTACGTACCCTCCATCGAAGAGAAAATCAGACCTACGTAGCTCTTTCTTAAGGGTGAATCAAGCGATTCTTTTTACTTGGAAGGTGGTTATTTTAAGGCGTTGGACCTCAAAAATGATCATTTTTACTTGGTAATAAAAACTGAGGTATTGAATCTTAAAATCCTTTTTTAGTGATTTTTCGGAGACGAGCTTGACTTTGCGAGTTGATTTTAGCCTTAGTTTCACTTTAGTTATTAGTCAATTCAATTAAGAAAGAGAAATCCCAAAGAGAAACGTCTGATTGCTTTTTTTGGTTTATTTTACTAAAAGATATTTTTTTATTATTATATTATTATTTTACCACTTTTTGGTTTCCAACGTGGTTACGGCATGACCGGTTAGAGCTTGTCAAAAGCGGAAGAAAAGAAACCAAAATTGAATGAAATAAAAATGAAAGCCAATTAACAAGAAATGAATTAAAAGTCTCGGATTTGGAAACTTACCCGTTGAAGAACGAAGAACGGATGAAGAACGGTGAATAACGGAGGAAAACCTTCATGGATTTGCTTACGGAAACATCTCGAAAGCGTTACGAAAGCACCTCGGCTTGGATTTTCTTCACGGAAACAATTGTTTTCACCCAAAACAGCTGAAATACATCACCAGGGGGATCCGGGACCCTTAGAACAGCCCCCTTCAGCCTATTTATAGGAAAAAAGGGGAGAAGGTTGCCGCCCAGCTCGCCCAAGCGAGCTAGGTTGCTTCCTCCAGAAGCAATCCAGCTTTGAAAGCCCAATTTCAAAATTGCTATTTGCACCCCCATTTTTGATAAGTTCACCCCCTTCTTTCGTAATTTACGGAAAAGTTATGGAAGCCTATAGGACTTAATTTTCTTCTTTTTTCTCTTCCTTCTCACCCATATTAAGTGAAATATGCTTATTTAGGGTTATGGGAATTTTACGGAAGCATTACGGGTGTCCCAGAAGCCCCGGAAGCCCATTTTTTAACAAAACGAGGGAGGTGGTTGCCACCTAGCTCGCCTAGGCGAGCTAGGTTGCTTCCACCTTAGGCAAGAAATTGCCCAGAAACCTCTAGAAGGGCCCAGATTCAAAAATTACTATTTGCACCCCCATTTTACTAAATACACCCCCTTTGCTGTTTTTGGTGATTCTTTTTCCGTAACGTTACAAAACTTTACGAATTTCGTAATGATACTTGTTTTATTTTCATAAGGTTACGGAACCTTACGGATCATATAATTACTCCTTTTTTAGCTTTCGAAGAGTTACGGAAACTCACGGATTGCGTAACAATACTTCCTTTTGATTTCCGGCACGTTGCGGAATTTCATGGATTGCATAACAATGCTTCCTTTTGATTTCTGGCACGTCTCGTTGAAAGCAAAGGATACCCACAGGGGGCTTCCGACAACGATAAAAGGACATTGAGGAGATTGGCGGCCGATTTCTTCATGAGCGGGAGCATACTATATAAAAGAAACCATGACATGACTCTCCTGCGATGCGTGGATGCCAAAGAGGCAGACCACATGATCAAGGAGGTCCACGAGGGTTCGTTCGGAACGCACGCCAACGGGCATGCTATGGCTAGGAAAATCCTGAGAGCAGGTTATTACTGGCTCACCATGGAAAGTGATTTCTGCATCCATGTAAGGAAATGCCATAAATGTCAGGCGTTCGCGAACAATGTCAATGCTCCGCCACATCCTCTGAATGTCATGTCCTCCCCTTGGCCTTTTTCCATGTGGGGGATAGACGTCATAGGGGCCATCGAACCCAAGGCTTCGAACGGTCATCGCTTCATTCTCGTGGCAATAGATTATTTCACCAAATGGGTCAAAGCGGCTTCCTACACCAATGTCACAAGGAGTGTAGTGGTTAGATTCATCAAGAGGAAGCTGATTTGTCGGTACGGACTCCCTAGGAAGATCATTACCAAAAATGGTACCAATCTGAATAACAAGATGATGCAGGAAATGTGCGCGGATTTCAAAATCCAGCATCACAATTCCACGCCCTACCGGCCAAAGATGAACGGAGCCGTGGAAGCAGCCAACAAGAATATTAAGAAAATTATTCAAAAGATGACATTGTCATACAAAGATTGGCATGAGATGTTGCCTTTTGCCTTGCATGGATACCGAACTTCGATACGAACTTCTACTGGGGCAACACCATATTCCTTGGTTTATGGAACGGAAGCAGTACTCCCATTTGAAGTAGAAATCCCTTCCCAGAGGATATTAGCAGAATCAGGCTTAGAAGAATCAGAGTGGGCTCAAACACGCTATGACCAACTCAACCTTATTGAAGGTAAGCGCTTGACGGCCATGAGCCATGGGCGCCTATATCAACAAAGAATGAAGAACGCATTCGACAAGAAGGTGCGTTTGCGCAAGTTCCATGAAGGGGACCTTGTGCTAAAAAAGATGTCCCACGCTGTTAAAGATGATCAAGGGAAGTGGGCCCCGAACTACGAAGGACCTTTCGTCGTGAAAAGGGCTTTTTCCGGAGGGGCTCTGGTGCTTACCAACATGGATGGCGATGAGCTACCTTTACCCATAAATTATGATGTTGTCAAGCGATAATACGCTTAGAATCTGGGGCAATTATAGGATATCATTGCATGTTCTTTTATTTTTATGTGTTCTTCTTGATTTCCCCCAGGAATTCCTGTCTGCTGTAATTTTCTCGTCACGGTCTTTTAAAAAGAAGGGAACATGAGTTTGAGGTTTCAGTCCTCACTTCGTGCTTTAAACCATGTGCAGTTTATGATAACCTGAGCCTTTTCGCTCAGTCCACGGGATGCCCCAAAGTGCTTAATTAAAACTGAACCTAAGCAGCTTTCATTGAAAATTTGTTGCGTTTGAAAACATTCATGCATACGCATACGCATGCATATTTTGTGATAATAGGGGCAGAATCAACTTTCCGTGGTCAGATGTCGGAATGAAGTTGGAGGCCGAAACCCATCAAGGTAAAATGGTAACGCGGCCACAGTTTACCACGCAATGTTGTTTCCTACTTTTAGGTACTTAGGGACGGACGCAAGTAGAGGCTAGGGTCACGACTGATGGGTTGTCGTTCCTTGCCTAGCTCTGGACAAATGGAAAGTGCCGCTGCAAGGCAGCCTAGTATCCTTAAAATTTACAGTATTATTACTTTTGTATCTTTAAAGTAAATATTGGATATCTACCCTGAGTGGGTTCGAGTAAGCGAACGCTGCCCGTAGAAGGCGATACTTGTGTCTTCCCTAAAAAAAAAAAGTGCAGGCGAGCACCCCAGCACTTGCAAATATAAAAAACGAGGGAGGGGGAGTTTTCTACACCCCAAAAACTCCCCCCCCCCCTCATTCAAAAGCAAGACCCACGGATTTCACGAGTTTGCAGCCCTAGGGTCACCATTTTTCGAGTTTTTGATTCCGTTTTGCGCTATTATTCATCTCCAACAAGAAATGGCTCTGAAAAAGCTTTCCACGAAGAGATCTAGGAGGGACGCCGCGACTGAAGGGACCAGTGCTGCTCCCGAGTTTGATAGGCACCGTTTCAGGAGCGCCGAGCATCAGCAGCGTTTTGAGACCATCAAAGGATGGTCGTTCCACCGAGAGAGACGCGTCCATCTCAGGGACGATGAGTACACCAACTTTCAGGAAGAGGTAGCTCGTCGACATTGGACGTCGTTGGTCACTCCCATGGCTAAGTTTGACCAAGATATAGTCCTAGAATTTTATGCCAATGCTTGGCCCACAAAAGAGGGAGTGCGAGACATGTGATCATGGGTGAGGGGTCAGTGAATTCCCTTTGATGCAAATGCCCTTAGCCAGTTCCTGGGAGACCCACTGGTGTTAGAGGAAGGCCAGGAGTGCGAGTTTAGTCAGAGAAGGAACAGGGCCGATGGGTTTGACGAGGAGGCCATTGCCTAGCTATTATTTATACCGGGTCAGGATTTTTCCTGGACCGCTGCAGGGAGGCGGGTGCAGATCATGTGCACCAACATGACTTCCCTAACCCAGATATGGATGACGTTGTTGCTCAGCAATGTCCTGCCCAGTGATCATAACTCTGACCTTCCTCTGCCGAAGTGTCAGCTGGTGTATGCCATCCTGACACGGATGAGCGCCATGTGGCTCAGTTGATTGCTGACGCCATCTATTTATTTGCAGGTATGCCACCCACCAAGCACCCTCTAGACCCGAATAAGTCTAACAGGGCCCTGGGGTTTCCAGCATTTATCACGGGCCTATGCCAGTCATTCGGGGTTCCCGTCACACCTAGTAAGGTGATCCGGCCGCCGATCACCCGAGCCTTCATTGAGAAGTATTGCACGCCTAGGCAGGCGCAGGGTGATGCGCCACAGGCCGCAGATGCACCGCCACCACCTCATTAGGCTGATCCTGCTGGGTCATTAGGCATGGAGTGGTATCTACAGCACTTTGTTCGCCAGCAGGCGGCCAACCATCGGGGGCAGGTGCAGGTAAACGAGTGTCGCTACTAGCTCATCCTCAGTCAGTAGGGCCAGGGTTCCGCTCCTTTTGCGTGCCCTACTCCAGATAGTTTAGGGCTGAGGTCGCATGGCCCGGAGATTGGCCCGAGGCCCAGACAGAGGAGGCACCTGCAGGAGCTCCCGACGATGCAAAGGAGGCCCGCATGGATGAGGAGATGATAGACTTGCTCGGCTTCTTGGGAGGAAGCGGAGCCACGTGACCGAGGTCACCGCACTTTTTGACATTACTGTTTTTTGATTAGTTTGTTATTGACGTTTTTCTGTTATTGTCTATATTGCTGTTGACATTACTATTTTCTATTTTTGTTCATATGGTTACTAACATTACTATCATTATTGTTCGTTTCTATTAGAAATTTTCGGCGTTATGGCTCTCAGTTATTTCGTAGCCGCTTTTGCGACTTACCATTTTTGTGCGTTTCTCGTTCACCTTGTGGTTAGACGTAAGTAGGTAGTGTGTGCCCTTGTCCGCACGACCTTTTCAGAGAGAAAAGAGAAAAAAAAAAGAAGAGAGAGGAAATGAACAAATGATAAATAACTTTAAAAAGAAAAAAAAGGAAAAGGAAAAGAGAGCGAGTAAGAAAAGAAAAAGAAGGAAGAAAAAAAGAAAATAATAAAAATAAAAAGTTGTCTAGCTAAAAAACAACATGCTTGTGAAAAGAGATAATTTCCAACTTTTATTTGAAGAAAAAATTCGCTGATCATAACTAGTTTTTGAAAAAAAATGTGTGTACACATTTGAAGGGTAAATACTGTGAAAGTTTTTTCGAACACCCAAGATAGACTCGGATGAATGCATGAATTGATAAAAAAACATATTTTGGAAACACTTGGTTGACTAAAATAGAGACAATGAATTATGAGCCCTCGAATCACATGACCAAAATTTTTTGACACTTGAGTGTCCACATAGGTGCATGCACGACTAGTTTTGCATAAAATTTCCAAATCATCATTGTTGCATTTGTGTCATGGAAATAATGTGGGACATCCCCTTTTATCCTTGAACCGAACCAAACCCTGACATATATCATGTCCAGCCGTGCTACAAGCCTTGAGCCAAAATCCCAATTTACCATAAACCTTTCCCTCAGAAGAAAACAAAAAAGAAAGGAACTTACCAATCAAAAGAGCGGGAGAAAACAAAAAGAGAAAATTCCCAATCGAAGAGCGGGAGAAAACAAAAAGAGAAAATTCCCAATCGAAGAGTGGGAGAAAGCAAAAAAAGGAAAGAAAATTTTCGATCAAAGATCAGAAGAAAATAGAAGAAATATACAAAAAGGTCTTTGATCAGACAATATCTGAACAATACAGAATTGTCACCAAAGTAAACATGAAAAGAAAGGAAACCACGACCTAAAGTGGTCCTCTCCCTTTGATTGCCAACCAAAATCCTGTGCGTCGGTGGCTTGTTCACCTCACACTAAACAAAAACAGAAAAGGAAAAGGCCAAGAACACTCAAAGCCAAAAATTCCCACAAAGAAACAAACCATTCCCAAGACAAAGTCCTATTGATCCATGATCACGCATATAATCTTTGATTTGATAGGAAATGATTTGCAAAATCAAGTCATGACATACCTATGGTTCGGAATTAGGATGAAACACTTACCTGTGTGAGATTGATACACTTTGAGTGATTTTCTTCTATTTTTGTTGAACCCAGTGTTTCCTCTAAATGGTCATTTAAAAACGAAATGCTAACATCCAAAATCTCATTTGTGGTTATGAGAAGATTTCATCAGCATACTCCCTTTCCCCGGTAGACACATTGTTTTTCATCCGAAAAGCATGTGTTGCTCTGATTAGTTGGAAGTTTTCTCTCTTTACTAAAGCATGTTCACATTTCTGTGAAGAAAACACCGAGACTATTTTTAGTCTCACAAGTTATCCAGAACTACGTAGGTCTGACTTCCTCATTGAGGATACGTAGGAGCAAGAGCCTCGCTTTTGTCGACCGCCCCCACAATCTCTGTCATACTGACCTTGGAGTCATGTAACAAGCAGAAATACCCAAGCGGTTATTCGTATAAACTTTTTGTTGTCTATAAGACTAAAAGCATGATAGCACGCAGAGACTAACACCGTCTTCTGCGCCTTTTGTCATCCAGAGGCGGCAGGCCCGATGACATGCGGGAACCATTTGGTCCCACACCTTTTTGCTATCTATAAGACTCAAAGCATGATAGCACGCATAGACTAACGTCGTCTTCTGCGCCTTTTGTCATCCAGAGGCAGCGGGCCCGATGACATACGGTTATCCACACGCTCGATGAGTGATAAACGCGCAAAGACAAATTTTGCGCCCTTTATCATTCAGGAGCAGCGAGTCGAGTGGTAAACGCGCATAGACGAATTCTGCGCCCTTTGCCATTCAGATTTCGCAAATTGGGTGATAAACGCGCATAGATGAATTTTGTGCCATTTATCATTCAAGAGCAGCACGCTGAGTGGATAAATGCGCATAGACGAATTCTGCGCACTTTATCATTCAGGAACAGCAAGTTGGGTGGTAAACGCGCAGAGACAGATTTTGCGCCCTTTGTCATTCAGATTTCGCAAGTCGAGTGATAAATGCGCAGAGACAAATTTTGCGCCCTATGCCACTCAAGGAAAGTAAGTCGAGAGGTGGGCGGAGACAAATTGTAGTCATTCCACACACCTTTTCGCCATCCAGAGGCGATCCTGTCCGATGGCACGCAGAGACAAATTATGGTCATTATGTGTCTTGCCGCCCAGGCTCGATCGTGTCCAACAACACGCAGAGACAAATTATGGTCATTCTGCATCTTGTATCAACCAAGAGGAACAAATTCGACAGTATTAGGATGATGTGTCGGTACTGATCATTTTCAAATTTTTGCAGGTTCCGCTGGCAGGGAGGTTCACTGGCCGAATGGTGTTTCGCTCGAACAAAATTAGTGTCTTATCTTTACTTCCCTTTTATCTCCAATAAAAGACAAGTAAAGAGGGGCAACTGTCATACCCTAATTTCGTTCGGGGACCATTCGTTGTTGGGATGTAACCCTCGTTTGACCACTTCGAGGTATTTGGCACCCATTGTTAGGCAATTTGTGAAGTTCCGAGACATGCTGAAAGCCAAAAGAAAAGCGCTGTAGCACAATCCGTGAAGTTCCGTGACATGCCGAAAATTAAAAGGAAGTGTTAGTGCGCAATCCGTAAAGTTCCGTAACGTTCCGGAAGGCAAAAAAAGGGATGATTACGTAATCCGTAAGGTTCCGCAACATTACGGAAAGAAAACAAGTATCGTTATGAAATTCGTAAGTTTCCGTAACTTTACGGAAAAAGAATCACCAAAAGAAGGCAGGCTGTGTATTTAGTAAAAATGGGAGTTCAAATAGCAACTAGGCCCACTTGGGCCTTCCAGGATGTTCCTCTAGAAGGCGGTTGCTCCTGGAGGAAGCAACCTAGCTCGCCAGGGTGAGCTGAGCTCGCCTGGGTGAGCTGGGTGGCAAGCATCTCCTTCCTTTTCCTATAAATAGGGGAAGGAGGGAAAAACAAAAATGTTCAACCCTTCTGGTATCTGAGATTCACTTAAAATTAGTGAGAAAAATTGTTTCCGTGAAGAAAATCCAAGCCAAAGCGCTTCCGTAACGTTTCCGTGGGTGATTTCGCGAAGATTTTCAACCGTTCTTTGACGTTCTTCGTTCGTTCTTCGGTCCTCAACCGGTAAGTTCCTGAAATCGAACTTTTCAATTCATTCTATGTACCCTTAGTGGTCCTGATTTGTTTTGCGTGCTTTTATTTTCATTTCATTTACTTTTCGTACCCTCTTTTGACGCGCTTTAGCCATTTACTTAAGTCATTTTCTCGCCTAATCAAAAAATAAAATAAATTTCCACCGATCATTTGAATTGTAACATCCGTTAATTTCTGTTAAAATGAAATCCGACCGTTCAGTCATGCCGTAACCACGTTGGAAACTAAAAGAGGTAAAACAATAATATAATAATCAAAAATATCTTTTAGTAAAATAAAATAAAAAAAAAATCAATCGGACGTTTTTCTTTGGATTTTCCTTTCTTAATCGAATTGACTAATAACCAAAGTGAAACTAAGGCTAAAATCAATTCATAAACCAAACCTTTTGTCATCGCCTAAAAAAGCCATTTTCAAAGGTCCAACGCCTTGAAATGGTCTTTTCCGCTTTTATTGTTTAAACATAGATTTCTAAAAAAGGCCTAAAATCAACACGTAGCTTTATTACCTCTTTCAAAAATAAAGAGATCATTAATGGTTCAATGCCTTAATGTTTTCTCTCTTCTAAAAAATAATCGAAAGATTGTTTAATGGTCCAACGCCTTAAATGATCTTTCATTCAATAAAAACATATCTTGCAAAAAAGGATAAAAAATAACTTAACCAAACGCTTTGTTCACAAAGAACTACGTAGGTCTGATTTCCTTACCACAATTGAGGAATACGTAGGAGCAAAGGGAAACACCCTTGTCGACCACAAAAAGATAAAAAATATAAAAGGCATAAAAAGACATAAGAATGTAAAAAAAGGAAGATAACACAAATTGAAGTCATGTTTGCACATTTGATTAAAGGTTGTCGTCCTTTGTGACGGACGCGTGGGGTGCTAATACCTTCCCCGTGCGTAAATACAACTCCTGAACCTTTCACTTAAAGTTCGTAGACCACGTCTCTTTTCCAGTTTTTCTGACATTTTCCTCAAATAAACGTTGGTGGCGACTCCGCGCGTATTCCTTTCTTGGAAAATGCACCCGCGAGTCATGCGTCACCCTCTAGCCGAAGGGTAGGTTGCGACAGTGTCATATGCATTTCTTCATGCATTCATCCATCCCACCAAAAAGTATCATGCCCCAAGAAGAAGTCTTATTGATCCATAATCACGCTTGTAATCTTTGATTTGATAGGAAATGATTTGCAAAACCAAGTCATGACATATCTATGGTTTGGAATTAGGATGAAACACTTACCCGTGTGAGATTGATACACTTTAAGTAATTTTCTTCTATTCTTGTTGGACCCAGTGTTTCCTCTAATTGGTCATTTAGAAACGAAATGCTAACATCCAAAATCTCATTTATGGTTATGAGAAAATTTCATCAGCATACTCTCCTTCCCCAATAGAAGCATTATTTTTCATAAAAAAAATCATATGTTGCACTGATCAGTTGAAGATTTTGTTTCTTTACTAAAGCATGTTCGCATTTTAGTGAAAAAACATCGAGACTATTTTAGTCTCACAGTTATCAAGAACTACGTAGGTCTGAGTTCCTCATCACAAATTGAGGATACGTAGGAGCAAAAGCCCTGCTTTTGTCGACCACCCCACCTTTTGTTACCGTGACCTAAGAGTCCGGTGGCATGCGAAGACACCCAACGGTAACCCGCACACACTCATTTGCTATCCGTAAGAATCAAAGCACGATAGCAAGCAGTGACTAACGTCATCACCTGCACCCTTCCCGGAGATGTCAGCGTCTTCCGGCCGAGACTATGAAAAAGTCTCATTTGCTATCCGTAAGACTCAAAGCACGATATAAAGCAGTGACTAACATCATCACCTGCACCCTTCCCGTAGATGTCAGCGTCTTCCGGCCGAGACTACGAAAAAGTCTCATTTGCTATCCGTAAGACTCAAAGCACAATAAAAAGCAGTGACTAACGTCATCACCTGCACCCTTCCCGTAGATGTCAGCGTCTTCCGGCCGAGACTACGAAAAAGTCTCATTTGCTATCCGTAAGACTCAAAGCAAGATAGCATGCAGAGACTAACATCATCTTCTGCACCCTTTGTCAATCGCGGCCAACGAGCCCGTTGACACGCAGAGATTTACATCGTCTTCCGCGTAGTCGATCTTTGTTAGTACAAACCCGTGAAGTTAGGGGGCAGGCGGAAATACCCAAGTGGTTATCTGTATAAACATTCTTTTGCTATCCGTAAGACTCAAAGCACGATAGCATGCAGAAACTAACGTCGTCTTCTGCACCCTTTGTCAATCGCGGCCAACGAGCCCGTTGACACGCGGAGATTTACGTCGTCTACCGCGCAGTCGATCTCTGTTAATACTAACCCGTGAAGTTAGGGGGCAGGCGGAAATACCCAAGTGGCTATCCGTATAAACATTCTTTTGCTATCCATCAGACCCAGAGCACGATAGCATGCAGAGACTAACATCGTCTCATGTACCATCTGTCGTCCTGACCCGTGAAGTCAAGTGACATGCGGGGTTACCTTATGGTTACCCACACCTTTCGTCAACCAAGGGCAAACGAGTCCGTTGACGCGCAGAGAGTAAGATCATCTCCTGCACCTTTTTGCCATCCGAGGAAAGCGAGTCAGGTGGCAGGCGGAGATACCTAGTGGTCATCCGTGCCTTTTGTCAACCGAGGGGAACAAATTTGATGGTATCAGGATGATGTTGGTCGTTCGGTGCTGACCATTTTCAAAATTTTTGCAGGTTTTATACTCTTGTCATCCGGAAACATTCAAGCCCAACGACGCATGAGATTCTTCTCTGCTGGGCAGGGACTATCGAGCGCAATGGCGAAGGGAAGTGTCGTGGTTGTCCAACTTTGTCATTTTCAGGACACTGAAGTTTGTTGACGCTTCTGATGCCTTTTCTTTTTTTTTTTTCTGAATGACAGGCTCCACTGGTGGGGATATTGACCGGCCGAATGATGTTCCGCTCGAACGAAATTAGTGTCTTATCTATACTTCACTTTTATCTCAAATAAAAGATAAGTAAAGAGGGGCAACTGTCATACCCTAATTTCGTCCGGGGACCATTTGTTTGGTGGGATGCAACCTTCGCTTGACCGCTTCGAGGTACTTAACACTCATCGTTAGGCAATCCGTGAAGTTCCGCGACATGCCGGAAGTCGAAAGGAAGCATTGTTGCGCAATCCGTAAAGTTGCGTAACATTCCAGAAGTCAAAGAGGGGATGGTTGCGTAATTCATAAAGTTTCGCGACATTACGGAAATAAAACAAGTATCGTTATGTAATCCATAAAGTTACAGAAAAAGAATCAGCAAAAAAAGAAAAAGGGGTGTATTTAGTAAAAATGGTGTGCAAATAGCAACCAAGCCCACTTGGACCTTCCAGGGTGTTCCAACAGAAGGCGGTGCCTTCTGGTGGAAGCAACCTAGCTCGCCTGGGCTTGTTGGGCGGCAACCACCTCCCTTTTTTCCCCTATAAATAGGGGAAAGAGGGTAGAGCAAATTGGGTCAGCCCTTCTGGTATTTAGGATTCACTTGAAATTAGTGAGAAAAATTGTTTCCGTGAAGAAAATCCAAGCCGAGGCGCTTCCGTAACACTTCCGAAACGTTTCCGTGAGTGATTTCGTGAAGATTTTCCACCGTTCTTCATTGTTCTTCATCGTTCTTCGTTCGTTCTTCGTCGTTCTTCGGTCTTCAACCGGTAAGTTCCCGAAATAGAACCTTTCAATTCATTCTATGTGCCCTTAGTGGTCCTCACTTGTTTCGCATGCTTTTATTTTTATTTCGTTTGCTTTCTGTACCCCCTTTTGACGTGCTTTAACCAATTATTTAAGCCATTTTCTTGCCTAATCAATAATAAAATGAATTTCCACCAATCATTTGAGTTGTAATATCGTTTAATCTCTGTTAGAATAAAATCCAACCGATCTTTCACACCGTAACCACGTTTAAAACCAAAAGAGGCAAAAATAATAATAAAATGTCTTTGAATAAAATAATCCAAAAAAATCAATCGGACCCTTTTCTTTGGGATTTTTCTTAAATTGAATTGACTAATAACCAAAGTGAAACTAAGGCTAAAATCAACTCACAAATCAAGCTTTGTCCATAAAAATCACCTAAAAACCATTTTAAGGTCCAACGCCTTAAATGGTCTTTTTTACTCTTATTGGTTAAACGTGGACTTTTGAAAGCCTAAAGTCAACACATATCTTTGTCACTACTTTCAAGAAAACAAGAGATCATTAATGGTCCAAATGCCTTAATATTTTCTCTCCTTTCAAAAGGATCAAAAGATCGTTTAAATGGTCCAACGCCATAAACGACTTTTTGTTTGGTCAAAATATATCTTGCAAAAAAAAAGATAAAAGCAACTTAACCAACGTTCAGTTCTCAAAGAACTACGTAGGTCTGATTTCCTTATCACAATTGAGGAATACGTAGGAGCAAGGGAAACACCCTTGTCGACCACAAAAAGATAAAAAATACAAAAGGCATAAAAAGACATAAAAACGTAAAAGGGAAAATAAAACAAATTGAAGTCATGTTTGCACACTCGATTAAAGGTTGTCGTCCCTTGTGACGGACGCGTGGGGTGCTTATACCTTCCCCGTGCGTAAATATAACTCCCGGACCTTTCACACTTAAAGTTCGTAGACCACACCTTTCCGGTTTTTCCGACGTTTTCCTCAAATAAACGTTGGTGGCGACTCGGCGCATTTTCCTTTCTTGGAAGATGCACCCGTGAGTCTCGGGTCGCCCTCCCGCCAAAGGATAGGTTGCGACACCCCTATTTTAGGGACCTGAACGGGAGGAACCTAAAAGGCTTTTAATGATAAACCCCAAGGTGGTCATATCTCTCTTGATGGTTTCTAGAGGTATCATCCCCTTCGACAGACATATTGCGGCAGTAAGGACTACCAGCAACAATATGTTATCATAGAGAAAAACTCTAGATGAGGGTTCACTGTTATCAAGCAAGTCGGAGACCCAGCATGACCACAAATTCACCTCCACTCCTTATGTTCCCATGGACCCAGGTATAGGGCCCCTTTTCAACTCACCGTGTGTGCAAAAAGGTGTTGGTGTTTTGTGCATCAAATGAATAAATATCTATCTAATGCATACATTTCAAAAACACACTAAAAGCATCAAAGAGTTTATATACAAGAACGTAAGGGAAATAAAAGGAAACGAACAAAAGAGGAAGTCATGATATTGCACACGATTAGAAGGCCTAACTCTCTAAAAAATAGTCCCCAGTGAAGTCGCCAACTGTCGCAACCTAACCTTCGGCGGGAGGGTGACGCAAGGCTCACGGGTCCGTCTTCCAAGAAAGGAAAATGCGTGAAGTCGCCACCAACGTTTATTTGAGGAAAATGTCGGAAAAACCGGAAAGGTGTGGTCTACGAACTTTAAGTGTGAAAGGTTCGGGAGTTGTATTTATGCACGGGGAAGGTATTAGCACCCCACGCGTCCGTCACAAAGGACGGCAGCCTTTAATCGAGTGTGAAAAGATGACTTCAAATTGTTTTATTTTCCCTTTCTTACGTTTTTTATGTCTTTTTACGCTTTTTGTATTTTTTATCTTTTTGTGGTCGACAAGGGTGTTTCCCTTGCTCCTACGTATTCCTCAATTGTGATAAGGAAATCAGACCAACGTAGTTCTTTGAGAATTGAACGTTGGTTAAGTTGTTTTCATCCCTTTTTGCAAGATATGTTTTTATCGAACAAACGTCGTTTTTAAGGCGTTGGACCATTTAAACGATCTTTTGATTCTTTTGAAAGGAGAGAAACATTAAGGTGTTGGACCATTAATGATCTCTTGTTTTTTGAAAGTAGCGACAAGGTTACATGTTGATTTTATGCTTTCGAAAGTCCACGTCTAACCAATAAAAAGCAAAGAGGACAAAGCTTGATTTGTGAGTTGATTTTAGCCTTAGTTTCACTTTGCTTATTAGTCAATTCAATTAAGGAAAATCCCAAAGAAAAACGTCCAATTGATTTTTTTTATTATTATTTTATTCAAAGATACTTTGATTATTTTATTATTATTTTGCCTCTTTTGGTTTTAAACGTGGTTACGACGTGAAAGATCGGTTGGATTTTATTTTAACAGATTTTAAACGATATTACAACTCAAATGATCAGTGGAAATTCATTTTATTATTTATTAGACGAGAAAACGGCTTAAATAAATGGTTAAAGCATGTCAAAAGGGGGTACAAAAAACAAACGAAATAAAAATAAAATCACGCGAAACAAGTGGGGACCACTAAAGGTGCATAGAATGAATTGAAAGATTCGATTTCGGGAACTTACCGGTTGAAGACCGAAGAACGACGAAGAACGAACGAAGAACAATGAAGAACGGTGAAGAATCTTCACGAAATCGCTCACGGAAACGTCTCGGAAGCGTTACGGAAGCGCCTCGGCTTGGATTTTCTTCACGAAAACAATTTTTCTCACTAATTTCAAGAGAATCCTAAATACCAGAAGGGTTGACTGAAATTACTCTGCATGTTTCCCCTATTTATAGGGAAAAAGAGGGAGGTGGTTGCTGCCCAGCTCACCCAGGCGAGCTGGGTTGCTTCCACCAGAAGGCACTGCCTTCTGTTGGAACCCCCTGGAAGGCCCAAGCGGGCCTGGCTGCTATTTGCACACCCCTTTTTTGCTTTTTTTGGTTGATTCCTTTTCCGTAATGTTATGGAACTTTATGGATTACATAATGACACTTATCTTCTTTCCGAAATGTCACGAAACTTTACGGATTACGCAACAATCCCCTTTTTGACTTCTGGAATGTTGCGGAACTTTACAAATTGCACAACAATGCTTATCTTCTTTCTGGCATGTCGTGGAACTTCATGGATTGCCTAACGATGGGTGTTAAGTACCTCGAAGCGGTGAAGCGAAGGTTGCATGCCACCAAACAATGGTCCCTAGACGAAATTAGGGTATGACAAGTTCATAATAGTGTTTAGTTTTTTTTTTAGTGTAGCTCTGTTGTTTAGTGTTGTGAGTGTGTGTTGTTTTGCTTGTTGTAGTATTTTGTTTTGCATTTCAGTCACGTCCCCTATTTAGCGCTTCCCTGTTTCTGTTTTGTGTAATGCTGTGAATAGTGATTAGCGACTGAACTAGCGACTGATTTTGCAATTTAATTGGCGACTTTTGTTTTGATAGTTAGAGTTGTTATTTTTGGCTGATTTTTTGTGTGGTATTTTCTTTTGGTCCATATTTTGTGTGAAAATTACCGGAAGCACTTGGTGTGGCTGAATTTTAGAGAGGCAAAAATTTTGGGGACTTGTTTTTAGCTAAACTTAAAACGGCCATAACTTTTGCTCCGGTTATCAGAATGACTATTATTATATATGCATTTGGGGTAGAAGAAAATTTCCCATGTTGTGGGAACTGACCAGAGGGGTCCTTTGCCATTTTAAACTTCAAAAGTCAGTCATTTACTAAGTTTTTTTTGTTTTTTTAGTATTATTGTCTTATTTTTCTAAACTTTCCTTAAGTATTTTTCATAGTTAGACTTTGAATTTTTGTTTGAAATTTTTTTGTGCTATCTTTAAATGATTTTAGGGTGTTGCTCACAAAATTTCAGTTCATTTGGATATCATTTGACTATAGTTGTAGTTTTAACCCTCCCCTAGTGCTTGTTTGAGAACACATTATTTGCTGCATATAGTGCATGACTAGGGGCAATCCAAGTGATTTACAACCCTTTGATCCTGAAATAGATAGAACCTTTCATAGATTAGTTAGGCATAGTGTGCATCCTGATCATTCTGTGCATTTTGAGCATTGTGAGCATTTTGAGCATTGTGAGTATTCTATTGCTGGTGATTCTGAATATTCTGATTTTGAGCATTCAACTATTAATTTTCATACTGAGAACATGGCTTAACCTCCACCTCGTGAGAGGACTCTTAGGGAAATGGTTGCACCTGATTTCACTTATGAAAGCTTGTGCATTCAATATCCTGATGAGGGTGTTCCATATGTCCTCAAGACTGGACTAATACATTAGCTGCCCAAGTTTCATGGTCTTGCAGGTGAAGATCCTCATAAGCATCTTAAGGAGTTCCATATTGTTTGTTCCACCATGAAGCCCCCTGATGTCCAGGAAGATCATATCTTTCTAAAGGCTTTTCCTCATTCTCTAGAGGGAGTGGCAAAAGATTGGTTGTACTACCTTGCTCCCAGGTCCATTTTCAGCTGGGATGACCTTAAGAGGGTGTTCTTGGAGAAATTCTTCCATGCATCTAGGACCATTGCCATCAGAAAAGACATTTCAGGCATCAGGCAACCTAGTGGAGAGAGCTTGTATGAGTACTGGGAAAGATTCAAGAAATTGTGTGCAAGCTGTCCTCACCACCAGATTTCTAAGCAACTCATTCTTCAATATTTCTATAAGGGACTTAGCAACATAGAGAGGAGTATGGTTGATGTTGCCAATGGTGGAGCTCATGGTGATATGACCCCTGTTGAGGCTAGGAATTTGATTAAGAAGATGGCTTCCAACTCCCAACAATTCAGTGCAAGAAATGATGCTATTGTCCTTAGAGGAGTCCATGAGGTGGCCACGAATTCATCTTCATCTATTGAAAATAAAAAGCCTGAGGGAAAACTTGATGCCTTGGTCAACCTAGTAACTCAGATTGCCATGAATCAGAAATCTGCACCTGTTGCAAGAGTCTGTGGTCTATGTTCTTCTGCAAATCACCATACAGATCTCTGTCCTTCTTTGTAGCAATCTGGAGTCAATGAGCAACCTAAAGCTTATGCTGCAAACATTTATAATAGACCTCCTCAGCAGCAAAACCAACAACAGCATAATAATTATGATCTTTCAAGCAACAGATACAATCCAAGTTGGAGGAATCATCCAAATCTGAGATAGACAAGTCCTCCACAACAACAGCAGCCTGTCCCTCCCTTCCAAAATGTTGCTGGTCCAAGCAAGCCATATGTTCCTCCTCTAATGCAGCAACAACAAAGACAACAAGCAACCAAGGCTCCTCCTCAACCTTCCTTAGAAGAGTTAATGAGGCAAATGACCATCCAAAATATGCAATTTCAGCAAGAGACAAGAGCCTCCATTCAGAGTCTGACAAATCAGATGGGGCAGATGACTACTCAGTTGAACCAAGCTCAATCCCAAAATTCTGACAAATTGCCTTCACAGACTGTGCAGAATCCGAAAAATGTGCCATCACCTTGAGGTTTGGCAACCAAATTCAAGTGCCTCCACCAGTAGCAGCACCTGCACCTGAACCTGTCAAGCTTCATTCTACACCTGAAAAAAGAGGATGAGATAGTTGCACAAAAGAGAAAGCTTCCTAACAAAAAATTTCATGCAGGTGGACCTTCTTCTAGTAATTATGACTTACCTCAGCCTCCTATCCCTCTTCCATTCCCACCTAGAGCAATTCCAAACAAAAAAATGGAAGAAGGGAAAAAGGAGATCTTGGAGACCTTCAAGAAAGTAGAGGTGAACATACCTCTGCTAGATGCCATCAAGCAGATTCCAAGATATGCCAAGTTTCTAAAGGAGCTGTGCACCCACAAAAGGAAGCTCAAAGGCAATGAAAGGATTAGCATGGGCAGAAATGTGTCAGCATTGATAGGTAAATTTGTTGCTCACATTCCTGAGAAATGTAAGGTCCCAGGTACTTTATGTATACCTTGCATTATTGGGAACAGTAAATTTGAGAATGCCATGCTAGATATAAGAGCATTAGTTAGTGTCATGCCTCTTTCCATTTTCAATTATTTATCTCTTGGACCTTTGCAATCTACAAATGTGGTGATTCATTTTGCAAATAGAAGTGTTGCTTACCCCACAGGTTTCATAGAGGATGTGCTTGTTCGGGTTGGTGAACTTATTTTTCCTGTTGATTTTTATGTTCTTAATATGGAAGAGGGATTTTCCCATGGTTCAGTTCCAATTATTTTAGGCAGGCCATTTATGAAAACAACCCGAACCAAGATAGATGCTTATGCTGGCATATTGTTTATGGAATTTGGTGATATTGTTGTTCATTTTAACATTCTTGATGCCATGAAACATCCATCTGAGGATCATTCTATTTTTCATGCTGAGATAATTGATCAGATTGTTGATGGTTATATGTTTGATTTTGATTTTGTTTTTCATGGTAGGAAACATTCATTTTTATCTGATCTGCATACTTGTCATTCCTTATGCATTGAATCTGAATCTGAGTTTCAATTTGATCTTGTATCTAATTTTTATGCTAAGAATGAATCTGAATTTGAGTTTGGTTCTAATTTTCTGGGTGTTATTCCTCTTGATGTTGATTTTTTAGAGTCAGAATGCACTAACCATGTAGCAGGAAGTACATATCCTTCTGACTTGTTGTATAAGGTACAGGCTAAGGAACCTTCTTCTTCTCCTACCCTGGTTCCTCCCACTGTTCAACCACTACCCACACCAGAGTTGAAGCCCTTACCAGTAACCCTCAAGTATGCTTACTTGGAGGACAAGGAAAAATTTCCAGTGATCATCTCTGCATCCCTTGCTGCTGAGCAAGAGAAGAAGTTGTTGCTAGTGCTCAAGAAGCACAAGAAGGTCATTGGATGGACTTTAGCAGACATTCCTGGTATTAGCCCATCTACCTGCATGCATAGGATATTTTTAGAGGATGGAGCTAAGCCAGTGAGGCAGCCACAGCGGCGACTCAACCCCGTCATTCTAGATGTGGTGAAAAAGGAAGTGACCAAGCTCTTACAAGCTGGAATCATCTACCCCATTTCTGACAGCCAGTGGGTGAGTCCAGTCCAAGTGGTTCCTAAGAAGACAAGCCTCACAGTGATTAACAATGAAAGGGATGAGCTTATCCCCACAAGAGTGCAGAACAGCTGGTGAGTCTACATTGATTATAGGAGGCTGAACCAGGTAACCAGAAAAGATCATTTTCCCCTGCTATTCATTGATCAAATGCTTGAGTGCTTGGCAGGTAAGTCTCATTACTATTTTCTTGATGGTTTTTATGGTTATTTACAAATTCATATTGCTCTTGAGGATCAAGAAAAGGCCACATTCACCTGTCCCTTTGGCACTTTTGCCTATAGGAGGATCCCCTTTGGCCTATGCAACGCCCCTGGTACCTTCCAGCAGTGTATGCTTAGCATTTTTAGTGATTTTTTAGAGAGTTGCATAGAGGTGTTTATGGATGATTTTACTGTTTATGGATCCTCTTTTGATACATGTTTGGATAGTCTGGATAGAGTTCTTAGTAGATGCATTGAAACTAACCTTGTGCTGAATTTTGAAAAATGTCACTTCATGGTAGAACATGGTATAGTTTTAGGGCATATCATTTCCAGTAGGGGCATAGAGGTAGACCCTGCTAAAATAGATGTTATTTCACAATTGCCTTACCCCTCTTGCATGCGAGAGGTTCGTTCTTTTCTTGGTCATGCAAGGTTTTATAGGCGCTTTATCAAGGATTTTAGCAAAGTGGCCCTTCCACTATCCAATCTATTGCAAAAGGAGGTGGAGTTTGATTTTGATGACCAGTGCAAAGAGGCTTTTGATTGCCTCAAGCGTGCGGTGACTACCACCCCTATCATTCAGGCACCTGATTGGACAACCCTATTTGAGCTAATGTGCGATGCATCCAATTACGCATTGGGGGCTATCCTTTCTCAAAAGATTGATAAGCTGCCTTGGGTGATCTACTACGCTTCAAGAACTTTGGATGCTACTCAAGAAAATTACACTACCAGAGAGAAGGAGCTATTAGCAACAGTTTTTGCTCTTGAGAAGTTTCGCTCATATTTACTTGGTACTTGTGTTATTGTTTATACTGACCATACAGCTGTGAAGTACCAGTTGAAGAAGGTTGAATCAAAGCCTAGATTGATCAGGTGGATGCTTTGGCTCCAAGAGTTTGATTTGGAGATCCGTGATCGGAGTGATGCACAGAACCTCGTGGCTGACCACCTGAGTAGGATTTAGCTTGCGTCTGAGGACTCACCCATTTGGGATGATTTTTCGGATGACCATTTGTACATTCTGTATAGTATTTCTGACTCCTTCCCCACTCCTTGGTTTGCTAATATTGTGAATTATTTGGTTGCTTCTGTTTTTCCTCCCTAAGCATCTAAAGCTCAAAATGATATAATTAAGAGTGATGCTAAGCATTATATTTGGGATGACCCCTATTTGTGGAAGTTGTGCAGTGACCAGGTTACTAGGAGATGCATTCCAGACCATGAGATCGACTGGGTCCTGCATTTCTGTCATTCTTCTGCACCAGGTGGCCATCTTGGCATACAGAGGACAGCTTGTAAGGTGCTTGACTGCAGTTTCTATTAGCCCACCATCTTCAAGGATGCGTGGAGAATCTGTAGCACTTGTGAGCCTTATCAGAGAGCAGGCGGCTCTCTTTCATGGAGACAGCAAATACCTCAACAACCCATGTTATTCTATGAGGTGTTTGATGTCTGGGGTATAGATTTTATGGGGCCTTTCCCTGTCTCTTTTGGTTTTGTTTATATTCTCCTTGCTGTTGATTATGTTTCAAAATGGGTGGAAGCCAAACCCACCAGAACTAACGATGCTAAGGTTGTTGTGGATTTTGTTAGATCTAATCTGTTTTGCAGGTTTGGAGTCCCTAGAGCCATCGTTAGTGATCAAGGCACCCATTTTTGTAACAGATCCATGTATGCCTTGCTCAAAAAGTATGGGGTCGTGCACAGAATTTTCACACCTTACCACCCCAAACTAATGGGCAGGCTAAGATTTCAAACAAGGAGATAAAAAGAATCTTAGAGAAGATTGTGCAGCCGAATAGAAAGGATTGGGGCACCAGGCTGGATGATGCTCTTTGGGCGAATAGGACTGCCTATAAAGCACCCATAGGAATGTCCCCTTATCGGGTTGTCTTTGGCAAGGCATGCCATCTTCCTATAGAGATAGAGCACAAAGCCTACTGGGTTGTAAAGACCTGCAACTTCTCTATTGATCAGGCTGGAGCGGAAAGGAAGTTGCAACTAAGTGAGCTAGATGAGATCCGTTTAGAAGCCTATGAGAATTCCAAATTCTACAAGGAGAAGACCAAGAAGTTCCATGACAGCTTGATAGCTAAGAAGGACTTCATGGTTGGACAGAAAGTTTTATTGTATAACTCTAGGCTCGGACTCATGAGTGGTAAGTTGAGGTCAAAGTGGATTGGTTCTTTTGTGGTGACTAATGTTTTTCCTTATGGTACAGTTGAGATCAAAAGTGAATCCACGGATAAGAGCTTCAAGGTCAATGGACACCGGCTGAAACCATTCCTCACAAATCCCTCCTTAGTGGATGTAGTCGTGGAGGAGACCTCCTTACTTCACCCTACTTCTCTTCCGCCATGACTTAGGGAGTTTTCTTTTTTTTTCTGTCTCCTTCTTTACTTTTATTGCACTTGTCCAATTTTATTGATTGTTTTGATTACTCTTGATCTTGTGATTGTGCTACATTGAGGACAATGTGTTGTTTAAGTGTGGGGGGGAGATTGTTCTTTAATTTTGTTGATTTTGTTGAGTATTCTAGATTAATTTTGTTGGGTTTTCTAGTTTAATTTTTTTAGGTTTTCTAGGTTAATTTTGTAATTTTGGTTTTATGTTTTATGTACAACATTGCATGTTTCTCTTTGAATTATAGGTTATGTACAGGTAATGGGTAATTGTTTTTGAAATAGGAGTTTCTTGGCATTTTGTGAATTGAAATCCTTGTTTTTCTCTGCATGTCAAGTTAGTTTTGAAAGTTCGAATTGGAAGTGATAGATTTACCCTTGGTGAGAATTTGAGCCATCATCATCTATTTTATTCGGTGTGTTTTGCCTCATTGATTGCTTGCACAATAGCCTTGGCTTGACTCTTGTTGATACTTCTTGCTTCACATGCATGTTGGGAGATGATTTAGGCATTTTGTTCTTATAAGCCTCTAGCCAAATAAGCCTACCTTGAATTAATTCCCTTGATAGCCCCTTTGAGCCTATGTTCCCCTTTCTTTGTTTTAAAGCTCATTACAAGCCTTAAGTGAAAAACCATGATCTCACCCTACCCTTAAGGAATTTTGGAGCTTTGGAATTGTTTTGGGAATAAGTGTGGGGGGTATGCTTCATTGGATGATATGTTTTTGTTGACCATGCTTGATGATGTATTTTGGCCATGCTTGATGTATATACATATATTGCCTAATTGTTGCTTTATTTTTCAATTGCTTTCAATTGCTACTGTTCACATTAAAAAAACAAAAAAAAAAGAATGAAGTTGAATACATTGGGTCTAGGTTTGAAGACTTGGATTGGTTTGAGGACTTGGTTGACTTTGTTTTGGGTTTACTTTTTATGCTTAATTTTTAATTTTGGTTTTGGGGTTTACTACTTTTTCTTAGTTCTCACTTATATCTCATTACTCCTCTATTCCTTTGGGTTTTAGCTACTTATCCCATACTTTCCTCTACCTTGTCCTTGGCCCCATTACTACCTTAAAAGACCTTTTGATCCTCATATGCATCTGTTTGTGATGTGGTTGTCAATTTTAGAGTCTTCCCAAGTCTATGTGGTGTTTGTTTTCATGGGTGCTCTGAGAGTAAACAGTAGCCTAGACACTTGAGAGATAGAGTGCATATCTTATGAGGCTTTATCACTTTTCATTCTTGAGCTGATTGACTATCTTTCCATGTTTGAGATGCTTGGATGATTTTCATGACTGCCTTGATTCTTTAACTCTCTACGTGTTGGATGTTGCCCATTCCTTTCATTCCTTGAGATTCATTGAGAAATATGTAATTGTTTTTGTGTTTGTTTGTTTCTCTTTAATGTCTTTGGATTTGTTCCTTGCTTTGCTTTTTGATTTTGCCCAGGAGTGCAAAAGGCTAAGTGAGGGGGGGATTTGATGTGTCACCATTTTCTCCTATTTCTTAATCCTTTTTTTCACCATTTTAAATACTAATTAGCCTTAATTGTCAAATCTATAATGCAGTTTTATCATTTGGGCATACTTGACTAATTTTGTGTTTTTAATTTAATTTCAGCAGAATTATAAGTGTCATACCCTAATTTCGTCCGAGGACTATTGCTTGATGGCATGCAACCTTTAATTGACCGCTTCAAAGTACTTGGCACTCTTTGGTGCACAATATGTGAAGTCCCGAGATGTGCCGGAAATCAAAAGGAAGCGTTGTTACGCAATCCGTGAAATTTTGTAACGTGACGAAAATCAAAAGGAAGTATTGTTACACAATCCGTGAGTTTCTGTAACTTTTTCGAAAGCTAAAAAAGAGTAATTACATGACCCGTAAGGTTCCGTAACCTTACAGAAAGAAAATAAGTATCGTTACAAAATTCGTAAAGTTTCGTAACGTTACGAAAAAAGAATCACCAAAAAAAAAAGCAAAGGGGTGTATTTAGTAAAATGGGGGTGCAAATAGTAATTTTCGAATCTGGGCCAGCAATTTCTTGCTTAAGGTGGAAACCACCTCCCCCGTTTTGTTTAAAAATGGGCTTTTGGGACACCCATAATGCTTCCGTAAAATTCCCATAACCCTAAATAAGCATATTTCACTTAATATGGGTGAGAAGGAAGAGAGAAAAAGAAGAAAATCAAGTCCTATACGCTTCCGTATGGCTTCCGTAACTTTTCCGTAAATTACAAAAGAAGGGGGGTGAACTTACCAAAAATGGGGGGTGCAAATAGCAATTTTGAAATTTTGAAATTGGGCCTTCCAGAGTATTTTCGAAGCTGGATTGCTTCTGGAGCAAGCAACCCAGCTCGCCAACCTCCTCCCCCTTTTTCCTATAAATAGGCTGAAGGGGGCTGTTCTAAGGGGGCGGATCCCCCTGGTGATGTATTTCAGCTGTTTTGGATGAAAAGAATTGTTTCCGTGAAAAAAATCCAAGCCGAGGCGCTTCCGTAACGTTTCCGTAACGTTTCTGTGGGTAATTACGCGAAGATTTTCAACTATTCTTTGTCATTCATCGTTCGTTCTTCATTGTTCTTTGATCTTCAACCAGTAAGTACCCCAAATTGAGCTTTTCAATTCATTCTATGTACCCGTGGTGGTCCCCATTTGTTTTGTGTACTTTTATTCTCGTTTCATTTACTTTCTGTACCCCCTTTTGACGTGCTTCAGTCATTTATTTAAGTCATTTCTCGCTTAATCAAAAAATAAAATAAATTTCCACCGATCATTTGATTTGTAATATCCGTTAATTTCTGTTAAAATGAAATCCAACCGTTCGGTCGTGCCGTAACCACGTTGGAAATCAAAAAAGAGGTAAAATAATAATATAATAAAAAAAAATACCTAAAGTGAAACTAAGGCTCAAATCAACCCGCAAAGTCAAGCTCGTCCACAAAAATCACTAAAAAAGGATTTGAAAAGTTCAATATCTCAGTTTTTCTTACCAAGTAAATGGATCATTTTTAAGGTCCAACAGCCCCGCTTGATTCACCCTTAAGAAAGAACTACGTAGGTCTGATTTCCTCTTCGATGGAGGGTACGTAGGAGCAAGAGCCCCGCTTTTGTCGACCTCAAAAAATAAAAAGAAATAAAAGTTAAAGTAACACAATTTCCACAATTCTAAAAAATAGGCTGGTGTCCTTTGAGACAAACGTGAGAGGTGCTAATACCTTCCTCAAACGTAAATACAACTCCCGAATCTGGAATATTCTTCATGACCGGTTTCCTTCGGTTTTTCCGACGTTTTCCACAAATAAACGTTGGTGGCGACTCCGCGCATCTTTCCTCCTTTGGAAAGTGCACCCGTGAGCCTCGCCTCGCTCCCCAGCAAAAGGGCATGTTGCGACAGTTGGCGACTCCACTGGGACTGTTTTTGTGAGTTAGGCCTATTTTAGGAAATTGTGGAATTGTGAAACTTTGTGTGTGCATTTTTGAACTGTGTAAATATAATAAATGCTGTCTTTTCACATTTTTACACCGCATTCTAAGCACCCACGGGTTTAAGTAAAAAAGGGGCCCTATACCCGGGTCCATGGGAATTTAAGGAGTGGAGGTGAATCTATGGTCATGCTAGGTCTCCGACTTGCTTGATAATAGTGAAACCTCGTGTAGAGCTTTCTCTCTTTATAATGTGTTGTCGCTGGTATTCCATATCGACGCAATATTATTATCTTGAGTGATGATACCTCTAGAAAACAGCCATGTGAGATATGGATCGTTGGGAGTAGTTATTAGAGACCCCTAGATATTATCCTATAGGTCCCTAAAATAGGGGCACGAAGCGAACACGCTGCGTGCCTTTTAAACACTGTCTTGCATATAACCTAAATGTCATGTACCCCTTTGTTGTATGATTATTTGAGGATATTGCCATGCTGTGTAAATCCCCCTGTTGCGCTTTTGCGCATCTGCATCATGCCGTCACACATGCGTTGTATGTGGGTCTCGTCTTTTGTCGTGGGAAGTCGGAAGATCCATATCGTCTTCTTAACTGCACACATGGGGCACTACGCCCCCAAATGCGCAAGTAGGGAGAGATGATTTTCCGGGCTCTCGTGTCCGTAAATGCATTCATATCATGCATCGCATAAACATCTCTTCAGCATCATAATGAACATATCGTTCCTGCATTTGTCCATTATCACATTCCAGCCTCACATTTTGCATGGGTCATTGCGTCATCATGCATATGCGTTCAACATACTTTTTGTTCTACATGTTTGCTCATACATGATCCTTGTGTTTTCCTCTACAAAACAAAAACAAAAAAAAGGGGAAGCATGAAAATTCATGATGCATTCTTAGTTGCATGTGTTAGGTACCATGAGCCAACCATGTTGGGATCATAAACCCATTTCTAAAATAAATAAATAAAAACACAAACAACAAAACAAAATGATAGAGCATGGTACCTAATGCGTGGTTAACTAAGAAAGGATGTTTTTTCGGGCATCTCAATCTCATAATTACATTTTCCATGAACAGCATGCATATTCCCGAGTCTTTCATCCCTATGAAATTTTGATGAAGTATTGGCGATCAAAATTGCCATTCCCTGGGTTATGGGGTTGAACCAAGCTCGTGCTTTTACGAAAAGGTTCATCGAGTCAAGTTAAAGTATGGAAGTAACCATCATGCAAAAAAATTGGGGCAAAAGATGGATCGTGTTACATTGCTGCTTCGTCTACTGCCAAACACATTTAGGGCTGTCGATGTCCCTGTTACTTCCATCTTCACCTTGACAAAGATGTCATGGACCATGTTGAAAATCTAAATTGATTCAACCCCATGTCCTGTGTAAAAATTCACAATACTTCAACTATGCATCATTCGCATACATCCATGCTTTTCATTGGTTGCATTGCTCATTACATTCTTTACTTGAAGAAAAAAAGAACTTAATCATTGATATAAAAAAAGAAAAGAACACGCTTTACGGCGCCCTTACCAAACCTGTGCTAGAGCTAGAGTAATGGGTGAAGTAGAGGAGGTGCAAGAGCAGATGGAGGCCATGAAAGAGTAAAGGGCCACAATGATGGAGGCCATGATGAGCGTGGAGACGATAATGGAAGCCAATGCGGTTTCAGTTGCCGCCACCAGGGTTGTTGCTAAAGTAAACCCGATGCCCCATCTGGCCTCAACCAAATGAATCATCCAACATTAGCTATGGTAGGCAAAGATTTGGGAAGTACAAATGGCCCCATGATGTGCAAATTCAAAATGAGCAAGCCTTCCAGCCATATGGCTTGCTTCCCAACTATACGCCACCCAATGTGGCATACACTCCCAATGAGAATATCAATAACTCCACTCTTATACCCATTGAGAGCCAACAACCCCAAACTGATCATGCACATGTCTCTTAAACCGTGGGGGAGACACATGAAATTCCCCACCACAATCTAGCGGACCTCGAGCCTTGCCTTGGATATGCCACTGAAGGGCAAGCAGTTGGGGGTATACCCCTACAAAACCCTTTGGAGGGCCCTCAGTATCATCCCCAGCTACACCTCATGCATTCCACAACAAGTAAAAACCCTCATGCTATGGAAGAAATGGGAAAGTTGGATCATCTAGAGGAAAGGCTCAGGGCCATTGAAGGAGGTGAAGATTATGCCTTTGCTAACCTAAAAGAGTTGTTCCTAGTACCCAATATCATCACCCCTCCCAAGTTCAAGGTGCTTTGACAAGTACAAGGGGACTACTTGCCCCAAGAACCATCTAAAGATGTATTATCGGAAGATGGGGGCATACGCAAAAGATGAGGAATTGCTGATACATTCCTTCCAAGAAAGTCTTATTGGGGTAGCTATTACCTGGTACACTAACTTGGAACCTTCCCGAGTCCATTCTTGGAAGGACCTAGTGGTTGCCTTCGTTAGGCAGTGTCAGTATAATATCTTCGGATAGGATGCAACTACAGAACATGTGCAAAAAGGGGGCACGAATCTTTCAAAAGAATACGCCCAAAGGTGGAGAGACCTGGCAGCTTAAGTGGCACCTCAATGACGGAGAAAAAAATGATGACAATGATAGTAGACACATTACCAGTATTCTACTATGAAAAGATGGTGGGCTACACACCTTCAAGCTTTGATGATATGGTCTTCACCGACGAAAGGATCAAAGTGGGTCTAAAAAGAGGCAAATCTGATCATCATGCTTTGATAAATGCCAAAAAAAAATGGGGCAAATGAAGAGGGTGAGAATGAGGGAGAAGCCCATGCTGTGACTGCCATTCCTATACAGCCAAGTTTCCCACCAATCCAACAATGTCATTACTTAGCCAATAACAAACCTTCTCCTTACCCACCGCCCATTTATCCACAAAGGCCATCCCTAAATCAACCACAAAGTCTGTCTACCGCACTTCCAATGACGAACACCACCTTTAGCACAAACCAAAAACACCAACCAAGAAATGAATTTTGCAGCGAGAAAGCCTATAGAATTCACCCCAATTCCAGTGTCCTATGCTAACTTGCTCCCATATCTACTTGATAATTCAATGGTAGCCATAACCCCAGCCAAGGTTCATCAACCTCCATTTCTTCGAGAATACGACTCGAACGCAATGTGTGCTTGTCATGGAGAAGCCCCGGGGTGTTCCATTGAGCATTGTAGGGCCCTAAAGCATAAGGTGCAAGGTCTAATTGATGCGGGCTGGTTGAAATTTGAGGAGAATTGTGTGTAAATCCTGACATTGACAAGAGATGCCACACATGGGGCAATTTTGAAAGCTGTTGTTAGATGTCTCTAATGACTCATTGGGATTTTCAAGTTTGTACCATTATTGTAAACCACAGTTACAATGTTAAATGAAATGGATAAAGTTGATATCTTTGTCCCTCATTCTCTCACAAATGCATCTTTGCTTATTCAACTTTCACCGGAATGTGGGTGCAAGCCATTGGTCTGTTTGCTCAAGCGACCTGTGCTCCTGAGTTTGGACTTCCAAGACCGTTCAATCAGAGATTACTCGTCTTGCACGTTGGTGGGGGTGCCGTAAAACAACGAGTAAAGTTCAAAACAAATAAGTTTCAAAATAAATAAAAAGTGTTCAAAAAGAAAAAAAAGCATTTGATTGACTGTGTTTTCAAGACGTTCATGTGTCCTCATTTTATCATTCCGGAAAGTTTGTCTTTTAAGAGAGACGTGAGTTATCAAGAATAGGATGTTGAACAAATGGCCTCAGTTACCTTAAGAAAAAGGGGGGTTGAATTAAGATACGAAGACTATTCCCCAATTAAACTTTCACTCTTTCTTTTCGGATTAACAATGCACCCTTAACATGAATTACTCAAAAGACAATTCAAAATAAACTTCTTTAAAGCAAAAGATAAATAGCAATAAATAAAAGAAGTTTAAGGGAAGAGAGGAATACAAACTTGATTTATACTGGTTCGGCCACTTCCCATGCCTACGTCCAGTCCTCAAGCAACCCACTTGAGATTTTCCACTCTCCTTGTAAAACTCCTTTTACAAAATCTGAACCACACAGGGACAACCCTTCCCTTGTGTTCAAGAATCCTCTACAACAAGAGACCCACGGTCTCTTAATCCCTTTTCAGAAATAAGAAGAGAAGAAGAGATCTCTCTTAAAAGAGATAGATTGTACAATGAAGATCAATCAAAATTCCTTATTGAATATGCAAGTGGTTGACCAAGGAATCTTTTTGAGAGGATAAAGACATTTCAGTTCAGAAAAACTCTTAATCTTTTGAGTGGATAAAACTTTTTGGGCAATGAAAACTCTCTTTAAATTCGTGTTTCCAAGTCACCTTTGATGGCCATTCATAAACCATTTGAATAGATGTGACTCTTGGAAATCATTTTCTGAAAATCCCCTCTGGTAATCGATTACAAGACTTGTGTAAACGATTACATGTTTTGAAATTTGAATTAAAACGTTCAGTAAACTACTGGTAATCAATTACCATCCATGTGTAATCAACTACACGTTATAAATTTTGAATTCAAATTTCTAGTGACTGTTATAAACATTTTCAGCTGCTGGTAATCGATTACCAGAGAGAAAATCTCAATTTGAAATGATAGAATTCTTTGGTCAAACCTTTTGTTTTTTCAATTTGGAAACTTCTTCCTAAAGATTCTAGAGATCAACTTGATCATATAGCTTGATTTTCTTGGATTCTTGTCTTGAATAAAACTTAGAAGCACTTGATCCTTTAGCATCATCAAGACATCAAAACATCTTGCTTCTACATAGGAGTCATTTGACTTAATCCATCAACTGAAAAATCCTTCAACTATTTCTCGTCCTTGGAAAATTCTTTTTGCAAGAATCAACTACTTCTTTCATTCTTCCTCACTACGAGGTTGTGAAAACAAGACAACAATTGGTACCTCAAAGCCCTACACTGGGGCAATGAAAGGCACCATGCATAAACCTCAAGTGAACCTAGGGGTAGATTAGAAGTTCTCACCCAATAGGTTCCCAGCTACAAGGTCATGACGAAAGACAACGATTGTACCTCAAAGCCTTACATTAGGGCAATGAAAGGCACTATGTAAAAACCTCAAGCAAACCTAGGGGCAGATTAGAAGTTCTCACCCAATAGGTTCCTAGCTACAAGGTCATGACGAAAGATAACAATTGGTACCTCAAAGCCTTACACTGGGGCAATGAGGGGCATCGTGCATGAGCCTCAAGTGAACATAGGGGCAGATCAAAAGTTCTCGCCCGTCGATGTTTTTAAACAAGAAAAAAGGCGGGGAGACAAACCCTGGAATTTCAATAGATTGATTAAACGTCAAACGGCTCCATTGTCGTCACTCCAAAATGGTCAAGTGACTAAATCAAACAGAACGTACACTCTGAGGGAGTTCCCAAAGAGATTTGCAAAAGATAGGATAAGGTTGCATGAATTATCACCTTTTTCAAAAGGACAGTCAATCTGTGTTTTCCAAAAAAATTAAATCAAAATCAAAATCACAAAATAGGGAAAGAATGTCATGAACATTGTACAAACTTTCCATTGCATTGCATTGTTTCATATGAGGTCAGCATTACCAAATTTCACGACAAAGGTTGCATGCGTCTGCATCCCTAAAAATCATGTTAACTGCATAGATTTCCTGCATCTCGTGTCCAATATTTTTGGATGATCGACCCTCTTGATGAGTCGATCTCTTGCTTTCTCATAAAGGTGGACCCTTGGGTACTAGTACCTATCACCTTTAAAGGACTATATGTCCTCGCCATCAGAGGACTGCACATCCTCTCCTGCAGAGGGCTGCACGCCCTCACCTTTAGAGGGCTACGCGTCCTCATTTTCAGTGTGCTCCATATCCACACCTTAAGAGAATATAAGGTCTTTTGCCCTTAGATGCTTAACCGAGACTTGCGCTCCCGGTTAAGGGGCCAGTAGTTTCCTTTTATCAATTCATGGACCACCCCCTAATATTGGAGGGCGACCAACTGTGCGAGCACATCCAGAGAGGGAGGCTATCACGCATCTACTACGCATACCAGGGAAAGATTTCACCCGTGTCGCTGCAAAAAGACGAGTGCAGATCATGCGCACCAACATGACCACTCTTACATGGATATGGATGACGTTGCTACTTAGCAACATTCAGCCCAGCGACCACAATGCCAATCTCCCCTTGCAGATGTATCAGTTGGTCTGTGCCGTCATGACATAGGTAAGTATGTACATGGCTCAATTGATTTCTGATGGCATCTATTGTTTGCAGGGATCGCGCCCACAAGACACCCAGTGGACCCGAAGAAGTCCAACAGGGCCCTGGGGTTTCCAGCTCTAGCTACGGGCCTCTGTCTGTCCTACAGGGTGCCCGTCCCCCCAGCGAGGTCATGCTATCGTGACATAGGTAAGTATGCACGTGACCCAATTGATTTCTGATGTCATCTATTGTTTGCAGGGATCGCGCCCACAAGACACCCAGTGGACCCGAAGAAGTCCAACAGAGCCCTGGGGTTTCCAGCTCTGGTTACGGGCCTCTGTCAGTCCTACAGGGTGCCCGTTCCCCCAGCGAGGTCATGCCATCGTGACATAGGTAAGTATACATATGGTTCAACTAATTTCTGATACCATCTATTGTTTGCAGGAATCAAACCCACAAAGACACCCAGTGGACCCGGAGAAGTCCAACAGGGCCCTGGGGTTTCCAGCTCTGATTACGGGCCTCTGTAGTCCTACAGGGTGCCAGTTCCCCTCGGCAAGGTCACGTCATCATGACATAGGTAAGTATGCACATCGCTCAACTGATTTCTGATGTCATCTATTGTTTGTAGGGATCGCGCCCGCAAGACACCCAACGGACCCGAAGAAGTCCAACAGGGTCTTGGAGTTGCCAAGCTCTAATTACGGGCCTCTGTCAGTTCTACGGAGTGCCTGTCGCCCCCAGCAAGGTCATCAGGCCCCCTACTAATCGAGCTTTCATCAAGAAGTACTGCGTCCCCAGGCAGGCGCAGGGCTAAACACCACAGCAGCCTGGGGATGGTCGGCAGCGGGCAACAGACGCACCGCCATCACCTCTAGAGTTCACCTCAGCTCATCCACAAAAAGGTTAGAGCGTTGCTTACGACCCATGGACGACCAATAGGCGACTAAGTCCAAAGCCAAAGGTAAGCAAAGTATTAGGTCCGTGACCGACAAGCCGTCACGCGTCTAGCTCAAGACGTTAAAGAAGCGCTACTAGGATGCAACCTAGTACCTTTTAAATCTCTGCTTGTTATTTGATCACTTTTGTTTCTCAAGTCATAGCAGGACACACCTATTTTCTCATGATCCTAGGAATTTAAATAAAACAAGCACAAGCTCGGAATTTAAAGATACCTTGAATATGCATGTATGTAGCAAAAATACTTCACAAAATATATATATATATATATATATATATATATATATATATGTTTAGGTAGAAAGATACCTTAGATATGCATGTATATAGCAAAAATATCTCACAAAACATATATATGTATGTTTAGGTAGCAAGATACCTTGGACACGCATGTATATAGCAAAATACCTCACAAAAATATACGTATGTTTAGGTAGCAAAATACCTCATGAAAAAAAAAGAGAGCAAAAAGAGAGCGAGCAAGAAAAGAATAAGAAGGAAGAAAAAAAGAATAAAAAATAAAAGTTGTCTAGCTAAAAAAACAACATGCTTGTGAAAAGAGATAATTTCCAACTTTTCTTTGAAAGATTTTACTGATCTTAACCAGTTTTTGAAAAAATGTGTATACACCTGAAGGGTGAATGCTGTGAAAATTTTCCCGAACGCCCAAAAATAGACTCGGATGAATGCATGATTTGATAAAAGAACATATTTTGGAAACACTGGGTTGACTTAAATAGGGAAAATGAATCCTGAACCCTAGTGTCACATGACCATAAAAACTTGATGCTTAAGTGTCCACATGGGTGCATGCATGACCAGTTTTGCATAAAATTTCCTAATCATCATTGTTGCATGTGTATCATGGAAATAATGTAGGACATCCCCTTTATCCCCGAACCGCTGGCCAAACCCTGACATATATCATGACCAGCCGTTCCACAAGCCTTGAGCCAAAATCCCAACTTATCATAAACCTTGACCCAGGGTGAGAATGTCGATCCTTGCCCTTAGAAAACAAAAAAAAAAAAGTTCCCAATCAAAGAGTGGGATAAAGCAAAAAAAGGTAAAAAAAATTCTCGATCAAGGATCGGAAGAAAACAGAAGAAACATCCAGAAAGGTCTTTAGACCAGACAATATCTGAACAATACAGAATTGTCACCAAGTAAACAAGAAAAAGGAAACCACGACCTAAAGTGGTCCTCTCCCTTTGGTTGCCGACAAAATCCTGTGCGCTAGCGACTTTCTCGCCACGCACTAAACAAAAACAGAAGAGAAAAAGGGAAAAACACTCAAAGCCAAATTCCCCACCTAAAAACCATTCCCAAAAAAAAGTCCTATTGATCCATGATCACGCATGTAATCTTTGATTTGATAGGAAATGATTTGCAAAATCAAGTCATGACATATCTATGGTTCGAAATTAGGATAAAACACTTACCTGTGTGAGATTGATACACTTTGAGTGATTTTCTCCTATCTCTGTTGGACCCAGTGTTTCCTCTATATGGTCGTTTAGAAATGAAATGCTAACATCCAAAATCTCATTTATGGTTATGAGAAAATTTCATCAGCATACTCTCCTTCCCCGATAGACACATCATTTTTCAAAAAAACAAAAAACAAAAAAAAAACAAAAAGGAAAAAGAAAGAAAGACCTCGAAGGTCGGCATGTTATGGTTAGGAAGCATAAATCATTCGTAGATAGCAAACATATCTTCTGGAAACAAGGGACTGACGCTAAGAGTTTATTTTCCTGAATAACCGAGATAAGAATGGATGGATTCATTGAGCTGATGAAAGAACATAATTTGGAAACGTTGGGTTTGTTTGTGTAAATTCCCAACCGTAGTATCACAATGCCATAAACGGGATGCTTGAGTGCCCACCTGGCTGTGGCCATGACTAATTTTGCACGTTGTTTCCAAATCATCATTGTTGCGCGTGCCTTGTGGAATAATATGGAAGTTCGGCCCGAGATCGACACCTTGACACACGAATTTGTTTTGCCCCAGATATCAAGATCGGGCTCCCACGATAAAAGACCCCATTGAGACACAACCTTAGACTATTTTGAACCTTGGCCTATAAAAAGAATCATCATCCTTTCCCCCGAAGCAGAGGACAACGGAATCTCCTCAAGGGAGAGCAAATAGAATGCTAAAACCCGATTTCCCAAAGAAAGGAATGGAGAAAGAGAAATGAAAAGAAAGAAAGCGAAGAAAAGAAAGAGAAAGAAAAGAAAAAATGAAAAAGAAAGAAAAGGAAAAAATGAAAAGAAAGGAAAAGAAGGATTCCTAATCGAAGATCGGAAGGAAGTAAAAAGGAAAAGATCGGAGGAAAACAGAGTAATTCCCGATCAATGAAAGAAAGAAAACAGAAAATCTTCAGACCAGATAAATTTTCGGCAAGGTAATTGACTGCCGGCAAAGGAAAACCCATTTTTTTGGTGGTTCTTCCTTTCGAGTTGCCATTCAAAGTCATTTTTGACTGGCGATATCCCGCCCAACATAAGCAAAGAGGAGAAGACTGAAACACCCAGCTTCCTCTCCAAAAACACTACCCTCGAGAAAATCCTATTGATCCGTGATCGTATGTATGATCTTTGATTCGATAGGAAATCGTGTGCAAAATAAAGTCATGGTGCAGTTATGGTTTGGGGTTAGGGTAAAACACTTGCCTGTGTGAGTTTTTTATACACTATGAGTGATTTATTCCCAGTTTCAGCTTAACCCGATGTTTCCCCCGAATGTTCATTTAAAAGATAAATGTTGACATCCTACCCTTCATTTTCGGTTACAAGGAAGATTACCCTTGGCATGAGTATATTGTTTCTCTAAGATATGGTGCTCTCGCGAATGATTTATTTTTCTTTGCAAAAAGCATGTTTTCCTTTTTAGGTGGAAAAAACCCGGTGGACCATTCAGTCCTGCCAACAAATTTTATTCAGAGCCCCATGAATTGATTGTCGTTCATGCATCCTCCACCAACGAGTCTGGAGCCCCGCGAATTGATTGCCTAGCGTTGTTCACCAATTCTTCATTCTCCACTTTTATTCGGAGCCCCATGAATTGATTGTCGTTCATGCATCCTCCACCAACGAGTCTGGAGCCCCGCGAATTGATTGCCTAGCGTTGTTCACCAATTCTTCATTCTCCACTTTTATTCGGAGCCCCATGAATTGATTGTCGTTCATGCATCCTCCACCAACGAGTCTGGAGCCCCGCGAATTGATTGCCTAGCGTTGTTCACCAATTCTCCATTCTCCACTTTTATTCCGAGACCCATGAATTGATTGCCTAGCGCTATTCATGTGTCCTCCACCATCAAGTGCGGAGCCTCCGGTGACTGGGAAATGTGGTTTTTGTTATTTTCCCGATCGGTTCCTTCGCCAAACATGTGTATATATGTATATTATGTTATTAGTGTTTTGGTTGTTTGTGTTTTGTTTTGTGTTGTGCAGAAAAAAAAGGAGAAGGAGAGACAGGAGTCGTCATAGACTAATCACGGAAAGGGCGAAGACGGACGAAATCAGTGTTTTATCTTTTCTTTCCTCTTATCTCCAATAAAAGGTAAGTAAAGAGGGGCAATTGTCATACCCTAATTTCGTCCGGGGACTATTGCTTGATGGCATGCAACCTTTAATTGACCGCTTCAAAGTACTTGGCACCCTTTGGTGCACAATATGTCAAGTCCCGAGACGTGCCGGAAATCAAAAGGAAGCGTTGTTACGCAATCCGTGAAATTCCGTAACGTGACGGAAATCAAAAGAAAGTATTGTTACGCAATCCGTGAGTTTCCGTAACTTTTTCGAAAGCTAAAAAAGAGTAATTACATGATCCGTAAGGTTCAGTAACCTTACGGAAAGAAAATAAGTATCGTTACGAAATTCATAAAGTTTCGTAACGTTACGGAAAAAGAATCACCAAAAAAAAAAAGCAAAGTGGGTGTATTTAGTAAAATGGGGGTGCAAATAGTAATTTTCGAATCTAGGCAATTTCTTGCTTAAGATGGAAGCAACCTAGCTCGCCTGGGCAAGCTAGGTGGCAACCACCTCCCCCGTTTTGTTAAAAAATGGGCTTCCGGGGCTTCTGGGACACCCGTAATGCTTCCGTAAAATTCCCATAACCCTAAATAAGCATATTTCACTTAATATGGGTGATAAGGAAGAGAAAAAAGAAGAAAATCAAGTCCTATAGGCTTCCGTAACTTTTCCATAAATTACGAAAGAAGGGGGGTGAACTTATCAAAAATGGGGGGTGCAAATAGCAATTTTGAAATTTTGAAATTTGGCCTTCCTAAGTATTTTCAAAGCTGGATTGCTTCTGGAAGAAGCAACCCAGCTCACCTGGGCGAGCTGGGCGGCAACCTCCTCCCCCTTTTTCCTATAAATAGGCTGAAGGGGGCTGTTCTAAGGGGGCGGATCCCCCTCGTGATGTATTTCAGCTGTTTTGGATGAAAAGAATTGTTTCCGTGAAGAAAATCCAAGCTGAGGCATTTCCGTAACATTTTCGTGGGTAATTATGCGAAGATTTTCAACCATTCTTTGTCATTCATCGTTTGTTCTTCATTGTTCTTCGATCTTCAACTGGTAAGTACCCCAAATCGAGCTTTTCAATTCATTCTATGTGCCCGTGGTGGTCCCCATTTGTTTTGTGTACTTTTATTCTCGTTTCATTTACTTTCCGTACCCCCTTTTGACGTGCTTCAGTCATTTATTTAAGTCATTTCTCGTTTAATCAAAAAATAAAATAAATTTCCACCGATCATTTGATTTGTAATATCCGTTAATTTTTGTTAAAATGAAATCCAGCCGTTCGATCGCGCCGTAACCACGTTGGAAATCAAAAAAGAGGTAAAATAATAATATAATAACAAAAATACCTTTTAGTAAAATAAAGCGGAAAAATCAATCGGACGTTTCTCTTTGCGATTTCTCTTTCTTAATTGAATTGACTAATAACTAAAGTCAAACTAAGGCTAAAATCAACCCGCAAAGTCAAGCTCGTCCACAAAAATCACTAAAAAAGGATTTGAAAAGTTCAATATCTCAGTTTTTCTTATCAAGTAAATGGATCATTTTTAAGGTCCAACGCCTTAAAATGATCACCTTCCAAGTAAAAAGAATCGCTTGATTCACCCTTAAGAAAGAACTATGTAGGTCTGATTTCCTCTTCGATGGAGGGTACGTAGGAGCAAGAGCCCCGCTTTTGTCGACCTCAAAAAATAAAAAGAAATAAAAGTTAAAGTAACACAATTTCCACAATTCTAAAAAATAGGTTGTTGTCCTTTGAGACAAACGTGAGAGATGCTAATACCTTCCTCAAATGTAAATACAACTCCCGAATTTGGAATATTTTTTATGACCAGTTTCCTTCGGTTTTTCCGACGTTTTTCACAAATAAACCTTGGTGGCGACTCCGTGCATCTTTCCTCCTTTGGAAAGCGCACCCGTGAGCCTTGCCTCGCTCGCCCGCAAAAGGGCATGTTGCGACAATAAGCAATTGGGCTTGAATCTGGAATTGGGCTTGGACTTGAAGAGAGCAGACAATTTGATTTTATCAAATCTTATCTTGTCCAGATTTTATTTCGTCTAGATTTTATTCCATCCAATCTTATCTTATCTTGTCCAGATTTTATTTTATTTATGGGCTTGGACTTAAAATAGATTTGTAAGCTTTGGGGATGAGGACCTATATAACAGCACCAGGGTTTCAGTTTAGGGAGTTTTTGGAGAGAGGAGAATAATTCTAGGGTTTTAGAATTTCAGTTTTTACTATTCATGTGCACTGTTCATGTAGAATAAAATTCATTTTCTGCAATTTCGTTTCTGCTTCAATCTACAATTTTGTTTTCTACTGATTAATGGAAGGCTAAGTCTCCAGCGTTGTTTTCTCTTGAGGATCAAGCACAGCTCTCTTTGAGGTTTTGTTATTACTATTGAATTCTAATCAGTTTTTCCTCTTCACCAATTACTCTGTATTTGTTGCTATTAATCCATGCATGCTTAGTGCTTGATTAATTGTCTCTCCGCTTAATTTACGTTCATGCTTAGTGATCAGTTTCGTTCATGATTAATTGGTGTATGTGTTACTTAATCACATAATGACAGCCTTATGTTAATTTTCGCTTAGTAATTTAATTTAGGGTTGGATTAAGTGGTTGAACTGATTAAGGATAAATTCTCGTAACTTAGGATAAGAGACTTGCTTGTGAATCAAGGGGAAACAACATATTTTAATTCTGTTATTTTCTAATTCAAATTTGCTTGCTGTTTAATTTACAAAAACAAACAAACCCCCCCCCCCCCAATTTGTTATTGTTTTATTACTATCTATTATGAACGTTTGGTTGACCATTGCTCGTTGGGAGACGACCTAGGATCATTTCCTAGATACTGCATTTTTAATGTTTATTTTATTCGGGTATGACCTTGATCACTCCCTCTTCCTCTTCTTCCGTTGACTGCACCCTCTCCCTCGGTACCCCTTCCACCCGCTTCTCCAAATACGAAGAAAAACGAAGTTGTCACGAACGTCGTTCTGTCTCTAACTTCTGTTGGGACTTACTACAATCCAAACACAACAACCCTCAATCCCATTCCAAGTCCTCCCAAATCACCAACACCACCGACCCTGTCCTCGTTCACCGCTGCGCCAATTGTGATACCACTTATAATCCTCTCTGGAGAAATGGCCCCCATGGCCCCAAGGTACGTAAATAACTACTATATTTTATAATTTAGCGTATGTATGAACTAATTTTAATTCATTTGAGAGTCAAGAAATTTAATTATCAACTAAGTTTTCTCATGTAATATAATTTAATTAGTGTTCTTAATGTGTGTGAATTGAATTTCAGTCACTGTGCAATGCATGTGGGATTAGATTCAAGAAGGAGGAGAGAAGAGCGAGTGCAGCCACTGCCGTGCTGGCATCGGTGGCGTGATGGAATCGATGCAGGTGTACAATAACTCGTGGTACGCACACCAGCAGAGTTAGAAGATGCAGTGCTTCTCGCCGAGGATGGGGAACGAATTTCGTTTCATGGATGACGCTGATAGAGTTACCGCCGATAACGGCATTTCGTTCCTCTCGTGGAGACTCAACGTCACAGATTGAACGAGCCTGGTTCATGACTTCACGAGATGAACGAAACGAACATTGAAAAAAAAAGCATATAATGATAATAATAATGACACAATATTAGAATGTTGTAACTGCTTTGTTGTTGTTGTAATTGCTTTACCAAACTCTAAATGTTTACAGTTGTGGCTCACTAATCTATAGATATTAGAAATTACAGCCATGTCAAGAGATAAGAATAACAGCTTTTTTTTTTTCTGAACCTTAGTTTTCTTTTCTCTCTCGATTTTCTCATAAACTTGTAATTATAATGTGTCAAACAAGTATCAATGTTAGACACTGCATGAACACTTTGAATGTTTCTAGTTGTATTTTTTTTTTTTTGCTTTTTTATAATTTCAGTATTTCACACCACAATAAAATTGAGTACAATAACATGAATTCTCTCTCTCTCTCTCTCTCTCTCTCTCTTATTTAAGGTTTTTATTTATATTAATTTTAGATTAATTCTTTTTTATAAAGACCATATGTATATTCTACCAATGGCAATATGCTCGAGCCGAGTAAAAGCAGTATGGGTGCCCTCCACGTATTTTACAAAGTTGCATACTACATAGAGCCTGAACTTGAAACTTAAGCTAGAATAACTTTGTACAATCGATCCATGTGGTCAGTGGTAGGTTAATTTTATATATGTTATAACTTTGTCATGTAATGTAATTTGTAAAATTTATCCTATTTTGACACCCATGCGGTATGGTAATTTTTTAAAATCAGAGAAATCGGAAGCAAAGACAAAGAACCTGAATAAAGAGCGCAGGAGAAGCAGCTTTTTTTGCGTAATTGCGAAATTCTCTTTCCCAGGAGACCTTCTGAAGAAGCGCGTCTCTCGTTATCTCCTTCGCACTTGCTCCTCTCAACGATACCTGAACAATGAAAATTAACAACAACCTTCCATAATCAGAACCGGCGAGTGATGATCAAAATCATAATTACTTGAATAATTGATTGCGGAGGCAAATATGGAGTTGCATTCATGCGAAATTAAGGAACGAGATTAATTGATTCATTGTTTAAAGGTAAGAAGAGAGAGTGAGTAGCTACCTGTTGTTTACGAGGTGCGTCCATGGAAGAAGCTTTATAAACACACACTTTAGTGCCACGTTGGATAGTCTACGTGGCATTAAAATTGCCAACAATGCACCTCACTAACGACGTTACTTTCAAATTTAACGGCAATGACTATTTTGCAACACTTATGCAAAGATAGAGACTATTTTTTACATTTCAAAAAGATAGGGACTAATTTGCAAAATGGGTACAAAGACAGGGGCCAAAATGCCTATTGACTCTTAGCAAATCTTAAAAAGATTTTTGTATGAGTAAGCAAAAATGGTAAATTTGCTTTTACCAAAAGTGGTTAATTTTTAGCTAGTTTTTAGCTTTTTTCTAGCTAAAAATCTTGTTTGACTATTTAGTAAACAAGCTTATGTTAGTAATTTCATTTTTGGCAAGACATTTCAGCTACCTTCTAGTTTTTTTAACTAGTCAAAAAGCTTCTTTGATTGTTCAATAAACAAGTATTTTTTAGTATCTTCTAACGTTTTTTAAAAGAGTACTACTTGAAGTAGCCTTTTTTAAAATGCTAGCTTCTATTTTGTTATATTTCTTCCTTTTTATCTTTAAAACATTTATTAATTTTTTTATTACTATTTTTAAATAAAATAGGGCTTTAGTTTTTTTCACTAATTCCTGTTATTTCTTTTTTATATTACAGTATTATTTTAACTATATACTATTTATAATATTTAATTTATTATTTCAACATTATACTTCATGAAATTGACTATCATAAATAGTAAAAAATAACATAATCAAAGAACAATATTTACTTGACTATATTTTTTTACTTTATGTTAAAGTTGATTAAAAATATTTTAAGATATAGTATAAGATGAAATATCAACAATCACACTAAAAAGGGGGTTGAATAGTGTGTTAATCAAAGATAATTTTTGTGTGTGTAAATAATAGCTTTTTTATCACAGAGATAAGAAAGGAAGATATAGACAATGTTGTCCATTGAGTTGAAAAACAAGTTTTGATGAAAATAAAGTGTTGTCGTCTAGTAACAAATAAACAAGATTTTCAAAAAAAAAAAATCAAATAAACACTTGCTGAGCAAGTATGTCAAGATGAGAATAAAAGAATACTTAAACAAATAGCTTAAGAGAGAAGTAGAAACACTTGATTTATATTGGTTCACTCAAATAGAGCAACATCCAGTTCTCCTTTACACAACTATAAAAGGTTTCACTAATCAGAATTTTGATTACAAACAAGTATTCTATCTTGCCACTCTTGGCTATACAAATATTCTCTATATCACTCTTGACGCACCCTTAGACTCCTCCTGAATCTAAGAACACTCAAGTATTGTTTAACACCAAGTAACTCCTGACTTTTACAAAGAAAAGTTTGAATGAATACAATGATTCAATAACACTCAAAGAGTGGATATACAATTATGCTCAAATACAAATGAACATTGCTTGGAAAAGGATGAAAAGTTTAAGTGCTCAGTATGTCATTCATTAATTTAGAAGAGTTTCACTTCAGATAACTTGTGCTCTTTTTTCACTTGATGTGTATTCATTGTTGATTTCTTGAGCAAAAGATGCCTTTTATAGACTTCAGTGATGGATCCGTTACATGATTAGTATTGAGCCTTGATATGACCGTTGTCTCACAATTGGGGACAAAGCCATGTGACATGTTCTGAACGGAGAGGATAAGAATAATAGTACAAACAACTGCATGTATTCCTTTTTCGTGACAAAAGTGACCCTTGAAGAATATTCAGCAAATTCCTTATATTCCATTCTCTTTTGTCATTTCCTTAAATTCAGTTGTAAGCAATTTTAAATAAAGAGACAAAATTTAAATTCAAAAAGAGAGATCATGCACTTCCTTTTGTAGATAACATAGTCATTCCGTACTTTATTGGACATCACCTATAAATATAATAAATGAAGTGTATAAGTGATTTAAGTCCAATGGAAATGTATATAAATAACTCAGTGTGTAAACACTAGTTTATATAATAAGTGGATTTGGCTAATTTAACAGTGTGTTGGATGTTGAATATATCTTAATAAAACTACTTTCCTCTTATGAGTGGACACATACTTACTAGAGTTGTAGAAGGTGATATACTAATAAGTGAGCTCGTTTACGTTGTAGGTCCTATTCACTTAATAATAAATCATTATCCCATCAATAGTTTATAATTTTGTAATCATCAAAATCTAAAACATTAAAGTTATAGCACCTCAAAATATATTTTTATCCACAAAATAAAATTGATTTTTTTTTATAAAAACATCATATTAATATGTTCATGTTGTCATTTTATATAGTTAAGCTACTTCAAGTCTTCAACACATAGTTTTAACAAACACTTATAATTTAATAAGCTAGCTTAAAATCTTTCGGCTACCAATTTTTCAGCTTTCAGCTAGTTTTGCGAACATAGCTTATATCATTTTGCTAATTAACTAGGACATTGTGCAATTCTAATTAATCTCACACAGTGTAGAAACACAATATAAATTTTATACAATGTAATTTTTTACAACGCAAAATTAGATTTTAATGAAATTTGAATTTCACTAAAACTTGTCTCATAAAATAACATACATATAATTTAAAGTTATCTTAATCAATTAAATTATATTTTCATTATAATTAATTTCAATATTAATTAAATTTTCACATAGCACATAGACACAATATTTACTATAGTCTGAGTTGTTAATTTTTAGGGTGTTACAACTATCGTGCAATGAGTAACAATTGCCCTTCTACTTGTTTGTTGGTTCTTTGACTTGGATCAGTGTTATCCAAGCACTCATGCATGTCCTAGTTGGTGTGTACTTCTGGATTGGTGATACATGTCTGTCATCATTAACCAACTTGTAGCGCAACATCTAATTATCCTTAAGTCATATGTAGCTTCTGATATCTATCCCTTGACTTAAGCTACACCTAGCATCATGCTTCTTATCATACACAACTTATAATATCTGCACTTTGATTCAAAAAAACATAATTGTCTTTTGAACTTTTGAATAGCTCCTCTCCTGCTAGTCCTACTTTTGATTGAAGAATCTATGTCATGAAAAACTTTCAGTGTAAGCCTATGCTTCACACATGTACTAGGTTTCTGAATTTGTCATGTCCTTATTAAGAACACTTAAAATAACCATTAGTAGCTAAGTTTAGTCAGTTGCGGTTCTGTTTCACAATGATTTGGAATCACTAAAAAAATTAGTGCTTAAATATGTTTTTGGTCTTATATATTTTTTAACTTTTTTGTCCCTAATATTTTATTTTTTTTTTGCTTTTGGTTCCTAAAGTGCTATCTAAATTACTTAATTTGAATTTTTAAAGTACTATCTAAATAAATTTAAGAGAAAATTTTCAAAAAATTATCAAGGACAAAAGTATATATTTAAACCTTTTTTGTCAAAAAAGAAATTTGTTTGTTAAAATAATCTTATATATAATTTAAATTATTTATTGTAAATCCAAAATACAGTTTATATATTCAAACATTTATTTATTATAAATTATAATTATATAAAAATAAAAATATTTTAGATAATATAAAAGCTAAAATACTAATTGATAATATATTTCAAACAACTTTCTCGAGGGAATTTTAAATGAAAAAGAGGTTAAACAAACACGCCCAATACACCAAAAATTACTAAATTAGTTAAATTAATCTGTAATCTCAAATATTGTATAAGGTTAAAGAAGATTGATATCACACTCTTTAACACACTCCTACAAACATACTATTTTTTATTATTGTTAAAATTCATTAAAAATTATAAAATCAAAAGAAAGTATCATTAAATACGATGCGTGACCCACAATTTTTTTTTTTATTTTCAATAGATTTCAAGGAAAATGTGTCCATAAGAATGCGTTCCTAGCATTTCTCAAGCTTAATTCCAGAAAAAAAATGAAATTCTAGTTATTTTATAACGGACTTTTTGTCTTATGCTAGAATAAAAGATATTATTCAAACAAGTTTTAATAGGAGCTTTCGTAAAAGTAAGGGCTGTTAGTTCTCTTTTTAGAAATAATTTTTCAGTTTTCTAAACTAAAATTAAAAGAAAAAAAAATGTTTGATTTGAAAAAATTCTTTTAGCATATTCCGATCCCTTCGAGTTTGTTTTTGGCATATATACGTCAACATAATCCAAGCTCCAAACGCGTGGCTCAACAACGACGTCGTCATGCAACTCACACAAAAACTTGTTTGCACCAATCAAATTAGCTTTGCATCATTCAGAGTTTTTCACTAGAAAAATTTATCGTTGTTGTGCTCACTAGAAAAATTTAATGAAAACTTTGAAAGAAAAAAAAAGGTTGTTTGATGTCATGTGTGAACGAATTTGTTCATTATTCTAGTTCTAGAACATGACCAAACATTGTATAGCACAAAAGATGTATAACAGACAGACGACACAGTCTAGAAAGAAAGCATAAAGACGAACAATATGAATAAAAAGGTTTAATTCTAGACTTGGACACATTCAACCATTCACATAAAAAGTGAAACAAAAAACTAGCAAAAATGTAATTGCCTAAAGTTAACATATCAACAGAAGAACTTGATATACATACAATTTTCTGGTGCAATGGTGCCAACAAATAATTGAACCGGACAATGCAACTGTGTATATACGAGGTCATATACTTAACAAAATATGAATTCGTTAGAAAAAATGTAGTGGCTAAGAAGTGTGCATGTAGGAACAGAGAGACATGTAAATCTCATTGTTTTTTATATACACTTCTCTCCCGGAGTCAATGCTACGGATTTGCACATGGGACAGACATTTTTCTCAAGTAACCATTTCTTTAAACAATCTGTGTGATATTCGTGCCCGCATCGAAGAATTCCAATCTTCTCTTGGTTCTTATATTCATCCTGTGAAAACATACACAAGCATTCCAGTTAATAGGGGAAAGAGAAATGTGCTTTAATACTGATTGGTAACCCCTTCTAGTACCTCAAAGTCGAATGAAAATTATCCCAAAAAGTTTGGAATTTGATGGATCAATGGCTAAAATAAAGTAGTGAAAGAAACATGATGCTAAAATTCATACCTGGCATATTATGCAAAGATCAGTTTCCTGCTCCTCAGAAGCTGCCTCCTCCAAGTTAGTCGCATTAGTAGAACGTAAATAAGTTTTGGTCTTCATTTGACTTGTAATTATATTTTCTGATAAACCTGATTTTGGGTTGCCAATCTGCTCACCTAATGCAAGAAGCTCCTGTTGTCCAATTCCAAAGAGTTAGCAAATTAATGTTTTACATGTCATTAAGTATTTACTAAATACAATATCAGGCTATGCATAGTATACTTGCCTCATAAGACATATCCTCAGTGTCCAAGCGCATATCAGTATGATGGTCAACCAGTAAAGCTACATCCTGCATAAGATAAGACAATCAATATTACATCATCTAGGAAAAAGAGAAACCTAGGATTCTATCATGATGGACTATGAAGTACCAATTACCAAAATCAGTACAAAATGAAATAGGAAATATTACATCATCTAGGAAAAAGGTCGCAGGAAGATGATTTTGATGTCTAAGAGTTGCCTCGTGCATGTTGCCTCTATGAGACTGGTGTATACGTGCACCTACAAATGGTACATGGCCAGGATGCCTAGCACCTATCTCAATAGCATCATGTATGAGGATTGAAGAACTGCGTGAAGGATTCGTTGGAACTCTATACAAAGGTGCAATTACAGGAGGATGAAAGTAGAAGGAGTGACCTCTGATCTCTTGTGCATGTTGATGAAAGCTATGGTACTGTGGAGGAGGATGGGGAAATCTGTGGCCACTTCTGCTGCCAGTTGTATCATGATATCTCTGTGGACCAATTCTTGCATTCTCTGATGAGCTTCCATTAGCACTGAGAGCTGGAGAATAATGGCAACAGTCAGAAGACCAAATCTATTCTATTCACCACGAAAGAAAGATGACTACATTTTTTGGCTCTGGAGTCAACACTGTGGGAGGCAGATTATAGAAAGAAGAATAAACCAGCTATAGATTTATACTCTTGAGTCAACACATATGTCATTGTAAATGATTCACTGGCAAAGTAATATTATACAAGAAAACGTTTAAAAGTGAACTGCAGAACAACAAAAAGGAGAAAGAAAAACATCTTTACCTTGTACATATGGCATTGGAAGAGACAGATGCCAAGCCAAAGCATGACCATCATTATTATAGCTATTCAACTGTTGGTCCGGCCAGAGAGGAGCAGCTGGTTGAAAGTGCCGACCTAAATAGCTGTCATGAGCATCTAGTATATAATGGCAATCTAGAATAGTTCCGTTGCCTGAAGATGTAACCACTGGGCATATATTAGGCAGACAGATGTTGGTGCTTGTGAAATGCATACTTTCAGAGTGAAAATAATGCCCTTGTTGACTCATTCGATCCATATCACAGATATTTGTTGATGCAATCTAATCCTAATATACAAACCACAGTGAACAAAATCAGTCACTAGGAAAATAACTAAAAGTTTGAAACCAAATAGAAGATGTAGCCACAAAAAAAAAAAAATAGTCTATATAATGAAACAAAGGCAGTTAACTGCTCTCACTTAAAACTTCTTATCAACCTTAGTCAGTAGCTAATGAATTTCAATGAATAACTTAATACTACACTGTTACAGCTGGTATCCACTAAAAGTGGGGGGTTAGCATTCACTGATTCATTAGGAATTCCAGATTTCATAGTTTTAGGCAACAAATAGATCAAATATTTTCAGGGCATACAGAATAAATAGAAATAAAACAAAGTGCAAGAACCAGAGGGCAAAGAAGAACTAGCTATCCACAATCATAAAACTCGAGTTATGTAACTATTAACTTGAGCTCGATGGTGAATTACACATGACAACATGTCTATTAAATTTTCCAGAATACAATGTATACCCTGAACACAGAAGACAGCAAAAACAAAAACCCTATTCTTCAAAATTAATCATACTACAACATATGCATCAAGTATATCAATTTAATTAACCTTTTTTCTAATTTTTCAGAATACCCCTGAGCCCGGAAGACAGCAAAAACAAGAGAAGAATATAAAGCTGCATCTCTGAGGAAATAACAAGCATGAAAAAGGAGCATACATCCATGAAGCAAAGAAAGTTATATAAGCATTCTATATCCAGCATAAAACAATAAAAACCTTTCAACAATAAAAACACCCACTTTGGCAGATTCAAGACAAAACAAAAAACAGCGTTTGTTAATTGTAAGGTAAATCGTTAAAAAATTCTTGAATGGTAATACTGCATAAAATCACGGATCTTTTTACTTTTATTTAAAAAAGAAGAAAAAGAAAAGAAAAAACACAAGATTTAGGAACCAACGATATCATCCCACCAACCAAACGAAATACCCTTTCTTCAGGATTAATCATATTACAAACATATGCATAAAGAATCTTCCTTTAATTACCCTTTTCTAATTTTCCAGAATACTATACCCCTGAACTCAGAAGAGAGCAAAAACAAAAACCCTTTTTTTCAAAATTAATCATACTATGACATATGCATAAAATATATCAAATTTTCAGAATATTGTACCCCTGAACCTAGAAGGCAGAAAAAACAAGAGCACAAACAAAAACAAAAAAAGAATACAAAGTTACATCTTTGAGGAAATAACAAGCTTGAGTTGAGAAAGAAAAATACATTCATGAAGCCAAGAAAGGCATACATACAAGTATTCCAAATCCAGCATGAAACACTAAAACCTTTCAAACATATAAAAAAGAAACATTTGAAAAAACATCATCAAAACGATTTTTGAAATAAATTTAAGGTAAACCATTAAAAGAATCATTGGAATGGTAATAAAACAACAAACTTTACATAACTCACGAAACCCAAAATCAAAAGGAAAAACACAAAATTTATGAACCAACGAGTGACATCGTCCCATCGACAAAACACTGAAATTAAGGAGAACAAAGGCGTACCTCGTTAAAGTCACGCGACCAATCCCACACCTTTGAAGAAGGGCGTGAAATTAGAAGGATGGCAGGAAAGTAGAGAAATTTTGGGCAGAATTAAAGAATGAGGAAATAGCAGATAAAGGGAGGAGTACTTTAAAGTAGCTTTGGAACAGAGACGTTTAATTGTCATATATCCTGGTATGTATAAATATAAATAGATTCGAATCAGAATCAATTATCTTATCTTAACGGCTATTTTTTATTTTTAACTGTCTTTAAGGATTTCTTTGTATCCTGGTATGTGTTTTAAAAAATATAATTTTTATAAATATATTTGTATTTGTAAATAACTTAATACATGCCTAATTTTATACGGTATATTAATAATAAATAATATTTTAAATTACATTGTATAAATATTAATTTTTTTAAACTGCGTTTCTATAAAGGAAAGAAATGACTAAGTTGTGAGTATTTAAACTTATAAATTACGATAAAGAAAAAAACATTGATGAATATAAAGAGAAGATGTTCTTATATAAAAATAAGTTGTGTATCATTGTCTTTTTTTTTCCAATTTTCTAATATAAAAATATATGACGTCTAATAATTATTTGTTCTCGTAATTTCTGAAAAACTATGTTTTTTCTCGATAAACTTTCCTGATTTAAATTTTTTTAAAATATTGTTTTTATGATATTCATTGCCTTGTCGTTTAGTAATTTAAACGTTGAAACTTTTAATTAGACAAATTATTTTTTAAAAAACAAACAAAATTTGCACAAAATAAAACACAAACCAAAATATTCTATTTATTAATATATGTAAATTATAAAATATGTGTAAATTTAGTCAATTTCATTAAATTTTTATCATAACTATTATTCATAGGAGATAATAAAAATCATGATATTTATCCCACATGCCTCAAACATGTGAGTATTCATCGGACCTGCCTGAGTTTTGATGGAAAAACTCACTTTGAGTGGGATCGGGGTTGGATTCCCCTTCGACTCAAGAAAGCTGGGTTGGGGTTGGGGTTAGGGTCGGATTTGAATATATCACTCCCTGCCTGGCTTATGCATGTACCTAATTACTAATAATATAATTATACATTTATCTATAATTTTATTATTATATATAATATATGAAATTATTAATTATATAATTATGTGATTATTTTTTTATAATAATTTAAAATATATAATGATTATTTTAATAGTTAAATAAATAATACTATAATTATAATACTAATTAAATAATTAATAAAATCAAAATTATACATTTAACTTCAAATATTATTTAATTATTAAATATCTTTACATTATTTTTTTTTTATGTTTTAACAAACAAGTTCTAAGTCCTTTCGACTTAATGCTACTAATGATTTGCCTTTACTACTTAGAAGGAAACAAGACTTATTTAGAAGCATGTAAGGAAGGTGCAAAGCATTGGCCTACAATTCTCAAGCTTGTCCAAATTGACAGTAAAGAAAGGAAAAGGAAAACATCAATCATGGCAAGTTTTGTGTGAAAGTGGAGATAACATAAGTTGTAGTATGACTTCAATAATGATTCTGGAGGTAGTTTAATACAATGGGTACATGCCATGAGCTATGCATGACGTAGAAATCATTGAAAGACGCATTACGGAAGACAACAAGTGAAAACATACGTGCCTACACTAGTTTGAGATGCAGAAACCAAAAATAATGAAGATCAATACGATGCTACAATATGTTGATGCACTGTCATGGAGGACTCTCTTCATGTAACAAATGTATTTGGATTAGAAGGGAGTTAAGTCTTACATTAACATCAAAGCCTTGAAAAGGAAAAAAAGTCGTTTATGTTTGCAATGGTCCCTAAACTCTCATTTTTACTTGGACATGCATATTAGTTAGCTTGGACATACATATTATTATTTTAAGTATTTCTTAAAACTACTATAGTTTCATATAATTAATTACTATTGCATTATTTATGTTCGTAGAGAGAGACACAGAGAGTCATAGTAGAGTGTCTGTAGTGTAGAGTCGTAAAGAGGTATCGGATTGGGGAAGCTGTTGGTTATAGATTCCATACGTTTATGTTCAATGAATCTATAACATACTGTAAGGATCTTAGAATCTATGATTTTCTCATACAATTTGAATTAAGTAGAACTTATCTTGATCCATGAAAGCATAAGTTCTTCAATGTTCTTTGTCCCAATCTATCTCTTTTCTTTCTTTTATTTTCCTCTCACGTTCTTGATGGTAATTAGAGGGAAAAAAACTTATGGCAGAGATAGAACCCTTTTCCTTTTATAAACTAACTTCCATCAAGTTAGTTATTGGAAGTTTAATAACTTCCCATAAGTTTAACAAACTACCATCAAGTTAGTTATCGGAAGTTTATTAACTTCTCATATTTACCAATAGGTCCCTTTATTTTATTAAATCAAGTTTAGGCCCTTAATTCACATGAGTCACATTATTCTAACATTCTCCCACTTGACTCTTGTGATGCCATAACACTTCATGATTTAATAATTACATAAATCATAATGCGCATTAAAAGACTTTAGATAAATTAGCTCAATCATTAATCATAATTAAAGATAAAAAAACAATAAGAGTCATGGTGGTTACGTGTCATTTAATCAACATATTCCCTTCCATGTACTACCATATCGTCCTTCTCTTTAATATGACTGTAAAATGAGAAGTTCATAATGGATTCAAACAAAAGTCATTCTTTCAAAAACATAATATGTTTTCCACATCATAATTTGCATGCATATACACATAAAGTAGAAAACATAAAATTCATAAACTTACACAATAATGAGTTCAAAGTGTCAAATAGACATCACTAATAATAATAACATTCAACATTCACTAGCAGACATAATACCCATATTCACTACATGGCCAGTAAATACTTTGGGCGGTAACCCTTTTGTTAAAGGGTTAGTAATCATTAGATTAGTGCTAATATGTTCTATTGACACTCTATGTTTCTGAACTTCTTCTTTAACGACAAAGTATTTCAATTCCATATGCTTAGCACCTTTAGAATACTTGTCATTTTTAGAAAAGAAGACAATTACGATATTATCACAATATGTTTTCAGCGGCTTGGCAATACTGTTAAACTACTCCAAGTCCTGAAATAAAATTCTGCAACCAATTAGCCTGAACTGTGGCCTCAAAGCATGCCACAAATTCATCCTCCATGTCTGAATCTGTATATCCAATCACCTCAAGATGACCATATCTCTTATAAGTAAGCATGTGATCCTTTTTCCCTTGCAAGTATCTTAAGACTTTCTTTGCAACTTTCCAACGATCCAATCCTGGATTACTTTGGTATCTACTAAGCATACCAATTGTAAAGCTAATATCTAGCCTTATGCATGTTTGAGCATACATTAGACTCCTAACAAGTAACAACAGATGCATAAGGGATATTTTCCATTTGTTTCTATTTCAGATCATTCTTTGGACATTGCATGAGACTAAATTTGTCTCCTTTCTGTATTGGAACGGGAGATGCTGAACATTTATCCATTATGAATCTCTAAAACATTATTAATATATGATTTCTGAGACAAGTCTAAAAGTCCTTATGATCTATCACGGAATATTTCTATTCCTATCACATAACCTGCCTCACCCATATCTTTCATTTCAAAGTTGTTAGAGAGAAACTTCTTAGTCTCACTTAATAGATCAAGATCATTAGTTGCAAGCAAGATGTCATCAACATATAGAATAAGAAATATAAATTTGCACCCACTGACCTTCAGATATATACATCGATCAACAGTGTTTTCCTTAAATCCAAAGGACGTAATGTTGGATCGAGTGGCCTCAGAATAATGAAGAAGGGGGGGTTGAATTAATTATTCCTAAACCTTTACTAATTAAAAAATACTTCTTCTAAGGCTTTTACTAAATTGTTAAGAGAATGAGGAGTAGAAGAGAAACTTAACAGAAAGTAAAAGCGGAAATTAAAAATGCACAACGAAAAGTAAAAGAGTAGGGAAGAAGGAAACAAACACACAAGAGTTTTTATACTGGTTCAGCAACAACCCGTGCCTACATCCAGTCCCCAAGCGACCTGCGGTCCTTGAGATTTCTTTCAACCTTGTAAAAATCCTTTTACAAGCAAAGATCCACAAGGGATGTACCCTCCCTTGTTCTCTTTGAAACCCTAGTGGATGTACCCTCCACTAGAACTGATCCACAAGAGATGTACCCTCTCTTGTTCTCAGTCAAACCCAAGTAGATGTACCCTCTACTTGTACCACAAAGGATGTACCCTCCAATGTGTTAAGACAAAGATCTTAGGCTGTTAAACCTTTGATACTTTGTGAATGGGGATACAAAAGAATTCTCAGGCGGTTAGTCCTTTGAACACTTTTGTATAAGGGAATGGGAAGAATCAAAAGAATTCTCAGACTGTGTCGTTTTGAATTCTTTGACAAGGGAGAAGGGAGACACAAAAGAATTCAGGCGGTTAGTCCTTTGTTCTTTTGGAAAAGGGAGAAGAGAGACACAAAAAGAATTAAGGCGATTAGTCCTTGGCGAATTCTTTTTGGCAAAGGGAGAAGAGAATGAAAAGATGAATAGCACAAGTTTTCAAGGTTTGGAAAACCAGAAAACTTCAGAAAGCTTTTGGTACAAAGAAGAAGAAGAATTAGTTCAAAGAGATTCAATGGCTTGTAAAGGATTGATTGGAAAAGTAAAGAATGAAAGAATGAATTGGAAAAGATTGATTGATAGAATGAAAAAAATTCAAAATGCAAAATCAAAGCCTTGCTTTTATAGACTCTTCATGTCTGGTCAAGAAGACCATTTAGAAGAGTTATAACTTTTAGAAAAACTTAAAACCAATTTGAAAAAGTCAAAACCTTTTTGAAGAGTTACATCTTTTTGATTTATTCAGAAACAGTCACTGGTAATCAATTACCAAATAAGTGTAATCAATTACACAACTTTTGTGTGAAAGGATGTGACTCTTCACATTTGAATTTGAATTTCAAAGTTCAAAGGCACTGGTAATCGATTACCAAAACATTGTAATCGATTACAGCTTTTTGAAAATAATTGGAACGTTGTAAATTCAATTTGAAAACTTTTTCAAAACTCTCTTGCTGTAACACCCTGGAAATTTCTACCCGGAATTTTTGGAAACGATGTATTTTGAATGATTATATATAAGTATTATTCAGTGTATATGCCTATATGTTCTTGGTAGAAATAGGAATAGTGGGGGCAAGATACGCGGGTTGGACTAATTAAGGGAGAGAAATCCATAACTGGGAGGTTATGGGTTAATTCTTAATTAATTAGTTAAAAATCATCGTTTTGCGTGCAACTTGGAATTTGACGAAACCAACCTCTGAACCACGCTCGGGGTTTTATTCTGAGCGTTTTGATATATATATTGCTTGCTTTCGAAAACTGGCCCCGACGGACGCAGAGAAACGCGAGAAACTGGAACCAGAGAAATGGCACGCAAACCGAGGCAGGATTTTAGCGTTTCAAAGGTCAGATTTTTCTCACTTTTGTGACTGAGTATGGGTCACAGTCAAAAAGAGAAAGTGGGCCCTTTTTGCTCCAATCAAATAGGGACATGTGGCAGAGCTTGAATAAAATAATAAGAAAAGAGGAAAAAGCCTTTTAAAAACCAAAAAGCAACTCTCTCTCTCTTCACTCAGCAGAAAACATTGCAGAAGCCTTCTCTCTCCCTCTCCCTCACGTTGCTTTTCTTCCTCCCTCATTCACCATTGAAGCTCCACACAAAGCTCCAACCTTTGGTGCTCATTTCTACTCCAAATCGCGAAAGGAGGGCATTTTTGGAGTCGTGAAGTGCGTGGCTACGAGTGGGACTTCGAAATTTCAGGTTTGGGTGGACTTCTTTCTCTCTTAAATTTCGTGGGTATGGGGTTTTGGGAGATATGATGGGTGGTTTTGTTAGTTTTCTGCTGTGTGATGATTATTTGTGAAGGCATTTGCTGAAAACTTGTTGAAATCGCCATGTTTGGATGAGTTAGACATACCCATTCTGTTTTAGGGTTTTTTGTGATGATGTTTGTGATGTTTATATGCTGAAATTGCTGATGGAAATCTGTTAGAGACAAAGGGTAGAACTAACCCAAGGTTAGAAAGTGAGAATGTGATGTTATGAGTGGAAAAAGAGTGAGACTTTGAGAGTTGGAAGGCTAAGTCTGAATTCTGTGGTAAATGGAGGTTAAAGTGAGTTAATAATAGCTTGAAATGTCATTTAGGACATGTGAGAAAGGTTAGGCTGAGCTAGAGAGAAAAACAAATGACCAAAGTGAACCAAGAGCCATTTCTAGGGCAAAATTGGGTGTTGAGGAGTCAAATTTTGATTCGGTGGAAATTTAGGTGTAAATCCAGTTTGAGCAAGTTTAGATTGATGTTATAGACTTGTGTGAGGTGAGAGTTTGCTCCAAATTTACCTCATTCTAAATTCCACCTTTCAAGCCTAGAAAAGCCATTGAATTGAGGGGTTTTGGACACCTAGATTTTGTGTTGCTGTGGTTTGAAGCTTGGCTTTGGTTTAGACATGTTTGATACATGATTTGGGACTTGTAGGATTTGATTTGGGCAAGATTGGATGAGAGGAAGGGTGATTTTCGAAATCTGCACTTATGCAGAGTTTTTGCTGTGAAATTGTGCAGCAGAATTTTGCACAAGTGCAGAAAAATGCTTGTGTGTGGTTGGCTGTGGAAAGTCTAGTGCAGAATGAGTTCTGGATGTTTGCTAGTATATCCCAACGGTCAAAATGCAGGCTTATACACTATAGACTTCCAGTAAAATTTTGGAGTCGATCCAACGGTTAACGAATTGGATCGAAGGAATTGTTACTGTGGTCTTTACGTGAGAAAAGCTGTGATTTTGGTTGGTGTTTTGGCAGAGTTTTCTGCCTTTGCTCTGTTTTCTTGGCTGTGATAGATTGTGCTGTTTGAATGTTGTTTTGCTTGGATGTTGTGGAAGCTTGAGAGGATTGATGGGGACCCGGTGTTGAGAGAAACGAGGATATGGGCTACGTGGGAGTACGTGAGCTCAGATGGAGGTGGGCAACAGGGGATGGTGGGTTTATGCGCGCTTTGTGGATGTGAAAAACTTGTTGTGCACCATCGCCCGACCGCCACCTAGTACCACATGTGATGGGTACCCCATAATCCTACAAGCTTGAGATGAGGAAGTGTTGAAGGGTGAAACTTCCTGCTTTTATTGTTGACCACAGAGTGGTACCTGGAGATATGTCGCGGGGGTCAGGAGACCTTGGGGACGTCAGGTGGGGTGCTATTGCCCAAAACCAAGCTTGACCAATCCCGACCCAACCCGGGCATAGTCGGTCAGTGAGAACCTGTGATGTACCTAAACAGGCGAGCTCCTGGCAGTCAACAGATAAAAGGAAAACAAGACCACAAAGCAAGGAGGCTTGTGGTGGCTGGCCAGCTGTGAATTTTGTGTAATATGTGGATGGTGGCCTCTGGTAATCGATTACCAAGGGTGGGTAATCGATTACAAGGCTTAAAATTGAGGACATGAGGCTAAGATGGTCTCTGGTAATCGATTACCAAGGGGTGTAATCGATTACCAGGCTTGAAAACGAAGTCAGGAAACTTAGGGAGCCTCTGGTAATCGATTACCAGCCTGTGTAATCGATTACACAGAGGAATGGGTCACTGGTAATCGATTACCAGGCATGTGTAATCGATTACACAGTGTATTATTGCATATTTCATGTCCCGAGGTTGTGTAATTCAAGTTTAGCCTCTGGTAATCGATTACCAAGGTTGTGTAATCGATTACCAGAGATGAAAAGCCTCAAGATACTCCTTCTAACGTCATGTAGTGGTTATGGGATGCATTGTGTGCAGCGTAGTTAGATTCTTGTGAAAGAGTCTACCCCTTTCTCTTCTTTCTTGTAGATCGTGATGGCGGCGCAGCTAATCCGTGATCGAGTAGAGATGGAGTGCCTAGAGGGAGCTTGGGAGACCCTCGAAGGCAACACGAGGTGCCGATTTCGGGGCACCATTCGATTCACGGCTACTTCTTTGGTGCATCCAGATGAACCTGCACGGACGCTTCAGCGCACGGTGGAGTGGATACTACCCACACCTACACCATATCGTCTAGTGGAGCCCGTTCAAGTGATCGAGGTAACGTCATCCGAGGAAGACCCTGAGGAGGACCTGGAGGAGCTACCTCCTGAGCCTGCTGTGGATGCCCTTGACTTTCTAGAGGGTGATGAGGATCCACTTCTCGAGGTGGATTCTCCCGAGGAAGTCATGTCGGCATCTGAGGCAGACTCTACGGAGGATAGTGGCCCGAGGGAGATGGCGATCAGCGGAGGCTCTTCGTCCTAGTGGACAACTTTTTGGATTCGTTTTGTATATTTTGAGGGTGGGTGTATCTAGGACTAACTGTTAGGTTTACTCTTTTGTTTTTGTATGGGTAGACCTGATGTATAGGCATTTGATGATTGTATACATGTGGCTGAAGCCACCGCTACGGACACCTTGCTCTGGATGACACTGTATTTTGTAAAACTCCCATATTTTGGACAGCTTTAAATGATGATTGCATTTATGATCGATCTTGTTATTTGAAAAGAAAGCATTAGCAACTTCATTTGTAAAAGAGTTTATCGACCGTATTTTATTCTCTTATTTTCATGTGACGACCTAAAGTAATGGCTGGTACATTCTTCCTTTTGAAACAGCAAAATAATTTAGAGAATTATGAGCGGTAAGAAAGAAATGACTCCGAATAGAGTTGTGAACTGGCCATTCAGGACTTTATAGTGAGGATTTTCCTTCTAACCCTAGTTATGGTGAAAAGAGAAAGAAATGAAAAAGAAAAAGAAGAAAAAAAAATTTACCATGGTTTTTGTTATTTAAATTATTTCTATTAAACCAGTCATTAATTTAGGGACGCCACAAATGGTGGTATCAGAGCAAAAGTTGGATTCTAGTGAACCTGTTATGGTCTTGCTGTGTGAATGCTGTGTTTCTCTGAAACTTGGGAGTAGGTTTCGGGGAGTGACGTTAAGTCACACATTGTGTGTATCTATTAAAAGGAAAATCATGTGAGAAATGATGTGTAAAGACAAGTAGACAACATGTTGGTCTTCCTAGTAGGTGCCTGATGTTATAAGGATATTCTCTACTTAACAATGCTCATGTGTTCTGTGGCGTCTCCTGAAATGCTAAACCTCGATTCCTCGAGATAATCTAGCCTAATCCTGATCAAGCATCATCCTCAGATTCCTCTTGTTGGACTAAACTCGACCAGAACCGCATTAAGACAAACATACAAACAACTAGGTTACCGTACCCCGATCCCTCGTGATAATACGATAAACTAGCCCTTTCCTATCAAGTTCTGAGAATCAGACCAGTTTCCACTGTTGAATGATCCTAACAAAGCATGCATCTACGTGATCAAGGCAAAAGCACAATGAAATGACGTACTGGTAGCATAGAGAACATATAAAACATCATTAAATAGATATACATGTATTTACATCAAGTACCTACAAGGAAGAACCAACAGAGAATTTAGCTCTCCATATCTGGGAAGCTTCCTTTACAACAAAGAGAAGATAAAAATGAAGGATTGAAGAAATACAAGTAGTGGGGATGTCTCCTCCACCTCTAGAACCTCACAATCACTCACAAACTCATCTCATGCTCTTAGGACGGCTTCCTCTTCAACCTCAGTTCTCTGCCAGTCTTCGCACAACAAAAGCTCTCAAAACTCTTTGGAACTTGGACCTTTCTCTCTCTAGAAATCTCTAAACATGCAGAAGCTTCGAGAATTTCCCAAACTCCCTCTCCATTTTTGATTTCAGGCTTAAATAGGTGGCCTTGTTGGTGCTTGCGCGCTTAGCGCAACTCTGGCTCTCTTAGCGCACATAAGTGAATTTTGGCTTAGCGCGCGTCTTCTCGCTTAGCGGATGCATGCAAGCGGTGCGCTTAGTGGGATGAGCCCTCGCTTAGCGAGTGTGTCCAGCTCATCCTTCTTCTAGATTCTTCCTCGCACTCAGCGGATGGCTTGCTAAGCCGGCATATTGGCTTAGCGAGCAAATCAAAATCAACACTTCACAAACTTGCCTAATTAACCTGAAATTGAAAGGAAAGGATTATTAAACACACAAAATGGGAGTACTAAGTATTTATTACCTATCTTTAACAAAAAGTAATTATAAAATTACAAAATAACCATAAATGGGAGGAGTTAGATACAATTTTCACAGATTTCTTATACAAAAGTTAGTCGTATTGATTGACTAACAACTCCCCCAAATTTACAATTTTGCTTGTCCTCAAGCAAATAAAGAACAGCTCACTGGTCCCCATGTGACAAGAATATGTAGTGACTATGTACAACGGTGTATGCTACAAAAAACTATTGATTGCATGATAAAAAAATGAAGCAAAATGCCCTCATCACTTGTCTTTCACAAAGCATGCAGTTATTCAAAGAAAAGAATGAAATGTATCCTATACAATTAATTGAAGTTAGGCATAAGACAAATATCAAGGAAAGTAGCTTAAACCACAGTCTCATGGCTACTGTTTCACTCAAGCAAAAGTGTTTAAGCTATTCATCAACAACAACTAGCAAGAGGTCCAATCTTTGAACTTCATCTCAAGCCATAAAGTCAGAAATGCATAAATAGAATGAGAAGGACTTTCATAGGCTTGTAGTGAGGCTTGGCTATAAAAAACATTGGTTTTTCTAGGATTCAAAGGCTTAGATTCTAAGAGAGCACCAATCCTAGACTTATCCAAGTAGTCTTTTCAATACAATTAGCTTACTCATTAGCCTTTCACTTTAACTTGTATTTGACCTTATTACAACAACATATACTTTCTTTGATTGTTGTTGTTGTTTTTTTTAACACAACTTATTTGTTGTGTGTGCTGATGTGCTTTACCTTCCACTTTACATCCCGATTAACTCCCCCAAATTTGGGGCAAATTGCCTCGAACCATCTGCTCTCCTAGAATCTAAGTAAGGTATTTGGAGATATTCATTCAAGTTCAGGGTTTAATTTTGAAAATGTAATTTAGCTTACAAAGGGTGCAAAGGATACAATTAAAATTCAAGGTAAGCTTTTTGGTCAATTGGCTTGTATATACAATCATGGCCTTCATCATGTCCTCATTCATACATTTCATTCTAAAATTCAGAGATTGATGCAAAGACTATTACTCAATGCTAGTCGTTCACTCACAGTTTAAGATCACACTCTCATCGGTTATGGTTCAAGATTTTCTTTCTCAATCAACCTGTCTACTAACTAACAATTCTAATTGCAAGCTGACATTCTTGTTCTCTCTTTGTCTAACATACACACTAACTTAAACTTATGAAAAGAAACACAAACTCCATCACAATCATGCATTCAATCCAAAATCAATTCATAACACCAATTTTCACAAAAAGATAAAAGTGTTTCACTGCATAATCATCATGATCAAGTAAAACTGTTTTGTATGCTTCAAAACATGCATACCAACTATTCACAAAAAACACAAGTATATAAACGTAAATCAAAATCACTAAAAACAATGCACTGAAACTAATATAGTTATAATCATTATCCAAAAAGCAAAATCATCAAGAATTTAAAAGTCCTGAGATAGATCCTGTGTATCCTAAGTCTGAGCATCCTCCTTATCTGTCAAGTGAAGTACTGGAGTAGCTGGAGGAGAGGTGTTCAGTGCCAGGACTGGTGTGGTTTGGTCCTCTAGTATGTCAAGTACAGGAGTGGAAGGGTCAGATGCAGGCTGTGATGAGGAGAGGTCTGCCACTGGAGTAGGAGGCTCTGATGTGCCCTCAAGGGATCTCTCAGGAGTAGTAGCAGTCTCTAGTCTCGCCTGTTCTTCCCCTACCTCAGGATGAAGAGTGAATGGCTCTGGAATGGTGGTCTCAGAGGAAGCATCCTGTACCTGTTGGGGTACCTGGACTGTAGGACCTTCACCTTCCCTATCAAGAGAAGGTTGGGCCCCAAGCCAGGCTACCCTCTCTAAGAACTGCTCCATTGATAGGATGGATCCTGGAGGAGCTACCACCTGTAGACTTTGCAGTAATATAATCTGACCCTGATGGATACTTTGAAGCATAGCTTCAAAACGCTGCAAGTCAACATGAGCTGGAACTGAAGGAGCTGCAGAAGTAGATGCTGGAGTAGGTGTTGGAGCTGTAGAAGAAGATGGAATATCAGCTGGCCTCACCCTCCTAGCCCCCCGGAAAGCAACTGTTAGATCATCAATGTTCCAACAGTTCTTCCTGATGTAGACCAAGTTAATGACCGGGCTCAGGCACTCAAATGTGAGGCTGTCAGAGACAACCCCTCGGGCTCGTCATAAGGCGGTAATCAAAGCAGGAAACCCAAGTCTAAAAGAGTTAGACTGGGCAATGGAAGTCATCTGTCCTAATATGAGAGCGCCGATGTTCATATCCATATGAGAGACCAGGCCAAAGATCAACCTAGCTTTGTCCATCGTAAGGTCTAATGTATGAGATGTAGGGGCCAGGTTGGAGTAAGAGAGAACACTCCACACCTGGGCCAAGGTAGTCAGATCCTTCTTGAGAATCCTCCTCAGATGGCCTTCAGCATTCAAAATGAACCCCCTCCCAGGTATGCAGAGAGCAACCTCAATCTCTCTGTGGTCTGTGGGTAACCTACAGTACCTAGAGTAGATGGGTAATGTCTCCCCCTCCTCTAGGACTATAAGAATCTCTAGAAATGTGTTGAGGCTGTCTACGTCTATCTTCACCAGGTGGCCTTTAACTCTGGGTTGCTTTGGTGAAGGACCCTCAGAGCTGTAGAGATTAGCATAAAATTCCTTCACCAAAGCAACATTAATAGCTCTTTGTATCTGGGAAGCTTCCTTTACAACAAAGAGAAGAGAAAAATGAAGGATTGAAGAAATACAAGTAGTGGGGATGTCTCCTCCACCTCTAGAACCTCACAATCACTCACAAACTCATCTCATGCTCTCAGGATGGCTTCCTCTTCAAGCTCAGTTCTCTGGCAGTCTTCGCACAACAAAAGCTCTCAAAACTCTTTGGAACTTGGACTTTTCTCTCTCTAGAAATCTCTAAACATGCAGAAGCTTCGAGAATTGCCCAAACTCCCTCTTCATTTTTGATTTTAGGCTTAAATAGGTGGCCCTGTTGGTGCTTGCGCGCTTAGCACAACTCTGGCTAGCTTAGCGCACATAAGTGAATATCTGCTTAGCGCGTGTCTTCTCGCTTAGCGGATGCATGCAAGCGGTGCGCTTAGCAGGATGAACCCTCGCTTAGCGCGTGTGTCCAGCTCATCCTTCTTCCAAATTCTTCCTTGCGCTCAATTGCAAGAGTGGTGCGCTCCACGGATGGCTTGCTAAGCCGACAGATTGGCTTAGCGAGCAAATCAAAATCAGCACTTCACAAACTTGCCTAATTAACCTGAAATTGAAAGGAAATGATTATTAAACACACAAAATGGGAGTACTAAGTATTTATTACCTATCTTTAACAAAAATTAATTACAACACTACAAAATAACCATAAATGGGAGGAGTTAGATATAATTTTCACAGATTTCTTATACAAAAGTTAGTCGTATTCAACGACTAACAGTAATTGAAATAAAATTCTCACTAATTTGGAATTAAACAAAACATAAAGATTTGACCACTTTGGTGATTACAAATCTATCATACTTTTAATCCAAATTACTTGATCCAATTTTGAATTGAAATTGACGTAAGAGAGAGATATTGAATTTTAATTCAAGACATTCAAAAATTGGATTCAGGGCATTCCAAACTCGAAAACAATTATAATATGCACAGCGGAAAACAAAATGGTTTGAATAATTTTCCAATTGGAATCAGATTCATACAATGTGTGGAAGAAACATCATTCATGGAGAATCATAAATTCAATAGCCTAAGGCTCTGATACCACATGTTGGTTATAGATTCATACGTTTATGTTCAATGAATCTATAACATACTGTAAGGATCTTAGAATCTATGATTCCCTCATATAGTTTGAATTAAGTAGAACTTACCTTGATCCATGAAAGCATAAATTCTTCAATCTTCTTTGTCCCAATCTATCTCTTTCCTTTCTTTTATTTTCCTCTCACGTTCTTGATGATAATTAGAGGGAAAAAACTTATGGCAGAGATAGAACCCTTTGCCTTTTATAAACTAACTTCCATCAAGTTAGTTATTGGAAGTTTAATAACTTCCCATAAGTATAACAAACTTCCATCAAGTTAGTTATCGGAAGTTTATTAACTTCTCATATTTGCCAATAGGTCCCTTTATTTTATTAAATCAAGTTTAGACCTTTAATTCACGTGAGTTACATTATTCTAACAGGTGCAACATAAATTATGTTATACTTTTTATTTACAAAAAATATTAGATATATATAACATTAAGTTTTTCTATATTTTATGCATGAAATTTATTAAATTATTTTTTTCTTGGCCCCTCTCAAGCCAAATTTTTGGTTTTGTCCCTGCCTCTGGGAACACTAAATTCAAGTCAAAGCTAGAATCAGAGATCAACATACATGAGCGAACCAAACAAAAGAAGTTAGGTGAGCAAATATAACTTAGATAATTTTGTAATGAAATTTTTACATTAACTATTTATTTTATAAAAAAAAAAGTCCAAAATCTATTAAGTAAATTTCGACTACAACTTAATAATGTTGAGTTTCATAAATTCAAAACTAGACTCATACACTTAAAGCCAAAATTATATTTGAGCTAACAATTAAAAAAATGTATGTGTAATAGTAATAAAAAAAAGGAAAATAGTTATTAGTATGTCTCAAATTAAAGGTAAATTAAAAAATGTCTCAAATAAAAGTTATCAATTTCTTTGTTTTTTTAGAAGAGTTATGAATTTCTTATGTAGTGTAAGTTTATCTCATAGACAAAAATTAATTATAAATAACATATAATTCCTCAAATCAATATAAAAGACAGGATAATAAAGTCATTTGGTTACAAATGTAAATATTTATAACCTTTAAAATAACAATTAATACATTATAAAATAAAAATATATTAACAAAGGAATTAAATAACATGCAATATTTTGTTTTACAAAAAGAAAAAATAATTATTTCAATGATGAAGAGTATAAAAGAAAAACGTATTTATAAAAAATAGTGTGTATGTGTGTCTCATGCTAAGATTGGTTTTCATTCCACTTATGGTGTTGTTAGTGGGTTTCATGGTTCAAACAACAGTGGTTTTGCGAGTAGTGATAATTCTATTGGTCATCAGCTATTTCCTGAAGAAGAGCGGTATCATTTTCAACTGCATTGAGTCATCTAGGATTTCAGATCCTAGATTGGAAGTCTTTAACCAAGTCTCATAAAACAAAATAATTAGATATATCTGAGTTTGTGAAGCCTCTACTTTAGAAGAATGGAAACTAAACAATTGTCATACCCTAATTTCGTCCAGGGACAATTGTTCGTCAACATACGAACTTTGGCTGACCAAATTAAGATGCTTGACACTTATCACCGCATGATCCGTAAAGTTTCACGAAGTTTCAGAAGGAAATAAGCAAAATACGAAAAATATGGGTGAACTGATCAAACTGGGGGGTGTCCTTCAGCACTGGGCCCATCAGAAAGCTTCATCAGGAAGCAACCAGCTCGCCTTGGCAAGCTGGGCAGTTAGCACCTCCCCTATTTTTGCTATAAATAGGGGAGGGGGGTTGAGTATGAAGGGTTCAACACCCTGGGTATTCAGAATTCACTTAAAATTAGTGAGGAGAAGAAGAAAGAAGGAGAAAATCCAAGCCGAGGTACTTCCGTAATGCTTCTGTGATGTTTTCGTGATCCATTCCGTGAACGTTCTTCACCATTCTTTGTTGTTCTTCGTTCGTTCTTCGTCGTTCATCGATCTTCAACTGGTTAGTTTTCGATTTCAAAGCTTTGAATTCATTCTATGCACCCTTAAGGGTCCATTCTTGCTTTGCATGTTTTCATCTTCATTTTGTCTACTTTCGGTATTCTTTTTCTTTGTTTTAAGAAAATTCAACCGATCGTTTAAGTCGTAACCTTACTTAATCAATGTTAAAATGAATTCTCATCGATTGTTTGCATTGTAATCTCATTTAATCGCCATTATAATAAAATTCAAGCGATCGTTTGTGCTGTAACCTCGGTTAATCATTAAAAAGGCGAGTTTCAACCGGACATTTATTTTAAAAGTTCTCTTTAAATGAGTTGAGAAATAACCAAGTGAAATTGAGGCCAAAATGAACTCACAAATCAAACTTTTACCCCCAAAAAGGTCATTTGAAACCGTTCAAGGTCCAACGCCTTAACGGTTCTCCCCTCCATTCAAAATTAAGAGATCGTTCAAAAGGGTTCAGCACCTTAACGATTCTCTCTTTTCAAAAATCAAAAGATCGTTTAAAGGTCCAACGCCTTAAATGAATTTTGTTCGTAACTAAATCAATCTTTCAGAAAAGATAAAACAACTTAACCAAATGTTCAGTTCTTAAAGAACTACGTAGGTCTGATTTCCTCATGACAATTGAGGAATATATAGGAGCGACGGAAACACCCTTGTCGACCATAAAAAAGTAAAAATATAAAAAGGGAAAATACATAATGTTGAAGTCATGTATTGCACACTCGATTAGAGGCTGCCGTTCCTTGTGACGGACGCGTGGGGTGCTAATATCTTCCTCGTTTGTAAACAACTCCTGAACCCTCATTTTCAAAATACGCAGACCATCATCTTTTGGTTTTTTTTCTAATGTTTTCCTCAAATAAACGTTGGTGGCGACTCCACATGTTTTCCTTTGATGGAAGACGCAACCTTGGCCCATCCGAGAGGCCTTTCTCGTGCCCCCGCCGGAGAGCAGGTCGCGACAAAAATGAAACAGCCAAATAGAGTGCATGCATTGAATAAGTGAGTAACAAATAAAGTAGTGGAATAATCAAATTAGATAAGTTCATAAGTGCTTCTTCAATTCTTTTTCATTTGACAATTGAGGCTTGTATGGCTTTTCAATTTCTTTCATGAGAATTTTTTAACAAGTTCTTAAACAATTTTCTCATGCTTTAGGTTGAAATAGATGATCAGATCTTTGGTAAAGGGTTTGGATTAACATGGGAACAGGCTAAAATGCAAGTATCTGATTCTTTACTCATCATTATTCTCAAAATAATTTATAACTTTTACTTATTTGAAATAGCAAAATAATTACTCTATATGAGTTATGCATTTGCATTAATTTTTCATTTGTTTAGTTAGTCTCCAGGTTCTGAAATTGCATTGTGTTATGTACAGTTTAGGAAATAGTTTGAGAATGTGCTTGTCAATATAATTCATTTTCTGCTATTTCAATTTTGAGCCTTTTGTCCTTGTCGTTTGTTAAATACAACCTTATGGTGTGATCTTTTAATCGTATGCCTATTCAGCTTTGAAAAGCTAATCTTATTTATCTTCTTTAAAAGGGTATATTCTAAGACAATTTTTTTGAAACCGCCTTATAATGCTCACTTTCTAAGACGGTTTTCTAAAAAACCATCTTAGAATGTATCTTTTCTAAGACAGTTTTTAGAAAGAAAAGCGTTCTAAATTCTCGTGTTTTTAACATTTTTTATCCAAAAAGTAATACATTCTAAGACGATTTTTAGAAAAACTGTCTTTAAATCCTCACGTTTTTTTTAACATTTTTAAACAAAAAATAACATATTCTAAGATGGTTTCTAAAAAAATCAATTAAGAAAATGATATTCTAAGGCAGTTTAAAAACCGTTGTGAAAAGTGTTGACTTTCCACGACAACGAATTCAAAGACGGTTGAAAACTGCCATGGAAAGTGTTAAAAAATCGTCTTTGAAAGACTTTTTTGTAGTAGTGAGGTTATTTCAACTTGCCATGATTTCTTTTGTGAAATTTCAAGAGGAAAGGTTAGCAGTTCAAAGACTAAAATTTTCTTTTTCACAAAATATGCATTGGAGAGTGAGGAAAGAGATTAGTAATAGTCTCAGATTCCAAAGAACGAATGATCTGGGGAAGTACTTAGGGATAAAGCTACATCATAAGAAAGTATCTACTAGATCAGATCCTGATAGCCATGTTGTTGATAAGGTGCAACAACGTTTGTCAGCTTGGAAAGCTAGAACGCTTTCATTTGCAGATAGACTAACTCTAACCAAGTTGATCTTAAGTTCTTTGCCCTTATATTCCATGTAATCAAAATTTATGCCTCGTGCTATATGTGAGAAACTTGACCAAATCTCTTGGAATTTTTTATGGGGAGATACTTTTGAGCTCAAGAAAGTCCATTGGGTGTCTTGGGAGGTGATTTGCAAGCCTAAAGATATTGGTGGCTTAGGTATCCATTAGGCGAAACATTTAATGACTATTTTCATGTTGAAAGTTTGTTGGGAACTATGTAGGAGACTGAATTGTCTTTGGGTTAAGGTGGTTAGGGGGAAATAAGAGTGTGGGTGAAAAGTTGATGCCCTTTATTAATAAAGATAGAAGAGGCTTTAATCTCTGGTCTGGTATAAAAGTTGTTTGGGGGAGATTCAATGATAAGTGTGAACAAAATATTGCTAACCATAATATGCCAAATTTTTGGTTTGACAATTGGTTGAATTTGGAAGGGGTGTTGGCTACAATGGTTATTCAGGATCTAAATGAAGATGATGTGATGAAGAAGGTGAGAGACGTGTTTGTTGATGGAGTTGGTTGGTGTACTGTCCAGGGTCCACAAAATACACATGACACCCTACATGGCACTCTGAGACACGAGTCAACCTTCCACATCAGCTTTGCAAAAGGAGCACGGATACTCGGCCCTTAGCAGTTGGGCTCCCTAAATAACAGGTTATTTCTAACCTATTAATATTTGAATATATTTGAATATCTTTATCTATTGGCAGGTAGTTAATTATCTACAAAGTCACATATTATCTACAAGGTACAATTATCTTCTAGCTTTTATCTATAAGCTATAGTTTATCTCTAACATTATCTGCAAGCTACCGGCTATTATCTATGAGTCAAGAATTATCTACAAAAGCTATAATAGCCCCTACAAACAAGGACCCGCAACTATGCTCCACTCCTAAAAATATCAGGTTTCATCAAACCCTCAACACATCCCAACACGAGCAACAAGTTTGTGCATATCTCTCTCTATTGCTCACTCAAGCTTTATTTAAGCATATACTTGCTTTATCTCCTAACTCATATACTTACTTGAGAGTCACAGTCCTTTGTTTTGCAGGTCCCCCCTCCTATCCTCTTAACAAAGGTGCCTTTCGAAGCTAATGTGTGAAGTCTAGGAGCCCACATTTGGCATCCACCGTGGGGCCGCGGTAAAACATATCCCAGGATCTCTTATCAACTTTCTCTCGATCACCCATGGTTAGCACTCAATCTAGCCTCAGACACGAGACCCCTCTCGAAGACTCCCATCCTCATCCAGCAGCTATGACAGACATAGATACTTTACAACAACTCCAAAACCACATTGTAGAGACGGAGCGACGTCATGAGGAGGAGCTGAGAAAGCTAAAGGCTGACCATGATAATCTAGAGGCTTGTATCAGGCACCCAAGGGTAAAGAGCACTCTACTCACTCTTTGCCTGAGCGGACCCAAGGGGAATCACAACCCCGATGCACAGTCAATGCTCTAGATAACTTAAGTTTCTCCCAGATGCATCATCCAACAGGGCAAACTACTTGTCGGCATCCCTTTGTCGACCGTATTGTGGAGGATGACATACCCTTGGGATGGAAGCCATTAACCTTGAATGGTATGATGGGACTACGGAACCAGATGAGCACCGGGATGCCTTCCTGACTCATACGAACCTATACACTAATAACGACGCGATTCTACGTTGTGTCTTCCCAACATCCCTCAAGGGGGCGACATTGACCTGGTATGATGGACTTCCACCTAGGTCCATAGACAAATTCAACACCCTCATCGAACGCTTCAGTGCAAAGTACACAACCAATAGATCTCATCGCATGACCTTAGTCGCCTTGGCCAGTCTGCGACAAGTAGACAACAAGTCTCTTAGAAAACTCATGGACAGATTTGGGCGCATAGTCGTCCAAATCCAAAATATTAACCCCGGGGTAGCGTTGCATTCCATGCTCCTCGCCCTACGCTTTGACAAGTTCATGAATAATCTATGCAAACCCCCCTCCCCCCCAGTAGCATGGTCGAGTTGTGCAAGTGAGCCAAGGGCTACTTCCAGATGGAAGAAATGTCCAAATTTAGGAATAAAGTCTGACAAGTCGAACAAAAGCACGAAAAGTGATAAGGAAGTACCAAGACCGACTTACACAAGTCGAACAAGAGGCATAAGCTAGACAAGCACAAGTCTTTCCCAAAAGGGCTCAAGTATGAGCGTTACACATCCCTAGCGGTCAATTGCACTACAATTCTGGAGGAAGCTTTCAACTTGGAGGTACCCATTAGGCCCCCAATGAAACCTCCCAAGTCGGGGTTAGACGCAACCAAATATTGCAGGTATCACCACGGTATTGGTCATAACACAGAAGACTGCTGGGCCCTAAAGGATAAGATAAAAGAACTTATACAGGCTGGGTACTTAGCCTAGTTTGTTTAGAGACCGAACAACCACCAAGCAGGAGCAAGACCCAAATGACACCAAGAGAAGAACCTTATGAACCACAAAGCAAATAGATGAAGAGATGGAGTGGAAGACCGAGAAAGACAAAGACACCAACAACAGTGGCGTGAGCAACAACCTCCACAAAAACAGGAACCCGCTCAACAGGTCAGGGGTGTAATCAACACCATTGCGGGTGGATTTTCCTATGGGAAATAGTCCAGCCAGTCCCAAAAATGTCATCTTCACGCTATTCGAGACATCAACATCAATTTTGTCAATGTACCCTTACAACGAAGTTTTCATCCAATCTCTTTCATGGATAGGGACTTCATGGGTATCAACCCCATTAACCAAGAAAACCCAATGGTTGTCTCCATCATCATTGCATACTTCATGGTGTCCAAGGTCCTAATCGATTAGGACAATTCCACTAATATCCTGTATTGGAAAACTTTCCAGAGATTTGAGGTCTCACCTGACACTATCCACCCTCATGCCGGTCCACTCCTCGACTTTGCAGACGAGAAAGTAAAGACCAGAGGCTATGTCGACTTAATGACCACCTTCGGTCAAGGTAAGCTCTCCAAGAGCTTCACCATAAGATATCTACTTGTTGATGCAGACACATCATATTTTGATTTGATCTATAGGAAGACATTTAACGAGCTTGGAGCCATAGTCTCCACGCCCCATTTGAAAATGAAGTTCCCTACCCTGACCGGGGAGATTGTAACCATCAAGGCTGACCAAAAGCAAGCACGACAATGCTATACAGAGAGTGTGAAGGTAGCACCATATCCTCCCATCAGGGAGTCTGCCAAGCCTCACCTCACAGCGGCTGAAGGCACTCAAGTCATAAGCATGGATGAAGGGTCTCCAATCCGAGCCATAATCGTCTATTAAGCAAGCCTAGATAATGAATTCAACATAGATCCGCACGACAACACCTCTGGAAGAGGCCTAAAACCCATCGAAGAGCTTGTCAAGGTGCAGCTTGGACCTAATCCCAGGCAATGTATGCAGCTTAGTAGGGACCTCACCAGCCATAAGCATCAGAGCATCACTGACATGCTATATAGAAATGCAGATTTATTTTCTTGGTATCCATCTGACATACTGAGAATCCATCCCAGCATAATTTGCCACAAACTTGCCATTTGTCCCCAGGCCAAACCAATATCACAGAAGAAAATGAGGATGGGAGAAGAATGGTGTAAAGCTGTCAAAGAAAAAGTCAACAAACTCCTCAATGCAAATTTCATCAAAGAAGTCATGTATTCTACCTGGCTCACTAACGGTGTCATGGTAAAAAAGGCCAGCGGCAAATGACGAATGTGCATCGACTACACTGATCTTAACAGGGTGTGCCTTAAAGAATCATACCCTTTGCCCTACATTGACACCTTAACCGATGAAGCATAAGGGTTCCAGGTGCTAAGCTTCTTGGATGCTTACTCCGGATATAACCATATTAGGATGCATGCTCTAGATGAGGAGAAAATAACATTTATCACTTAAGAAGCCAACTTTTGCTACAGGGTCATGCCTTTTAGCCTCAAAAACACATGTACAACATACCAATGACTGATGGACTGAGTCTTTAAACAACAGATCGGATGAAACATCGATGTATATGTGGACGACATGGTCGTCAAGTCTCAAAGCATAGCCCAATATGTGGCAAACCTAAAAGAAGTGTTTGGGGAACTCCGCAAATATGACATGTGCCTCAACCTTGAAAAATGTACTTTTGGGGTAGGTGGAAGCAAGTTCCTCGGCTTCATGATCACTCACCAAATGGAGATGCGCAGCCCAACCAATGTCCAAGAAGTCCAGAAGTTAAATGGTAGGCCAGCATCCCTGTCCAGGTTCTTCCTGAAGCTCCCCAAAAAGGAGAAGCCATTTTACAAATAGCTCAAGAAAACTGAGCCCTTCCTATGGGACGAGACTTGCGAACAAGCTTTCCTGGCTTTCAAGAAGACCATAGCCACACCGTCAGTTTTAAGTCGACCCAGTCCAGGAGTACCTCTACTCCTATATCTCTCAATAACTAACAAAGTTGTCAGCTCAACCCTCGTACATGAGGAAAGGAAGCACTAACTCCCTGTTTATTTCACCAACCGCATACTCTAGAACGCTGAGAAGCGCTAACAGATGATAAAAAAAGTGGCGCTTGCACTCATTACCTTAGCTCAACAACTCAGGCCCTACTTTTAGAGTCATCAAGTGGTAGTCAAAATGAACTATCCCATCAAGCAAGTTTTAAGAAAACCTGAACTCGCAGGAAGGTTGGTGACCTGGTTTGTAGAACTTTTAGAGTTTGACATCCAGTACGAACCTCACAGCCCCATGAAGACAATTAATGGCTGACTTTCCAGTAGAATTCGTAAGAAACGACACAACCACCCCAGACTGGTGGAACCTTTACGTTGACAGTGCATCCAACGTAAAAGAAAGTGAGACAGGGATCATCCTCAAAGACCCTGACAATATCACCCTAGAGCAAGCCCTCAAGCTCAGCTAGAGTATGAAGCGCTAATTAATAGGTCTGAAGCTAGCAAGAGAAGTCGAAGCTAAGAAGCTATGATGCTACATAGATTTGTAGCTTGTCCAAGAACAAGTTGCCAACATATATCAGACCAAGGAAACAATGTTGCTCAAGTACTATCACATCGCGAAGACTTTCATTGACAATTTCAAATGTTTCAAAATGTACTACATCCCCAAGGAAAGCAATACCATAGCAGACCTGCTCTCCAAGCTGGCTAGCACCAAGAAGGCCGGACACCTCAAGACTATCAACCAAGAAACGCTCCAAACTCCCACCATAGATGCTGAGGAAGTTATGATTGGATAAAAGGAGGAACCAAACTAGATGGACCCCTACAAGAACTTCCTAATTAAAGGAGTACTACCACCAAACGAGGACGAATCCCGATGCCTCAAACAGAAGGCCAGTTACTACGTCATCCTTGATGGCGAGCTATTCAGAAGAGGGTTGATAACACTCCTACTTAAATACCTAAACAGGAAATAGGCAGACTATGTCATAAGATAACTTCATGAAGGGATTTGCGGTCTCCACACTGGAGGATGCTCCCTTGCCACCAAAGTGGTGCGAGCCGACTACTACTGGCCAACACTCAGGGCAGACGCCCTCGACTTTACCAAGAGATGCAAACAATGCCAAGAGTTTACAGATGTGCCACATACTCCTCCTGACAATCTCCAAAGTTTGAGCTCCACTTGGCCCTTCGCCATGTGGGGTACGGACATATTGGGACCATTGCCAAAGGCCCCAGGAGCAATCAAATACCTATTAGTCACCATCAACTACTTCACCAAGTGAATAGAAGCAAGACCACTGCGAGAAATTGTAGCCAACGAGGTGGAGAAATTCACCCTAAAACACCTCATCTGCAGGTATGACCTCCCATACACCATTGTAACAGACAACGACACTCAATTCAAAGTTGAGACTTACGAAAACTTCCTGAGAAGGCTAGGCATCAAGCACCTAGTCACCTCTGTCGAACATCCTCAGACCAACGGTTAGGCAGAGGCAGCTAACAGAGTCATCCTTAGGGCCTTGTGTACTATACTCAACAAGTCTAACGGTGTCAAGGAGCTCTCTAGCATACTATGGGCGTACCACTATTCACCCAGGCAACATCTAATGAAACTACTTACCAACTCACATATGACACAGATGTCATAATCCTCGTTGAAGTCAAGGAACCGTCAATAAGGAGACTGATGTTCCAATAACAACAAAATGAAGAAAATGTGAGGGTGGAACTTGAAACGACATACGAGGTCCCAGAAATGGCAAGGATCAGGGAAGAAGCTGCCAAACTCCGAGTAGTGAGGAGATACAGCACAAAGGTTCAACCACGAGCCTTTCAACCTGGTGACCTCCTATGGCGAGTCTGAGGTAAAGCCAGAAAAGATCCCTGAGTAGGAAAGCTTGGCCCCAACTGGGAAGGCCCATTTAGGGTCACAGTCAGCTTGGACAATGGAGCATACATACTACAAAAACTGGATGGCAAAACAATTCCAAGAACGTGGAACGCCACCTACCTAAAGTTCTACTTCAGTTGATCCAAATGCAAACCCAATGTCTTACTATATTTCCTACTTTGGTCTTTTGTCCCAAAAATAGAAAAATAAGGGTTTCGGCTTGAGAGGTTTTAAGAAGGCATATCTGGAATAAAAAAGGGAATTTGTACTCAATCAAATACATTGAATAAAAATTCTACATCCCATCCTTTTCATATTTCTCTTATCAAGACAAAAGCATCCATAGTCGTAGCTCTAAGGCTCTTAAAACCCAAGGATTGCCCTTGGTGAGCCCTTCTTCTAGCACTAAGACTCCAGTACATGTCACTCATGGTGAGTGGCATGTGCGCATGAGCACGCTATTATGTCTCTGGTACATATCACCCACAACGAGTGACATGTGCGCACGAGCACACTATTGCATCTTTGGTACGTGTCACCCATGACAAGTGACACGTATGCACAAGCACACTACTAAGACTCCAATACGTGTCACCCACGGTGAGTGACATGTACGCACGAGCACACTACTACATCTTCGGTATGTGTCCCCCATGGCGAGTAACATGTACGCATGAGCACATTACTACATCTTCGGTACATATCACCCACGGCGAGTGACATGTATGCTCGAGTTTGCACTACAACTCCAGTATATGCCACTCAAAACGAGTGACATGTATGCAAGAGCATGCCATTACATCACTAGTACATGCCATCCATGATAAGTGACATGTATGCAAGAGCATGGCACCCAAAACCCAGGTCGGACAATTCCCTAGTCGATCCTCCAAAGGGCTCGCAAAAGCTAAGGTCCACCCTTGGTGAGTCCTATAGATTCACGCCATTACACCTCCAGTACATGCCACCCATGATGAGTGCCATGTATGCAAGAGCATAACACATGCGCTACACATAAGACTCGTCAAACCCAAGCTTCATGCTTGGAGATCCTCATAGGTTCACAAAGTCCAAGGCCCATCCTTGGTAAGCCTTGACATAGCTCCACAAGCTAGACAAAACCCAGGGCAAACACCTCACCAGTCCAAGGCTCGACAAACCCAAGGTTCACCGTTGGTGAGCCTTTTCTATTGATAAGTTCCATCTGCATAGGAACTCAAGGTACGCAAGGTCTACCCTTGAAGATCTTCTTTATTCCTAATTTTTATCTGTGCAGGAATACAAGTAAATCAAACACCCAAGGTCCGCCCTTGGTACACACTCTTGTAAAACCCAAGGTCTACCCTTGGTACGTACTCTTACAAAACCCAAGGCATCCCCTTGGTCCGCTCACTCGCAGCAACTACCACGACCACCATCCAAGGTCCAAGTTCAACAACACAAACTACCACCAAACTATTTGGCAAGACCTTTAATCAGGTGGAAGTCCTACTTACTCCTCATAACCATCAAAGGAGAAGCTTTACAGGTCAAAACGACCTGTCACCAAATTGAGTGACAAGACCTTTGATCAAATGTAGCTCATACTTACTCCTCATAACCATCAGAAGAGAAACTCAATAGGCCAAGTGACCTACCTCTACACTGGTTGGCAAGACCTTCAACTAGGGGCAAGTCAAACATACTCCTCACAACCATCAAGGGAAAAACTTTGCAAAGCAAAAGCAAGTCCCACTAGATGGGTGACAAGACCTTTAACCAGGTTGAAATCAAACCTGAGATGATTTTATGTCATCCATTTTTACAAGACCACCATAGACCTGCCTTAACATCGACAAGGTCTTGCTTCCTGTGCTGTCAAAGATTCCACACTCATCATCATGACGACCTATTCATACTACCACAAGTACAGAGCGTTGCATAAACAAAGGCAACATACATGACATATATACATAAATGGTTCAAAATTCATCATCAATGGAAAGCGTGTGCATTGAAGAAAAATAAAAAAAAATTGCCATAGTTATAAGGCCTGAACGGCCAAAAATCCAACCATGCAATAGAAAAAAGATGAAGACAAAGTCAGCCTAGACACATGCATCATTGCCTTGATCCGTAACACCCTGCCCCTTATCAACAGCCTCATTCTCTGCAACAATTTCCTCCTCGTCAAGCAGAACACCATTCTTCACATCCTTGAAAGGGTCAAAGAGACCCAATTCAAGGTCCTTGGTGAAGAACCCTACCTGCTTGATGCTTGATAACTATGAAATATGAGCTAATTTAATAGTCAATTTTGGCTAATAAATGGGTGTAATTTCTTTACTTTATTATTGTTTTTAATGAAATAATGAAGAAATTAACATCTTTGCTATTTTTTATCAGCAAAAGTCAAGAGAAGAAGCATTCAAGTGCTTAAAGGAAAATTGAGGCAAAAAGTGGAAGAAAAAGCCTTGAAGAAAAATTGAAGAAGTGGACAACTCGCTTAGCACGCCACCCAGGCTTAGCACATGCCCGTGCTTAGCGCACAGCTCAGGCTTAGCGCATGGAAAATCCCACAACAAAGCCCAAAGGCACACTTAGCGCGAAAGCCCACACTAAGCCCGAAGTCAGCATGAAAATTAAGCTAATTGGAACCTATATAAGGAGAAGGCATAAGGAAAAGGCACACCGAGTCTTAGAGCAATCCAGGGCCTGGGTCTATCCCTTAGGGGAAACCTTCTTTCTTAGTCATTCCGTTTTTTCTTACTACTAGTCATCCAGCCCCTTCTTCTATTAGCCTCTGAAGTGTAAAGTCTCTCATGGCTATCAAACGCTAAACCCCCTTCTGTTGGAGCCTAGCAACCAATGCCCTTGTAATGTAACTACTCTTCTTATCTATTGATGCAATTTCAATTTCTATTGTCTCTTTTCTGTGTTGGACAAGTGGCCTCAGAAATCTTAAGAAGGGGGGGGGGGTTGAATTAAGATTATGCTAACTATTCCCCCAATTAAAACCTACTCAGATTTTTATGCAAGTTCTAAGTTCCCTTTATAAAAAATTAATTAGATGATGAATCAAATGAGCAAACTGAAATAAGACTAATAAACAACAGTAAATATAAGAGATAAAGGGAAGAGAGAATGCAAAACCAAATAAACCTGGTTTGACCACACCCTTGTGCCTACGTCCAGTCCCCAAGCAACCCGCTTGAGAGTTCCACTATCTTTGTAAATTCTTTACAAGTACTGAACCACACAAGGACTTTCCTTTCTTTGTGTTCAGATTTCCTTTACAACAAGAGACTCACAGTCTCTTAGGCCTTTGAACTGAAAGAAGATGGAGAGTAGATAATCTCTCTAGAAAGAGATAGATATTACAATTGAGGCTCTCAATTCCTTATGAAAATCACAAGTGTTTGGCCAAGGAATATTGAATGATAAAAGATTTTTGGTTGAGAGGATTATGCCTTTTGTGAACAGGGAAAACTCTAAATAAAATTCGTGCTCAAGTCACTTATTTATAGGCCTTTGATGACCATTTAAAAATCAAATGAAAAGATGTGACTGTTGGCAGATTTTCTCAAAACTTGACACTAGTAATCGATTACAATCCTGGTGTAATCGATTACACAGTTATCTTTCTTGAAAAGTTGTGACTCTTCATTTAAAATTTGAATTTCCAACATTCAGAGCCACTAGTAATCGATTACATGTTTTGTGTAATCGATTACAAGGTTTTTCAAAATATTTTTGAACTTTATAAGCACTGGTAATCGATTACAAAGTCATGGTAATCGATTACACTTTTGAAAAACCATTTTCAAAAATGTTGGGCTTCTGGTAATCGATTACAGCCTTCTGGTAATCGATTACCAGAGAGTAACAAGCTTGGAAAAATTATTCTTAAGATAAAAACTCTCTTGGCCAATCATTTGTGCTTTTCAAAATCTTTTCTAATAGTCTATCTTAAAACCTATCTTGATTCTTTTCTTGAGACCTTTGCTTTTGCTTGAAATCTTGCTTTCTTCATTCTTGAATGATCTTTATAATTCCTTGGCATCATCAAAATAATTCTTGAAGCTTTGCTTCTACAATCTCCCCCTTTTTGATGATGACAATACCTGGAATCAAGAAAGCATATACAATTTGTATTCGGTTGTTCACTCATTCCAAAACTCCCCCTATCTTTTTAGAAGTTATGCTTAATTCTTCTGAGTTTTGAAGAGTTGAAATTTGAGTGAAAACTTAAGTTAAAATTTAAGATTTTGAAATAGAAGTTTAATTAAAAGACTTTAAAACTTGAGTTTAAAACTTTGTAACAATTTTAATTTAAGAGATTTAAAGTTTTGAGTTTAAAACTTGAAATTAACTGAAGGAACAAACTTTAATTTTGTAACAGAAATCATTAAAATAAGAATTAACACAGAATTAAAGTTTATTTAGAAAAATTAAACTTGTAAAAAAACTAAAAACTTATCTAAAAAGATTTCTTGATTGTTCTTTAAACCCGGTTCTCTTTTTTCTTCTCCCCCTTTGGCAGCATCAAAAAGGCCAAAGTGCGCATAACAAAAATAGTATATCCAGAATGCATATAATCAAAGCAATTAATCAGTCAGATATAATCAGAACCAAGCAAATCCAAACAAGATAACTAATGCAGAAATCACAAACAAACCAAGTCACAAGTCAGAAAACTTAGTCAAATACACGACTTAGAAGATAACAACAATGCAGAAAATTTAAACATAATAAAATAGAACTAAGGACCTGCTAGTGGATCAAAACAGCGTCATATGTAGCTCATGTCATCTGCAAGCTGATCGATGCAGATGTCCATCTCTTCAAAGCGTGTGTCCATCCTATCCAAGCGGTCATCAAAGTGTGCTCGAAGGCTTCGTAACTCTGTGAGAATGGCATTCAGAAGCACAAAAGAGTCATGTCATGGAGGTGAAGGGATATGCTCATCGATAGGCTGTGGCTGGGCATCTTTCTTCACCCAAGAGCCATCCAATTCCTTACGGTAACCAAAAGAGGTGACCACTCCAGCACCAATAGAGAAGGATCTTTTCACTTGGATGAAAGGCTCAGAATCAAGAGGTACATTAAAATGACGCAGAAATAAAGTGATTAAATGAGGATAAGGTAGCGGAGCATTGGATCAAAATGCCTTTTGCATGCGATATCTGATAAGATGAGCCCAGTCGATCTGATGACCGGTTAAGAATACCCACATAACTATCAGGTCCTCCTCAGAGACCTGAACAAGATTTGATGAACGAGGAAGAAGAATACGCACAATCAAATAATGCATGATGCGACATTCGAAAGTCAATGAACCGGTAGCAATCTGCCGCTCATTTTCACTTGGTCGGTGCAGACCATTCGGCAGGCATCAAGACTTGAAAAATCAAATTTCCAGTCATCAACAATGGTGCCCTCAAAAGGTACACCTTGACTGGACAACTGAGTTAACTCAAAAAAGACAGATTCATCAATTTGCATCCTAATTCCATGAACTTCAAAAATCAAAGTTCTACCCTGAATTTGTAAGTTTGAATAAAAGGCACGAACTAGTTCAGGATAATGGGGAAGTTTTAACGACATGAACTGAATTAATCTGGAGTTCTGAAATGCTTGAAAACAATCAAACACTTCATCATCAAAGAACTCCAAATCAAGATACTTAGGGTCTAAAATTAAACGAGAAGAGAAATGGGAAGAGCACCATATACACTATTCGTATGATGAAAACAACATAGAGGATGACAAGGAGGAAGAAATTGGTGTCGGCGGTGCTCTGGTGGCTCCGGGACGTGGTGTTCCTGTTCCCACAGTGGAGGTGGATGAACCCTTGCGCTTCTTGGATGATTATGCCATTTGGTGAAGTTATTGAAGATTTTGATCGGTTGGAATGAAAGAGAATAAAAAAATGATGAAAAATGGGCTTTGTGGGAGGTGATTTGGTTGAGAAATGAAGGAGATATGGCAGTTTGAAGATTAGGGAAGAGAAGGCGCTATCGAGAGAAGAAATCGCGAAAACGCAGCTGCTAAAGATTCTTATTTATAGGAAGGGATGTTTGGTAATCGATTACAAGGGTTGGTAATCGATTACCAGAACAAACATCCTTCTGGTAATCGATTACGTGGCCACTGTAATCGATTACAGGAAGGTTGTTCTTGTGTAATCGATTACACAAAGTGGTAATCGATTACCAGAGTACTATATCAAGCCTTTTCTTCTAGAAAAACCTATTTCTATGTCTAGAAACTTCATTAAATTTCAGCAATCAATTAGACAATCAATCATTGACAAGTAAATCACACAAATCAACCATGAACAATAATAATACATCAATTAATTCTAATCATCCAAACATATCAAAGCAATTCTATCATAACTCAAACAAATAATTCTTAATGACCTATATCATTAATATCTAAAAGACCTAATTCTCTTCTAATGGTAAAGAAGGTTTCCTTAGGGAGAGGTTTGGTGAAAATATCAGCAAGTTGATTATTGGTATCCACAAATTCTAAAACACAGTCTCCCTTAAGAACATGGTCTCTTAAAAAGTGGTGCCTTATTTCTATGTGTTTTGTTCTAGAATGTTGTACTGGGTTTTTGGAGAGATTAATGAAACTAGTATTGTCACACCTAATGGGTATGTGATCAAGAAGAATACCATAGTTAGATAATTGTTGCTTCATCCATAATATCTGTGCACAATAACTGCCAGCAGAAATATATTCCGCTTCAGTAGTGGATAAAGCAACACTATTTTGTTTCTTGCTATGCCATGATACAAGAGCAGATCCAATGAATTGGAAACTCCCACTTGTGCTCTTTCTATCAGTTTTGGATCCGAAAAAATCAGAATCTGAGTATCCTATTAAGTTACATGTTGAGTTCTTAGGATACCATAATCCTATATTGATTATTCCTAATAGGTATCTTATGATCCTTTTTACTACACTCAAATGTGATTGTTTGGGATTAGATTGAAACCTAGCACACATACATACACTAAACATGCTATCCGGTCTACTAGCAGATAAATAGAGAAGAGAGATCCGATCATACCTCGATATTGTTTCATGTCTATAGACTGACCGGATTCATCTTTATCTAAGTAACAACCAGTACTCATAGGTGTAGCCATGTGCTTTGCACTTTCCATCCTAAATCTTTTGATCAGTTCTTTGCAGTATTTTGCTTGGTTGACGAATATACCTTCTTTAGTTTGCTTGATTTGCAACCCCAGGAAGTAGTTTAGTTCTCCCATCATTGACATCTCAAATTCGCTTTGCATATCAAGAGAGAACTCCTTGCATAGTGAATCATTAGTGGATCCAAAGATTATATCATCAACATATATTTGAACTAACAGAATATCATCAGGCTTTTTCTTTATGAATAGTGTGGTATCTATTTTTCCTCTAGAAAAATCTTTCTCTAAAAGAAATTTACTTAGACGTTCATACCATGCCCTAGGGGCTTGTTTGAAACCATATAAAGCCTTTTTCAATCTATAAACATGATTTGGCTTATCTGACATTTCAAAACCTGGGGGTTGTTTAACATATACTTCTTCTTGAATTAAGCCATTTAGAAAAGCACTTTTAACATCCATTTGATACATCTTAAAATTCATTATGGATGCATAAGCTAAAAGCATTCTAATGGCTTCTAATCTTGCAACATGAGCATATGTTTCTTCATAATCTATTCCCTCTTCTTGATTATACCCTTTTGCAACTAACCTAGCCTTATTCCTAATGATTATGCCATGTTCATCTAACTTATTCCTAAAAACCCATTTTGTTCCTATGATGGGGTAGTTTTCAGGTTTCTCTACTAGTTCCCACACATTGTTTCTCTCAAACTAATTTAGTTCTTCTTGCATAGCAACTATCCAATGATCATTTATTATGGCTTCATTTAAATTTTTAGGTTCAATCATAGACACGAAATCCATATTATTGCATAAATCTTTAAGAGAATGTCTAGTTGTTACCCCTTTTGAGATATCACCAATAATGTTGTCAAGGGGATGATCTCTTGAAGCTTTCTGCTCTCTTGGAAGATCATTATTTGCTTTGACTTTTACTGGAGGATCTTCATTGCTTCCTTCTCCTTTTCCTTTAGAATCTTGTCCATGAATATGCATTTGTTCTAAAGATTCTACAATATCATCTAAAATATCCTTTCTTGGAGAAATAGTATTAGACTCATCAAAGGAAACATGAATAGATTCTTCAATATTCATTGTTCTCTTATTATATATTCTATAAGCTTTACTATGCAAGGAATAACCAAGGAAAATTCCTTCATTTGACTTAGCATCAAACTTTCCTAAGTTTTCTTTTCCATTGTTTAATACAAAACATTTGCAACCAAAAACATGAAGATGCGAGATGTTTGGTTTCCTGCCATTGAACAGTTCATATGGAGTTTTCTTTAAAATGGGTCTTATTAAATCCCTATTCATGATATAGCATGCAGTATTAACGGCTTCAGTCCAAAAATATTTTGGAAGAAGAGTGTCATTTAATAAGGTTCTAACAATTTCTTCCAAAGACCTATTTCTCCTTTCAACAACTCCATTTTGTTGAGGAGTTCTAGGTGCAGAAAAGTTATGTTCAATGCCATGCTTACCACAAAATAATTCAAATTCTTTTTTTCAAATTCACCCCCATAATCACTCCTAATAGATATAATTTTGAGATTTTTATTGTTTTGAATGATTTTTGCTAGTTTCCTAAATACTTGAAATGCATCATTCTTATGAGTGATAAATAGTGTCCAAGTGTATCTAGAATAATCATCAACTATAACAAGGGCATAATAACTTCCTCCAAAACTCATGATTCTTGAAGGGCCAAACAAATCCATATGTAGTAATTGTAAAGGTTGAGTAGTTGAAACAATGTTTTTGGATTTGAATGAAACTTGTGTAAATTGTATCAAACTCTTCCAATTTTTGGTTATTTTGTAGTGTTATAAGTATTTTCTGTTAAGTATAGGTAATAAATACTTAGTACTTCCATTTTGTGTGTTTAATAATCATTTTCTCTCAATTTCAAGTTAATTAGGCAAGCTTTGGAAAGTGTTGTTTTCACCTTCTCGCTAAGCCAATCTGATGGCTTAGCGAGCATCCGCTAAGCGCACCACTCATGGGCTAAGCGCAAGGAAGACTCTGGAAGAAGATGAGCTGTACAGGTTTGCTAAGCGCACCACTTCATCTCACTAAGCGCACCGCTTCAGTTCATCCACTATGCGAGAAAGGCACGCGCTAAGCCAAAATTCACTAATGTGCGCTAAGCGATCCATAATTGTGCTAAGCGCATGAGCACGAACAAGGCCACCTATTTAAGCCTGAAATCAGATTTTAGAGAGAGAGTTTGGACTAGGATTCAGAGCTTTGCATGTCTAGGGTTTCTAGAGAGAGAAAGGTCCTAGTTCCAGAGAGTTTTGAGAGATTTTGTTGTGTGAAGATCTGTAGAGATCAGAGCTTGAAGCATGAGCCGATTTGAGAGCTTGAGATGAGTTTGTGAGTGGTTGTAAGATCCTAGAGGTGAAGGAGACATCCTCACCACTTGTATTTTTTCAATCTTTCATCTTGTTCATCTCTTGGTTGTAAAAAAGGCTTCATAGTATGGAAAGCTAAATCCTCTGATGGGTCTTCCCTGTAGGTGCCTGATGTAAATATATATCTATCTATTTAATGATGTTTTGTGTGTTCTCTGTGCTATCTGCTTTTCACTCCAGTATGCCTTTACCTTGATCACACAAATGCATGCTTTGTTAGGGTCATTCAACAGTGGAAACTGGTCTGACTCTAAAGTCCTTGATAGTACAAGGCTAAGTTGTCGTACTATCACGAGGAATCGAGGTGCGATAAGTTAGTTGTGTATGTGTGTCTTAATGCGGTCCTGGTTGAGTTTAGTCCTACAAGAGGAATCTGCGGATGATGCTTGATTAGGATTAGGCTAAACTATCATGAGGAATCGGGGTTTAGTATCTCAGGAGACACCATAAGAACACATGAGCATTGCTAGATAGAGAATATCTTTTCAGCATCAGGCACCTATTAGGAAGACCAACGTGTTTCTACTTGTTTTTACACATCATTTCTCTTGCATGATTTTCTTTCTTTTTGCTCAGATAGTTTTTACACCTGTTCATATTCCCACTTATCTTTACACACCAGACATCTATTTGCTGAAATAACTTACCAAATAACACAAGTTCCCCGAGAGTTCGATACTCGGTTCTTACCATTTTATACTACTTGTGCGATCCGGTGCACTTGTCGGAATCCGAACAAGTTTTTGGCGCCGTTGTCGGGGAACTTCTTTTTATTTGGGAAGTTAGTTGGTCTTTAGGTTTCTATTCTTTACTTGTTATTCTTTGATTGTTTTTGTGAATATTTGTTCTTAATTCCTATTTGTCTTTTCTTGTTAAACTGGATAACCGATGTTCTGTTAGTATTGTATATGCATAGATCTCCCATAGACAATTTAGTTCCTCTGGACATAGAAATTGAGGCTACATTGTGAAGGAACAGAGCCGAGAGGAGAAGAAAACTTCTGCAAGACAGAACAATTGCATCCATTCTTGAGGAGGAGACTCATTTCTCTGACTTATTATCACTTGATTCACCATCATCAAGGGAATCTGCCACTCAATTACCTGAAGTCATTACCATGGCAAAAGAACATGACCAGAGGATTACCCTGGAGGATTACTCAAGTAGTTTAGGACAATAATTTTTCACCAGCATTGCACATCCTGAAGTGCAAGCTAACAACATCAACTACCCATATTCCTTAATTCATTTAATACAGGGGAACTTATTTCAAGGATTACCTAATGAAGACCCCTATGCACACTTGGCAACGTTCATTGAAATATGCAACACTGTTAAGATTGCCGGTGTACCAGACGAAGCCAAGAGATGGCTCCACTCATTCAAAGGTAACAGTCTGAAAACCTGGGAAGAAGTTGTTGAAAAGTTCCTAAAGAAATACTTCCCAGAGTCCAAGACTGCGAAAGGGAAAGCTGCAATCTCTTCATTTCACCAGTCTTCCCAGAGTCCAGAACTCCCACTCATGGGTTTTCTGAGCCAATCCAATTGAATATGTTTATAGATGGGCTAAGACCACAAACCAAGCAATTGTTAGATACTTCTACAGGGGGAAAGATAAAACTGAAGACCTCGGAAGAAGCAACTGAGCTAATTGAGAACATGTCAGCTAGTGATCATGCCATTCTACGAGACAGAACCCATCAACCCACGAAGAAAAGCTTGATAGAGCTATCATCACATGACGCTTTATTGGGACAAAACAAGTTGCTTTCTAAGCAACTTGAGATTTTAAAAGAAACACTCAGTAAGCTGCCAACTAAGTTGTCTATGGGTCAACCTACGCATTCTTCTGTTGTGCAGGTTACAGGTAGTACCATCTGTGGTGAGGCTCATGAAATAGGCCAATGTATTCCCACTGAAGAAAACACTCAAGAAATTCATTATATGGGAAATCAACAGCGACAAGGGTATACTCAAGGAGGATTTTCAGGCTTCCAAACCGCGTAAATTTCAATTTTTAAATGAAAACTTCGCTAAGTTGCTTATGAAAAATAAGAGTAAATTTTTCGCGATATACATTCACCAAACAATGCACAATTACTTAGATGAACACACACACACACACATACACACACACACACACACACACACATATATATTAACTCAGTACACATCATTTTAATAAACTCCCCTCACCTATCATGAGTTCTCCATTAGTTCCTCTTTGCATCGTTTAGAGACCTCTCTTGTTCACGTTTGTCAGTCTAAATGCAAGGTTCTATATACCAAACCAAAGAAAATTTAGTATAGACGTCAAAAACAAGGTGGGTGGTGGAGAAGAAGATGTAAGGGTTTGGGTGGGCGTTTGGAGAGAAGGAAAGTGAAAATTTGTGTTTTTCACGCTAAAGAACTTATTTATAATCTACAGATTTCGCTTAGCGAGCTCGTCTCGTCTCGCTAAGCGGGAGTCCACTTTTAGCACTAAGCACGACTATTCTTGCTTAGGACAATTCCTCTTGGATTGGGATTTATGTTGAGCATGACAATTCATGCTAAGCGTAATTCCTCTTGCACTAAGCGCGGCAATTCACACTCAGCGCAATTCCCTCTCGGGTTGGAATTGCACTTAGTGTGCTTCTTGCACTAAGCGAGAGGTTAAAAATTGTTATGAACCTGGGGGACATGGGTTAGGAACCTACAATCCAAATTTGAAGATGATCCAACTGTTAATGAATTCAGGATCACGGTTTTACCAGAACAGGTTTAGGTAAAATTTGAAATCTCATAATTTCAACTTAGATAAATAAAACTCCACATAACTCAACATCCACATCTAGCAAATCACACATGGCTAATTCACATCATACCTCAACTCATCCAAGTCAATCATATAATCAATAACATGATAAATACATTTAAACATCGATTTATAGTTAGTGAAATTTCAGGGTGTTATAGTGGGTCATGGAAGAGGAGGTTTGGGGTGTTAGGTGAGGGTTTGGGGAAGAAGAGGGGAGAAAAATGTGTATTTTTACGCTGTAGGACATATTTGTAAAATGCAAGACTTGCCCGGGCAAAATTTTGCTCGCCTGGGAAAATCCCTACTCCAACATATTTCACTGCTTTTGTGCAAAGGTCATATCTCACGCTCCAGATGCTATTGCACAAATCTCAATGGTCGAAACATGAAGACGTGCATTGTGAGCCTATAGTCCAAATTTGAAGGTGATCCAATGGTTAACAAATCTGAGATCGTGGTTTTACCAAAATAGGTTTTAGGTCAATCTCGGAATCACATTGTTCCAACACAATTCAATCAAACTCCACATAACCTAACATTCACACCAAGCAGTTGCACAAGGATAATTCACACAACACTTCAACTAATCCAAATTAATCAAGTAATTAAATAATACAAGAAATACATCAAACATATATTTTTAGTTATCGAAATTTTAGGGCGTTACACAAGCTTATGTTGAGCTTCAGCGTCAACATCTTCTTCCATCTCGCCAACGTTTCCAGTTGCATGCCTTCCCACTATTATCCATTCATGATCAACAAACCTCATTCCAAGCTTCTTGAGATGGTTTTCAGTAATCTCACTAGAAGCTTTGGTAAAATCCACAATCTTATTAGAGACATCAACAACGAAGTAGTCAGTGTATCTTGAGGCAAACACAACATAAGGAAATTCATAATCCACCAGGCGATGACACTTCAGCATAATGTCTTCAATCAGTAGTACCCAATTCATCTTGATACCTGATTTCAGAGCAAAAACTATTTGTAGATTATCATTTGTTACCTAAGCATGATAGCTTGACCTAGGTGTGAGAATGTAGGTGGTGAGGTATACTAACATTTTGTCCTCGGTAGTCAGTCCACCAACTTCTAAGTGATTCCTCAAGTTCCTAACAGGGTCAAGAAGCATTTCCTTATAGGTCTGTATCTTCCTATACCCATCAGGCATTTCATCGAACTTGCGGACTCCACCCATGTCCAGACTGGCTACTTCCTTCCACAAAGCAACATCAATGACCATATCTACTCCATTAACAGTAGAGAAGAGGTTACCTTCAAGGTCAGTGTAACGCCCTGAAATTTCGGTAACTGTAAATCAATGTTTAAATGTATTTATCATGTTATTTGATTATGTAATTGACTTGTATGAGTTGAGGTATTGTGTGAATTAGCCATCTGTAATTTGCTTGATGTGGATGTTGAGTTATGTGGATTTTTATTGACTTAAGGCGAAATTATGAAATTTCAAGTATTACCTAAACCTATTCCAATAAAACCGTGATCCCAGATTCGTTAACCGTTGGATCGCCTTCAAATCTGGACTGTAGGTTCCTAACCCATTTACTTACATTTTGACCGTTGGGATTTTTAAATTATTAACTTTTTACCTCTCACTTAACGTGAGAAGCGTGCTAAGCACAAATCCCAACCCGAGAGGAATTGCGCTATGCACGAAAAGTCGCGCTTAGCACCAAAAGTGGACTCCTACTTAGCGAGACAAGTTTGCTAAGCGAGATCTATAGATTATAAATACCTTCTTCAGCATGAAAAATGTGATTTTTCACTCTCTCCTCTCTAAAATGCCGACCCAAACCCTAACACCTTTTTTCTCCACCACCCACGACCATCAATGGCCACAACAAGTCTCCGTTGCTTGTCGCTGAACCACTACATGAAGAGGAACATTTTAATCGGAGCGGAATCCTCAGAATCCACCTCAAGGATTCGATGGACGACAAGCCCTCAATCCTTTCTTTCATAGCTTCTCTGAGGTAATCTTGACTTCTAAGCCTTTCTCCTAGTTAGTTTGAGTTTCTCTTAGTGTCTCTTGTGTTTTGGGTACTTTAATAGGGTGTTTTTACACTTCCTTTGAAAAACCCTTGAAAATGAGACGTTGTAAAAGTTATCTTTTTATAAAATTGATGTTATTTTTGTGACTTTCATTGAACCTCGACCACATTGGTGTGATCAGAATTTCAAATTGACGTCTCCTTGTAGTAGAATACTTGTACTTGAGGGCATGTCACTCGTTTTGGAACTCCCTTGAGACTCAGGCTAATCATCATGGGAGAAACGGGGGGGGGGGGGGAGAGGGGAGTTGGTTGTGCATGACAGGGTGATCTTGACACTTGCTGCCTAGTTTTTCTAAGTGAGAGTGTCGCGTGGACACACTTAGGCTATTTCCTGACGAATGGTACCACATTGCATTTGAGAGTTGAGGTCAGGTATATGCATCATACTGAGCATGGTTGATTGGAATTATGGAAGGTTGATGACTACTTGTTGAGTGTATGTTGGACTAATGGATGTTTGTGTATGATTATGGTATTTGTTAGTATTTTCTTGCTAATCATGATCATTTGATTTTTGTGTTAATTTCTTTTATAGTAAACTCACCCTTGCAATTTTTGTACCGTGTGGTTGGTACCTGTGATGATCGTGAACCTTCGTTCATGAAAGCAGATGGACAACAGTAGAGTACGTGAGGTGAGATTCTTTTGTGGAGCCGCCAAACCAACATGATGACGTTGGGATTATTTTGGGAGAGAGTTGTATTTTGCTAATCAACTCCTCTATAGCTAGTTCTAGAATTCTTTTTGAATTGAGGATGTAAATCATAGATTTAATTATATGTATGAACTAATTTACTTTTTGTTATGTGAATGATGTGCACTGAGTTTATATATATATATATATATCAACGAAGTAAGATCAAACGGGCAGATAGGAAGTAAGAGGACAGTATGAACTAAAGTAAAATAGAAATTAAAATATCAAAAGAAAGTTCTAAAATAATTTAAAATGTAAATAACATAAAAGAAACAAAAACGACAACAGAGCCAAACAAAATCTATGAAGGGGAAGAAGAGAAGAAATCGAAGGGTGGTAGAGCCACACAGGATCGATTAGGTGGGAGAAAGAGATATGAAAAATAAAACTTTGAATTTGTTGAAATCGAAAGAAAAGCTTACAAAGATTATTTCCTATGCAGAGCTTCTCTCTCTAAATCCTAAAATCTGACTATCTGAAAGGGTGCCTCACAAATGAGCTGAGGACTCCTTAAATAGCCATAAATTCTACTGTAGCTATAGTGCCGGTTTTGTGACCGAAACTATTTACACAGTACAAGTAATTTGTAATTAATCATCATTTGGAGAAATATTAAAACAATCGTCTTCATTTTGGTAGAAAGGGTCGTCTTCTTCTTCTAAAGAATTATTATCTTCCTTCTTTAAGGAAGAGCCTTCGTCTTCTTCTTGTTGGAGAAGCTGTAGGAATTCTTTTAGATTTTGGGCCAGACTTTCTTTTGATTTTGAACTGGTAAGGAAAGCAACTAGTTGAGACTTCTGATTGAGGAATAAAGAAGTCTCTGGATTAGCAACTTTTAGAAATTCTGGATGGGCTTGAAACCAGAATTTTACTTCTTCTGGTGCTGCCTTTGATGTATCATACTAATTCCACCACTTGATAAATGCATGACATTGCAGTGATGGAAACTGCTTGTTGTTTTCAGTTTTTCCATACCTGTGTTGCCATGAAAATATCCACGACAATGCAAAACTAGAAAAGTATTTTAGGTCTACAGGGATTCGTGATTCCTGAGAATTGAACATTTTATTTGAATTGATCAAACCCTTGTTGGACCTGCTCCGGGTAGATTTCAAAAGTTGGTCCATAAAAGTCCCACCATTGGAGGAACCAATTTGGAAAATTATAGACTGTGTTAGTTTTGAAATAAATAAGCCAGGAATGTTTGAATTTACTGTTTTGATGCCAGACTACTCTGGTCCAGGAATCTACATAATCCCAATAGGTGTAACCTATAGGATCAAAGGGTACAGAGAATTTTTTGGCTTGATTTAAATTTGTTCCAAATTGTCTAGGTTGTATGACCTTTAAAATCTGGATAGTCGAATGGGTGTTCAAATTTGTGTCATTTGGGTCTTTGAAGTGTTTGATAGACACTGAGTTTGCATTTATCAATATGGACTCATAGAAGATTCTTGTTTTATTGGTGGCAGTAGGTTTGAAATGGAAGCCCAGGGGAAATGCCTTGGCTGTGGCTTTGAAGGGATTTTTGTCCCAAAATTTTGGCTCCATCTGCAAAACAGTTGAAAATTTATTCTTGTAAATATAACTGTTAGTAGGTTTTGCTGGTGGTGTCTTTAGTTGGGATAAGGTCAGTTTCCCTTTTGGATTAACAATTGTTTTGGATTTTTTGGTGTTTTGAATCATGGTTTGTAAATAGATTTCAGAATCGTCATCAGATTCTGAGGCAATGTCTGCCCAAGTCTTTTTGGTGAGTTTTGGGAGTATGGTTAGACCCATTTCTTGTAAGGCATAGAGTGTTTCTATGGAGAAGGCATATTCAGCCTATGTTTGTTTTGAAGTCAAAGGTTTTGGGGGTTCCTGATTGGATGACTCAGGTTTGATTGTGACTATTTCGGTCGATGACCCTTCTATCTTAGGTTTTTGGGTAGATGACCAGCCTGGGTTGGTGACCCAGAGGATGTGGAAGAACTCTTTTTGACAGTTGGCTCTGGTAGGGACAACTTGAATCCTTTGCCTGTGCTTCGTCCACCCCTTAGGGGGGTGCCTGATGCCTTATGTGGCATGGGAATTTGTCTGTAAGAATTCACGTGTAAGATAGTCAGGAAGAGAGTTTAAAGTGCCCTTGATATATTCTATGTCGAAATCAAAAGCACTTAATATTGCTTTCCATCTTGCAAAAATTTGTTTGGAGGCAAGATTTTTTAGGTCTTTTTGTAAAATGTCTTTGGCTGATTTACAATCAACCCGAATTAAAATTTTTTATTTAATAAATCAGATTTAAATTTGGAAATGCACAAAACAATTGCTAAAACTTCTTTTTTAACAGTTGAATATTTTAATTGTACAGAATTCCAATGCTTTGATGTGTATGCAATGACATGTTCTTGGGCTTGGACTCTTTGTTTGAGGATACCACCATAACCTGTGTCAGATGCATCGGTTTCAATGATTTTGAATGCCTGAGGAATTGGGAGATAGAGACATTTTATAGATTGGACTTTGAGTTTGATATCTTTGACAACTTGAGTTTGATATCTTTGCAAATTCTATTGATCTATCTATTGGTATGATTGTACCTTGGTGTATGTTGTGACCAAGGAATCGGATCTTTGTTTGAAATAGATTGATTTTTGATTTGGAGACGGCAAGGCCATTTTGGTTGATGATATGAATAAAAGTTTGCAAATGTTTAAAATGTTGGTCTATATCTTGGGAGAAAATTAAAATATCATCTATATAGACAATAACAAATTTTGAATAAGGATTGAGAATATCGTTCATGATTTTTTGGAATTCTGAAGGGGCGCTTGTTAGTCGTCATATATGACTAACTTTTGTATAGAAAACATTTATAAAATGTATATAAATCTCCCAATTTATGGTTATTTTTGGTAGGATTGTAAATATTTATATTTTAGTTTTCATATGTGCTCAGTAGAAGCCTTCCTTATGAATTTAATGTAAATTTCACCTCAATTTCGGGTAAAAAGGAGAAAATTATGAAGGTGCAAAAGTTGTTGTCTCGCTAAGCCTGAACCATGCACTTAGCGAGACCAAGCCGCTAAGCGAGACATCAGTGGCTTAGCGACTGAGGAAAGCCTGAAGAGAGTTCTTCTCCACCATTATGCGCCCAGTGCGTATGCAGCTCGCTATGCGAGACAACTATCTCTTTTGCGCTAAGCGCGAGATTGGCGCTAAGCCAAATCTCACTTACTCGCGCTTAGTGCGAGAATGGCGCTAAGCGTGCCTTCATGGACATGAAGCCCTTTTTTAAGCCTGATTTGTAGAGAATGAAGGAGGAGAAAAATATACAAGAAGGAATAGTCGTCAAAGCTTGAACAGTGAAAAATACAGAGGCAAAGAATAGAGCAAGAAGCCAAGTTTTGATCTTTTAGGAAGATTTGTGAGTTTTTGAGTGATTGTGAGATTCCTAGAGGTGGAGGAGACATCCCGAATCCTTTGTAAGCAAACAATTTCTCTTAATTCCTCTTCTTCATTGTAAAAGGAGCTTCCTTGCTATGGAAGGCTAAACCCTAAGTTGGGGATTCTTGTTGAGTAATTGATGTAAACTTTTTCCCTATCTAATTAAGGTTGTTTTATGTGTTCATTGTTTCTATCAGCACTTTATTATTGCATGCTTATGGCTTGATCACCCATATGTGTGTACTGTTAGGGGATTTAGCATTGAAAGATGTACTGTCTCCTTAGAACTTGATAGAGCAGGATTAGGTTACCATATGTCTGGACACAGAGTGCTGCAATTTAGTTTTTATTATGCTGTGATCATAAAGCTGTTCAATTAAGCTAAGTTCAACAAGAGACATCTGCGAACGAAGTTTAATTAGAAATAGGCTAAACTCATGAGACATCAGTGTTTAGTACTTGAGCCTTCAGCATAGAACACAGAAACATCTTTAATTAGAGAAACATCCTTAATTGCATCAATTTGCTCAGTAAGAGCACCCAACGCCTTTAGATATTCGTTTTCACGCTTACTTGCTCATGTTTATTGCTTTGTAATTAGGATAGAACATACTTTTACTTTCATTCACAATCATGATTTCCGTTTTCAAATGCCTACTTATTGAACAAACCTTTACCAAATGAACAAGTTCCCTAAGTTTGATACTCGGTTCACACCGTTTTAATTATTTACTTGACGACCCGGTGCTCTTGCCGGTAGATTTCTCATCCACACAAAAAAGTAGTATCCCAGAGTGAACATCAAGTATTTTGGAAATTTTAGTTCAGTTTGAAGGCCCTAATTCATTATTCTTTGATTTATTAATTTTTGTTTTTGATAGTATTTGTTTAGTTCAGAATTTATGTTCTTCTTGAATTGGTTAACTGCTTTTCCTGTTAGTGTTTGCATGCGTGGATCTTCTGTAGGTGAATTGGTTCCATTGGATTTAGAAATTGAAGCAACCTTCAGAAGAAACAACACAGAGAGAAAAAGAAAGCTTTTGCATGACATAACAATAGCATCAATCCTTGAAGAGGCTCACTTTTCTGAGTCATCATCTTCTAATTCAGCTATATCCAGGGAATCTCAAACAATAGAAATTGAAGCCGAAGTCATGGCTGAAGAGCAACATCGACGAGTGACCCTGGAAGATTACTCAAGTACATCTGTGCCGCAGTTCTTTACTAGCATTGCACGACCAGAGGTTCAAGCACAGAATATAACCTATCCACATTCATTAATTCAGAACAATTTGTTTCATGGTCTGCCCAATGAAGACCCGTATGCATATCTAGCCACTTATATTGATATTTGCAACACTGTCAGACTGGCTGGCTTGCTTGAGGATGCTGTTAGATTGAGCTTGTTTTCATTTTCTTTGTCTGGAGAGGCAAAAAGATGGCTCCATTCATTTAAAGGTAACAGTCTTAAGACTTGGGATGAAGTGGTTGAAAAATTCTTGAAGAAATACTTCCCAAAGTCCAAGACTGTTGAAGGAAAAGTTGCCATCTCATCCTTTCATCAATTTCCAGACGAGTCCTTAAGTGAGGCTTTGGAAAGATTTCATAGATTACTAAGAAAGACGCCTACTGATGGATTTTCAGAACCGATTCAGCTCAATATTTTTATTGACGGGTTAAGGCCACAATCCAAGCAGCTTTTACATGCTTCTGCAAGGGGAAAAATAAAATTGAAGACCCCTGAAGAAGCCATGGAATTGATTAAGAATATGGCTGCCAGTGACCATGCAATCTTGCGTGATAGAGAACACATCCCAACCAAAAGAAGCCTCCTGGAGCTTTCATCACAGGACGCTTTGTTGGCGCAAAACAAGTTGTTATCCAAGCAACTTGAAGCTTTAACTAAAACACTAAGTAAGTTGCCAACTCAATTGCATGTTGGACAACCTTCACCCTTTTCTGTTTTGCAGGTTGTAGGTTGTGTTATATGTGGTGGAGCACATGATTCGGGCTGCTGCATTCCTACAGAAGATACAACACATGAAGTGAACTATATGGGGAACCAGCCAAGACCAAACTTTAATGCAGGAGGATATTCTGGATTTCAACATGGTCAACAATATAATCAGCAACTGGGACAGTGGAGGACTCACCCTGGTAATCTGTTCAATAAAGACCAGGGTGGGCCATCTAACAGGCCACAGCAACAAGGGCCTAGTCTCTATGACAGAACGACGAAACTGGAAGAGACTCTTGCTCAGCTCATGCAAGTATCCATGTCCAATCAAAATAGCACAGAGTCAGCCATCAAGAATCTATAAGTCCAGGTGGGACAATTGGCAAAGCAACTGGCAGACTGGCCGTCAAGCAGCTTTGGAGCCAACACAGAGAAGAATCCTAAGGAGGAGTGCAAGGTTGTTATGACTAGAAAAAAAATGGTGAGCATGAATGAAGGTGAGAAGAGGATAGGTGAAGAAAAACAATAGCTGGTGATTGAACCAGAAATTGACCCAGTGGTGGAACCTTTGAGTGAGACTGAGGAAGAAGTGGAAGCGGAAGATGATTAGTAGAAGGAGATACCAATAATAGTGAGTGAAAAAGAAATAAGTGAGAAGGAAAAGAAAGAAAAAGAAAAAGAAAGAGAGAAAGAAAAAGAAAATGAAAAAGAAAAAGAGAATAAGAGAAAAGAAGAGAAGAAAAAGACCAAGAGTGAGCTGGCTAGAGAAAAGAGAAAGGAGGTAAGTCCAAGCAAAAGGGAGGAGGTGCCATATCCATTGGTACCAACAAAGAAAGACCAAGAACGACATCTGGCTCGTTTCCTTGATATCTTCAAGAAATTGGAGATTACTATGCCCTTTGGAGATGCTCTTCAACAAATGTCGTTGTACTCTAAGTTTTTAAAAGATATGCTCATGCGAAAGAATAAGTACATTCACAGGGAAAACATTATTGTAGAAGGAAACTGCAGTGCTGCAATTCAGAGGATTCTTCCACCTAAGCACAAAGATCCTGAGAGTGTGACTATTACATGCGCAATTGGTGAAGTTTCTATTGGCAAGGCTCTTATTGATTTGGGAGCCAGTATTAATTTGATGTTGCTTTCCATGTGCCGGAGGCTTGGAGAGTTGGAGATAATGCCGACTAGGATAACTTTACAGTTAGCATATCGCTCCATCACCAGACCTTATGGAGTGATAGAAGATGTTTTGGTTCGAGTCAAACAAATTATCTTTCCTGCTGACTTTGTGGTAATGGACATAGAGGAAGATACATATATTCCCTTAATTTTGGGACGTCCATTTATGGCTACTGCAAGTTGTGTAGTAGACATGGAAAAAAAGAAGCTAGAAATGGGTATTGAAGACCAAAAGATTAGCTTTGAGCTATTTGATGAAGAAAGGAAATTGTTGGACCAGAATGTTTGTCTAGAGGTGAAGGAGAGTGAAGAGAAGGTTCTGAAGGAGAGAACCAAGATTGATCTGGGCTGACAAAGACTTTTGCGTCAAGCTAATGACGTTAAAAGAGCGCTTACTGGGAGGCAACCCAACCCTTTTTAATTTTGTTCTTCTTGCATTTAGTTAAGTTTGATTGCTTGTGATTGTTTGAATTCAGCATGTTTAGTATTTGAAAAAGGGGTTAAAAAGCTTTTGTGAAGTTGTGGACAGAAAAAATAACTTGAAAAAAAATTTTTTGTCCACTCGCTAAGCGCACTCCTCGCGCTAAGCGCCATTTTCTTCACGTGCTAACCGAGCTATTGTTCATGCTAAGCGCATTGACCCCTGATCATTGGCTGCATGGTCCTGCTAAGCGAGTGACCTGTGAGCTAAGCCCAATAAACTCTCTATCCATTAAATTTTTGGAATTGGGCTAAGTGAGTCATCTCGCTAAGCACGCAAGTCTGGTCTCGCTAAGCGCATTGCCACGCTAAGCGCTATTCTTCTATATCTGATTAATTTTGAGAATTGGGCTAAGCGAGTGCTCTCGCTAAGCCCAATTCCTTCCCTGTTTGGAATAGCGCTAAGCGAGACAGACACGCTAAGCGCGGGCCACTACTGCATTTAAGGAGCATTTTATTCGCTAAGCGAGAGTTGCAGGACCAATCAGAGCTGTAGAACTCGCTCAGTGCGTACCTTCACGTAGAGCCCAAAAAACTTCTTTAGAATTTCATAATTTTGTATTGGGCTTAGCGAGAAGATCCGCTACGCGCATGAGCTTTAAAACTCAAACGTCATGTTGACTCGCTTAGCGAGTCCATGCGCTAAACGAGTCATTCAAAACTGCCAGTAAATAAGGCAACTGCCTTAGGTAGTTTCCATTTTACTTCTTCTGAGAATTTTCACCCTCTACATAGTACTTCAACCTTCCTGCATTGCCTGCGTTTTTGCTCCCTCTTTGCACTCATATTCAGCAGCACAAGTAAGTTTCTTAACTTTGTTCATTTTATTTCCAAATTTCAAACTTTAGACTAGTTAACTTAGTAGTGTTAGGTTGAATTTTTGTTGATACTTAGTTCTGTTAGGTTAGTTGTTTGTTAGACTAGAACTAGGGTTTTATTGTGGATGCAATGTGCTTGTTTTGATTAGGGTTAGATGGCCTAATAGGGGCTTGTTAGTCGTCTTATACGACTAACTTTTGTATAGAAAACATTTTCCAAAACTTGTATAGTTCCCAAATTTATGGTTATTTTTGAAGGAGTTTGTAAATAAATCTTGTTTTATTGATAAAGCTGCCTCTAGAATATGTCCATTGGATTTGATCATGAAATTTTGCAATTTCAGGTGAAAAAGAGGCTAAGCCATGAAGTTCTAAAAGTGACAGTTGGGCTTAGCTCATCACTGGGCTAAGCGCAGCTTCACCACGCTTAGCGCGACAGAAGAATCTGGCAGTGCATCAATATCAAGGCTGTGCACTAAGTGCGAGGGTGGCGCTAAGCGCAATGTCGCGGATTCAGAGCCTATTTAAAGCCTGTTTTGTGCAGAATTAGGGTACAGATTTTACACACCCTTAAGGGCAGAGATTTGCACAGAATTCTAGAGCACACCACAGTGCCTATTTCAAGAAAAGAGCTCTGGAGGCAGCAAGAGGAGCAGCTTTTGCAGAGATACCTAGGTTTTGTAATCTCATTATTGTTAGGGGTTTTTCTGTAATGGCTAGCTAAACACCCTTATTGGGGATTTCTAATGAACAACTTATGTAAATACTCAATATCTAATTGATTATGTTTTTTGTGTTCAATGCTTCCTTCAATGCTTAATGTTTGTATGCTTTTGGTCTGATCATCCATTTGTGTGCCTAGTTAGGTGACTTTAGCATTGGGAAATGTATTGTTTCCTTAGAAGTTGAATGAAGCAGAATTGAAACTTAGTCTTAAATGAGGGATTGCGGATTAAGTTTTGGTTTTAAATATGTTGTTACAATAATGTTGTTTGGTCTAAGTCTAGTCCGACAAGAGGGATCTGAGGACAAAGCTTAGGCTAAATTAGTCTAAACTTTCGTAAGCTATTTAAGCTAAGTCTAGTCCAACAAGAGGGATCTGAGGACGAAGCTTAGTTTAAGTTAGTCTAAACCTAGGAGGGCTGTCTAAATTGAGCCTAGTCCAACAAGAGGGATCTGAAGACGAAGCTTCCATTCATTCAATCTCACTAGGGATCGAGGTTTAGTAATTTAGGCTTCAGCATACAACACAAAAGCATGATTGATTAGAGAAACATCTTTATATACATCAGCTGGTTTGTTAGAAAGACCCAACATCTTTACCTATTGCTGTCAATTTTACTTACTTGCATTTTTACTGTTTTTAGCCTAAACTTAGTTTAATTCTGTTCTAAATCATCAATCATCAATGTTTTTTTTCAATAATGCATGATATTTTGTAAAGGCATTTCATTTCTTTTGGCCTACACTCTTTAAAGATGTTCGCCAGCATGTGATACACTGTGATCAATGTCAGAGGATGGGAGGTATATCAAAAAGAAATGAAATGCCTTTACAAAATATCATGGAGGTTGAGGTATTTGATTTTGTAGGTCCCTTACCTTCGTCTTTTGGCAATGAATATATACTAGTGGTTGTGGACTATGTTTCTAAATGGGTTGAAGCAGTGGCTACCCCGCATAATGATGCTAAAACTGTGGTGAAGTTTCTGAAGAAGAATATTTTCTCAAGATTTGGGGTGCCTAGAATTCTGATTAGTTATGGAGGTACACACTTTTGTAATAATCAGTTACAAAAGTTCTTTAAACAATATAATGTGACACGCAAAGTAACATCACCTTATCACCCTCAGACCAATGGGCAAGCAGAAGTATCAAACAGGGAGTTAAAATTTTTTTTGGAGAAGACTGTAGCTTCTACTAGAAAGGACTGGTCCATCAAATTAGATGATGCTTTATGGGCATACAGAACAACATTCAAGACTCCGATAGGATTGTCCCTATTTCAGATGGTGTACAACAAGTCTTATCATTTACCAGTGGAGATGGAATATAAAGCATATTAGGCCTTGAAATTTTTTAACTTTGATGAACCCGCATCCAGAGAACAAAGAAGGCTGCAGCTCTTGGAGTTGGAAGAGATGAGATTGGCCGCTTATGAATCTTCAAAGCTGTATAAAGAAAAGGTTAAAAAGTATCATGACAAAAAGATTCTCAAGAAGGACTTTCAGCCAGGACAACAGGTGTTTCTTTTCAACTCAAGACTTAAATTGTTCCATGGAAAGCTTAAATCAAAGTGGTCTGGACCATTTACCATCAAGAAAGTTCGACCATATGGAGCAGTGGAGCTTTGTGATCCTCAATCTAAAGATCCTGACAGGACATGGGTAGTGAACGGACAAAGGTTGAAGCAATATCATGGTGGAGCTATGGAAAGATTGAACATTGTTCTACGCTTGGATCCTAGACAATAGGACGATATGTCAAGCTAGTGATGTTAAAAGAGCGCTTACTGGGAGGCAACCCAGCTTTTCTTTCCCTTTTTTATTTTTCATTCTTATCTCTTGCACGTAGTTAGGATACCTTGCTTGTGATTGTGATTAATTTCAGCTTGTTTAGTAATGAACAAGGGGTTTTAAGCTTGTGTGAAGAGATAGACAGAAAAAGACTTAGAAAATTTTTGCAATTGTCTATCCGCTAAGCGCAGACCTTGCGCTAAGCCCTCAGTCTTCACGCGCTAAGCCCGAGCTTGCTCGTGCTAAGCGCAAAGACCCCTGATTGGTTGGCTGAATAGTTCAACTAAGCACACATCACTGCACTAAGCCCCACATCTTCACGGTAATTGAACCTTAACCAGTGGGCTTAGCGTGAATGATGCGCTAAGCGCCACTTCTTCTCTAGAAAAATTTTATTGTAGCAGCGCTAAGCGCGCTATCCTACGCTAAACCCCAGATCCATTCTGTAACTTGAGTTTTTAAGCTGGGCTTAGCGGGGCAGGAAGCGCTAAGCGCCAATCTCTTACGGGTTTTGAATTCTTGGAAGTGCGCTTAGTTCGCCTGTTGCGCTAAGCCTGAACTACTCTCTGTAAGTTGAAGCTTGATGGTACGCTAAGCCTTACATCTCAGGCTAAGCGCATATTGTAGAAAATTGTGTTGCAGAAAGCGCTAAGCACAGCCTGCTACGCTAAGCCCTAGATGCTCACGGGACTTTACAACTTCAAGTTGGGCTTAGCGCGAGGCTAGGCTAAGCGCTTGGGTTTTAAAAATCAAAGGCAGAGGCACTTTGGGTGCTACCTTTGCAACCAAACCTATGCACCTTCCTAACCTTCAGTAATTGTGTACTTTCTGTTGCGTGCGTGTACTGTTTCTTTGCATCTTCTTTGCTTCATTTCAATCACAACTTAAGTAAGTGAATACATTTCCATTTTTATTTTTCATTCTTCAAACCTTAGGATAGATGACTTCTTGTTTTCTTAGTTGTATGTTGTTAGGTTAAGCTTATTATTTTTAGGGTTAGTCAATGTAGGATTTTAGGTAACTTAGAAGCCCATTAGGGGAAATGTGGCTGAAAGGGGTGAAGACCCCTGTGGTTCTGTTTGGAAATCGCAATGAAAGCACTAAGCGCGCCTGCTGCGCTTAGCCTGTTCATCGCAACTGTTAAAATTTTGGATTTCCAGATGAACGCGCTAAGCGGACCATATCGCACTAAGCGTGTTCATCCCTGTTGAGGAACGTAAGTGATGAGCTCACTGAGCGAGTCTGTGTGCTATGCGGGACTAGTGTTCAGACATTAAGATTTCAAGAATTTTTGTTCAACACTAAGCCTGACATGTCAGGCTAAGCACCACTTTGCTTCTGTAAGTTTTCCTTTGAATAAGGCTAAGCGTGTCTATGCACTAAGCCCTTGTTGTGTGTTGAGCTAAGCGCCTTACTACGCTAAGTTCAACTCTCTCAATGTCTTTTAATTTTTTGTAGTTAGGCTAAGCGCGCCCTATGTGCTAAACTTGAGTATTATTCTGATGAGGCTAAGCTAAGCGCGCCATGCTGCGCTAAGCTCCAACTCTCTTCGGTTTTGAAAATTGTAGACTTAGGCTAAGCTCAGCTATTGTGCTAAGCTTAATCTGTAGAAAAAATATTTTCTGTGTCTTCAGGCTAAGCGCCAGCCTGCTACACTTAGCGCCTGAGTAAAATTTCATAAGGCGCGCTACGCTCAGCCTACTGCGCTAAGCGCCCAATCAAAATTTCAGTTTTATTTTTATGTTTTCGTGAAAATAACTTGTGTTAATCTTTTTTGTTTTGTCTTATATTTTGAAGATGACATCTAAGAAAAGGAAGGCTTTTTCTACACCTACCCAGGCCAGATATGACAGATCCAGGTTCACATCTCAAGAAGCTTGGGAGAGATATACAGATATTATGGTCCCAGGAAACTACTACCGGAGAGGAATGTAGTAGTTTATTACACTAAGTTTGACGAGTTCAAGGAGGAACTAGAGAGAAGACACTGGGATGAGAAGTTGACTGATTTTGCTGACAGTAGCATAGACATTGCTATTGTGAAGAAATTTTATGCCAACCTCTATGACCCCGAGGATAAATCACCTAAGCAAGTGAGGGAGAGAGGTCACCTAGTGAAATTTGATGAGGATACCTTGAACACATTTCTGAAGACCCCGGTGATTTTGGAGGAGGGGGAGAATTTATGTACTTATTCCAAGTTTGCACTCCTGAGGCCTAATCCTCAGGAGTTGGCTACTAAGTTCTGTATCCCAGGGAGGGGATTCGAGCTAAATGCAGATGGGTAGCCTTTGAAGATACTGGGGAAGAACATGACCACCTTAGCTCAGACATGGAGTGTTCTTTCCTTCTCTAACCTGATTCCTACCTCCCACACATCTGATGTCACCTTAAACAGAGCCAAATTAATTTATGGCATCATTATGAAGATGGATATGAACTTTGGGTACCTCATATCCCACCAGATCTCTCTTACTGCACAACATGATTCATCCAGACTTAGACTCCCTGCCTTGATCACAGCTCTATGCAAGGCCAGGGGAGTCCAATCAAATTCTAGATCCTTGGAGAACTTTTGCCCTACCATTAACTTGGCATATATTAAAAAGAACTGTTGGAATCTTGATGATCCAACAATGACATTTAGAGGGCCAAGGAAGGCCAAGGGTAAGAGATCAGAGGTCCCTACTACTTCAGCACCACCAGAGACAGCAGCTCCTTCTTCTTCCACAGCTCCAGTACCTCCCATTCAGACTCCGGTTATTCCTCCTACATCTACTCAGATACCACTTCCAGCTCCTTTATCTGCAGGACCTTCAGATTTTTTATTTACACCACAGATGTTGCATTCCATGCTCTAGAGCTTACACAGGGGGCAGTCCATTATCATGCAGAGCCTTCAGGGCTTGGGCTTGCCTTCCATCATGAGCATGGATGAGTTTGATTTGCAGGTGGCCTGGCCAGGAGCCCAGCCTTCTCCTTCTGGAGGGGCTGGGGCCTCCGCAGCCCAAGAGCCTGAACCAGAGGAGCCAGTAGCAGCAGCAGCATAGGGGGAGGATGAGCTCACCCCTCCTGAGCCCTTTTATTTTGATGTAGGTGTACACATGGCTTAGGAGGAGGAGACTTCCACAGACCAGATCCCAGAGCCATCCCTAGCACCCATACCTGATGATGCCATACCATCTGCACCAGCATCTGAGTTAAAGCAGCCTATCTCTCAGGATTCACCAGCTACTCAGGTGTTGGATCTTAATGAGCATGCACAGGAGCAACCACAGGAGCAAGACATTTAAATTTGTGCATTTTGAACATTTTAGTTTATTTTCAGTTATTTTATGATTTATGTTCAGTCATTTTAATTTCATCTTTTATGTTTCAGTTATTTAAATTTCAGTACTTTGAGTTGTTTGCTTGTACAAAAAGCGTGTTTGAACAGTGAACTGGTTGAATTTGATATACAGTGGATTGTTTTGTATGAAATGAGTGTTTAAGAATGATTTGAATGAGCAATTGTATGATTTGAATGGATTGGAATGATTAGATAATTGTTTTGATCAAACTTGCTGCCATTAGAAGAGAGTGAGCATGTGATTGGAATTATGACTGAAAATGTTAGTCAGTTTGTCAGATTGATTGTGAAGGAATGCATTAACCGTATCCCGGTGAGAGTGTGATCCTTAAATTTTGAGAGAAACGACTATCATTTAGTATTATTTTTGTATGAATCTCTGAAGTATGGATTAAATGCATGAAATTGAGGATGATGAAGGCCATGTTTGATTATGATAGCCACTTAGCCAAAAAGATGACCACGTGCTTGAATGAATTATCCCTTGCACCCAGTTTGAGCTGAATGAATTATTGATTGATTAATCCCTGAGCCTATATAGTGTTATCTCCTGCTACCTTGACTTAGGTTGTAGGAGAGCATCATCCACAGGAAGCTTGGTTCAAAGCAAATTGGTCCCAAATTTGGGGGAGTAATTATCAAGGTAAATTTGTTCCAAATTTGGGGGAGGCACTAGGTAAGAATTGAAATTGTCAAAGTAAATAGCATACACGCACTATTTCTGTATATACACATAATGTCTCTGTATATATTGTGTTAAAAAAATTGTAAATGCAAATGAAATTACTAAGTATGTATGCTGCAAAATAATGAAATGAGGCTGAGTGCCTAAATAAAAGGCAAGTATGCGGTGTCAATGAATGAAAAAGTGAAGGTTTATCTATGGATGAATGCTCTCCTAGAACATAAGCTTTTGAATCCTAGAAAAAACATGATTTTGTTGGCTGTCTAACCCCATTACAAGCCTAGAAAGTCCTTCAGATTCATTTTGTATGTTCATTGTTGTATGATATGAGATGAAATGCAAAGGTTGGGACTTGTGTTAGTTGTTTATGATGTAATGAGCCTAAACACTTGAGCTTGAGTGAAACAATGACTGTGAGGTTTTGGTTGATGATTCTTCCTTGATTTCTGCCATCCTTTCTAGCTTATTTCAGTTGGGGCTCTAATGTGTATGTTCCTATCTTTGAAAAGCTGCATGTTTGTGAAAATGAATTGATTGAAGCAGTCCATGATATTCAGCTCGTATGGTTGAATTTCTCTGTGAAGCAAACACCATTTTGAGGGATCACTGTAGTTTGTCACTTGAGGACAAGTGAACTATTCTTTCTTTGCTTGAGGACAAGCAAAACTGTAAATTTGGGGGAGTTTGTTAGTCGTCTTATACGACTAACTTTTGTATAGAAAACATTTTCCAAAACTTGTATAGTTCCCCAATTTATGGTTATTTTTGTAGGAGTTTGTAAATAAATCTTGTTTTATTGATAAAGCTGCCTCTAGAATATGTCCATTGGATTTAATGATGAAATTGTGCAATTTCAGGTGAAAAAAGGCTAAGTCAATGAAGTGCTAAAAGTGATAGTTGAGCTTAGATTTTGAGTGGGCTAAGCGCGCATCCACCTCTAAGCACAGCTTCATCGCGCTTAGCGTGACAGAAGAATCTGACAGAAGGTATTAGCACCCCACGCTTAGCGCGCGAGATCAGTGCGCTAAATGCAGCAGTTGTCTTCAGCCAGGCTCAGTGCACGAATGGCGCTAAGCTCAAATCCACTTACTCGCGCTAAGCCCGAGGGTGGCACTAAGTGTAACGTCGCGAATTCAGAGCCTATTTAAAGCCTATTTTATGCAGAATTAGGGTACAGATTTTACACACTCTGAAGGGCAGAGATTTGCACAGAATTCCAGAGCACACCATAGTGCCTATTTTGGGAAAAGAGCTCTGGAGGCAGCAAGAAGAGCAGCTTTTGCAAAGATACCTAGGTTTTGTAATCTCATTATTGTTAGGGGTTTTCTGTAATGGCTAGCTAAACACCCTTATAGGGGATTTCTAAAGAACAGCTGATGTAATTACTTTAATATCTAATTGATTGTGTTTCTTGTGTTCAATGCTTTTTTCAGTGCTTAAATTTTGTATGTTTTTGGTCTGATCATCCGTTTGTGTGCCTAGTTAGGTGACTTTAGCATTGGGAAATGTATTGTTTCCTTAGAAGTTGAATGAAGCAGAATTGAAACTTAGTCTTAAATGAGGGATTGCGGATTAAGTTTTGGTTTTAAATATGTTGTTACAATAATGTTGTTTGGTCTATGTCTAGTCCGACAAGAGGGATCTAAGGACAAAGCTTAGGCTAAATTAGTCTAAACTTTCGTAAGCTATTTAAGCTAAGTCTAGTCCAACAAGAGGGATCTAAGGACGAAGCTTAGTTTAAGTTAGTCTAAACCTAGGAGGGCTGTCTAAATTGAGCCTAGTCCAACAAGAGGGATCTGAAGACGAAGCTTGCATTCATTCAATCTCACTAGGGATTGAGGTTTAGTAATTTAGGCTTCAGCACACAACACAAAAGCATGATTGATTAGAGAAACATCTTTATATACATCAGCTGGTTTGATAGAAAGACCCAACATCTTTACCTATTGCTGTCAATTTTACTTACTTTCATTTTTACTGTTTTTAGCCTAAACTTAGTTTAATTTTGTTCTAAATCATCAATCATCAATGTTTTTTTCAATAATGCCTTATTTCTGAATATCTAAGACTAGTTCCCTGAGTTCGATACTTGGATTCATCCATTTTAATTTTAAATACTTGATGATCCGGTGCGCTTTCCGACAAACTGGATTTCCCTTGAACATATTTGCATAAAGAAAAAGTGGACCAAAAAGTAATTGCAGGGGAAATCCAACAGGGCCTAAGTGGAGGGGTGAGAAGCCCCTGCTTTTTCTAGAAATCGCGATGAGCGCGCTAAGTGCCTTGCTGCGCTAAGCGAGTTCATCATTTTTGTTGAACATCTGGATTTCCAGATGAACTCGCTAAGCGGGGCCCTATCCCACTAAGCGCATTCATTTTCTCTAGTTGAAAGTCCAATTGTTTATGAACTCGCTAAGCGTGTTTGTGCGCTAAGTGAGTAATGTGTTCTCAGACACTTAGAATTTTTTTGTTTTGTTGTGCGCTAAGCGTGCCCTGTCATGCTAAGCGCAATTATCTCTCTGTTTTTTAAATTGTTGGAATTAGGCTTAACGAGCTTACTCACTAAGTGTCATACCCTAATTTAATCCGGGGACCATTGTTTGATGGCATGCAACCTTCGCTTGACCGCCTCGAGGTACTTAACATCCATCGTTAGGTAATCCACAAAGTTTCGCGATATTCCGGAAGTCAAAAAGAAGTATTGTTGCACAATCCGTAAAGTTCTGCAACATTTCGGAAGTCAAGAAGAGCCTTGTTGCGTAATTTCTAAAGTTCGCAACATTCCAGAAAGGAAATGGGTGTCGTTACGTAATCCGTAAAGTTCCATAACGTTTCGAAAAGAAACTGGTAAAAAACACGAAAACGGGAGTGTATTTAGCAAAATGGGGTGTGTAAATAAAAAGGAGTGCATTTAGCAAGGGGGGAGGTGAACTTATCAAGATCCTCCACATTTGTTGGAAAATGGTTTCCGGAGCTTCCGACGCTTTCGTAATGCTTCCGTAAAATTCCTAAAACTTTGAGTAAGCCTATTTCACTTAATATTGGTGAAAGAGAAGATGAGGTTGTTCCAAATATCCCTAACTCCCCTAGCTATGCATTTCAGTTGTTTTTGGTGAAAAAAATTGTTTCTGTGAAGTATATCCAAGCTGGAGTGCTTCCGTCATGCTTCCGAGATGTTTCCATGAGCAAATTCGTGAAGGTTTTTCGCAGTTCTTCACCGTTCTTCATCCGTTTTTCGTTCTTCAACGGGCAAGTTTTCGAATATGAGATTTTCAATTCATTTCTTGTTTTTTTAGCTTTCATCTTCATTTCGTTCATTTTCGGTTTTCTTTTCTTTCGTTTTTAACGAGCTTTAACCGATCGTTTAAGCCGTTATCTCGCCTAATAAATGATAAAATGAATTTCAACTGATCATTTGTGTTGTAATCTCGTTTAATTACTGTTAAAACAAAATCTAACCGATCGTTCACGTTGTAACCTCGGTTAAACCAAAAAGAGCAAAATAATAATAAAATAATCAAAATATCTTGAAAAATAATAATAAAATAATCAAAATATATTGAAAAATAATAATAAAATAATCAAAATATCTTTGAATAAAATAATCAAAAAAATCAATCGGACGTTTTTCTTTGGAAGTTTCCTTGAATGAATTGACTAATAACCAAAGTGAAACTAAGGCTAAAATCAACTCACAAATCAAGCTTTGTCCGCAAAAATCACTAAAAACCGTTTTAAGGTCCAACGCCTTAAACGGTCCGTTTTGCTTTTATCGGTTAACATGGACCGTTCAAAAGCATAAAATCAACATGTAACTTTACCGCTTTTGCAAGAACTACGTAGGTCTGATTTCCTCATCGCAATTGAGGATATGTAGGAGCAAAAGTCCCACTTTTTTCGGCCACCCCAAGAGATCATTAATAGTCCAACGCCTTAACGTTTCTCTCCTTTCAAAAAACCAATAGATCGTTAATGGTCCAACGCCTTAACGTTTCTCTCCTTTCCAAAAATCAAAAGATCGTTTAATGGTCCAATGCCTTAAACGACTTTTGTTTGGTCAATATATATCTTGCAAAAGATAAAAACAACTTAACCAACGTTCAGTTCTCGAAGAACTACGTAGGTCTGATTTCCTTATCACAATTGAGGAATACGTAGGAGCAAGGGAAACACCCTTGTCGACCACAAAAAGATAAAAAAAATACAAAAAGCGTAAAAAGACATAAAAAACATAAGAAAAGGAAAATAAAACAAATTGAAGTCATCTTTGCACACTCCATCAAAGGTTGTCGTCCTTTGTGACAGACGCGTGGGGTGCTAATACCTTCCCCGTGCATAAATACAACTCCCGAACCTTTGACACAAGTTCGTAGACCACACATTTTCTGGTTTTTTCGATGTTTTCCTCAAATAAACGTTGGTGGCGACTCCGCGTATTTTCCTTTCTTGGAAGACGCACTCGCGAGCCCCGCGTCGCCCTCCCGCCGAAGGGTAGGTTGCGACACTAAGGCAGTGCTGTTCAGTTGAATAGTCGCACTAAGCGTGCCTTGCCGCGCTAAGCGCAAATCCTTCTCTGTTTTGAAAATTCGTGGAATTGGGTTTAACGAGCCTGCTCGCTAAGCCAATTCTGCAAAAAAAAAAAATTGGATTTGTGTTCACTCGCTAAGCGCGTGGCTATCGCGCTGAGCGCATGAGTCATTTTTCCTAAGGCGTGCTAAGCGAGTCACTTGCACTAAGCATCCAGTTTGATTTTTTGTTTTATTTTCTGCTTTTTAATTTGAATAAATTCTTGTCTAATCTTGTGTTTTGATTCTTTTGTATTGCAGATGGCTTCCTGTAAGAGAAAAGCCACAACTTTAGCGTCTCAGGCCGGTTATGATTGATCTAGATTTGTATCATAGGAAGCCTGGGACCGTTACTCAAATAATGTGCTTGCCAAGAACATTCTGCCAGAAAGAAATGTAAAGTTGTATATCAATGAGTTTGATGAGTTCAGAAGAGAATTGATTAGAAGAAACTCACATAAATAGCTGACCAACTTGACTGAGGGAAGCATTGATGTGGCAATTGCGAAGGAATTCTATGCAAATCTTTATGTCCCAGACGAAAAGTTTCCCAAGCAAGTTAGGGTTCGAGGGCACTTGATAAAATTTGATGTTGATTCCCTCAACACCTTCTTGGAGACTCTAGTGGTTGTGAAGCAAGGGGAGAGCTTACCTTCTTACTCCAGGTTTGCTAGACTGAGGCCTGATCCTCAAGAGCTTGTAGCCCGACTGTGTATCCCTGGGAGGGGATTTGTTCTTAATGCTGAGGGTCTGCCGTGGAAGCTCTTGAGGAAAGATCTTACCACTCTGACCCAAACCTAGAGTGTTTTATCTTATTCTAACTTGGCCCTGACATCCCATACTTCTGATCTGAATCTGGATAGGGCCAAGTTAGTTTACAGGCTTGTCATGAAGATGAATATGAACTTAGGTTCACTTATTTCTAGTCAGATTTCACTTATTGCTCAGTCTAACTCCTCGCGGCTTGGATTTCCAGCACTGATTACTACCTTGTGCAAGGCCCAAGGAGTCACCTCAGATTCTCTTTCCTTCGAGTCACTCAGCCCAACCATTAATTTTGCTTATATTAAGAAGAATTGTTGGAACCTGGATGACCCTTCAGTCACTTTTCCAGGGACTTAGAAATCCAGGGCTAGAAGATCTGAGGCCCCATCTACATTAGCTACCCCTGCTCCCTTTACATCAGCTCCATCTACTTCTGCTCTTCCTTCACCACCAATGCCTCTAGTTCTTCCAAGTCCCTCCGCTCAGAGCTCAGAGCTTTCCTTGTCTATGTTGCAGAGCCTGCATCAGGGCTAGTTCCTGACTATGCAGAGTTTGCAGGATGTGGTCCAGCAGCAGCCAGTTATGAGCGTCAAGGAGTTTTTACAGAAGGTGGCCTAGCCAGGAGTCCAACCTTTTCCTTTGGGAGGGGGTGAGGGCTCTGCAGCCCAAGAGCCTCAGTAGGACTAGGAGGACAACATTTTAGAGGCCTCAGAGCCTACTCCACCTGAGCCTTTCATTTTTTAGACTAATCCAGTAGCAGCTACCCCACAGGTGACACCAGAGCCTTCCACTGCAGTGCTGGACATGTCTTCTTCTCAGCCTGAGCCATCTACACCAGTGTTAGACCTGCCCCTTCCTCGGGATTCATCATCAGACACTCTTGCACTGGACCTAAATGAGCATGCCATGGACTCTACATAGGATCATTGACAGGATCAGGATTTTTATTTCCCTGCTTTTTGAACAATTTTATTATTATCTCATCTTTAGTACATTTTATAATTTAGATTTATGTTTATGTTTCAGCTTTTAAATTTCAGTTTATAGTTTTTATTTTGGTTGATAGCTTGTACAAAGCTTGATTGAACAGTGCATTTATATTATCCAGTGGTTGATACTTCATTTTGGAATTCAGTGTTTGTAATTGGTTTGAATTGATCAATTGCGTGATTTGAGTGAATTGGAATGTGTAGATCATGTGCCATGAATGAGCATGCAGTCATTAGAAGAGAAAGAACATTGAATTAGGATCATGACTAAAAATGTTAGTTGGTTTGTCAAGTTGATTGTGAAGGAACGCATTAGCCGCAACCCGGTGAAAGTGTGATCTTTAATTGTGAGAGAATGACTAACATTGAGTAATGATTTTTGCATGAATATCTGAGTATGGAATGAATGTGTGAAATTGAAGATGATGAAGGCCATGTTTGGATTGAAGATAGCCACTTAGCTAAAAAGCTTACCTTGTGCATGATTGATTTATCCCTTGCACCCATTTTGAGCTGAAAGTATGATCGTTTGATTGAACCTTGAGCCTATACAGTTTATCTCCTTCTACCTGGTCTTAGGTTGTAGGAGAGCATCATTCATAAATGGAAATTTTGGTTGCCCAAATTTGGGGGAATTATGGGGTGAAAGCTTGTAATGGTAAGAAAAGAGCAACACACACAGTCATCTAATAAGCATCAAGTATATATATATATATATATATATATATATATATATATATATATATATATATATATATATATATATATATATATAAAAACTGTAAGTATAAAATAAAAGTGTGTGTTTCTATGTAAGAAAAAGAAAAGCTAAGTGCGGAAAGGCAAGTAATAGAGCTAGAATAAAAAGAAAAAGATTGATCTATGGATGAATGCTCTCCTAGAACCTAAGCTTTTGCATCCTAGAAAAACCATGAATTGATTGCAGCCCAGCCTCGTTACAAACCTAGAAAAGTCCTTTGGATTCAGTTTGTGTGTTCTTGACTGTATGGCAAGAGATGAAGTTCAAAGATTGAGATTTATTTTGTTTCTTGATTCATGGATAAGCCTAAACACTTGTGCTTGAGTGAAACAGTAGCTATGAGGCTTTGGTTAATAATCCTTCCTTGATATATGTTGCTCTTACTAGCTTATTTTAGTTGTGTTCCTTGATAATCATGTTCACATCTTTGAAAAGCCGCATGTCTTGTGAGAAGCTATGATTAAAGCATTGTATGCCATTCATTTTATGTGATTGAATTCTTTAGAGCAAACACCTTGTGTATAACCACTGTGATTTTGTCACTTGAGGACAAGTTGTTCTTTCTTTGCTTGAGGACAAGTAAAACTTTAAATTTGGGGTAGTTTGTTAGTCTTCTTATACGACTAACTTTTGTATAGAAAACATTTACAAAATGTATATAAATCTCCCAATTTATGGTTATTTTTGGTAGGATTGTAAATATTTATAGTTTAGCTTTCATATGTGCTTAGTAGAAGCCTTCCTTGTGAATTTAATGTAAATTTCACCTCAATTTCAGGTAAAAAGGAGAAAATTATGAAGGTGCAAAAGTTGTTGTCTCGCTAAGCCTGAACCATGCGCTTAGCGAGACCAAGCCGCTAAGCGAGACAACAGTGGCTTAGCGACTAAGGATAAGCCTGAAGAAAGTTCTTCTTCGCTAGCACGCGCTCAGCGCATATGCAACTCGCTAAGAGAGACAGTTTTCTCTTCTGCGCTAAGCGCGAGATTGGCGCTAAGCCAAATCTCACTTGCTCGCGCTTAGCACGAGAATGGCACTAAGCACGCCTTCACGGACAGGAAGCCCTTTTTTAAGCCTGATTTGTGGAGAATGAAGGAGGCAAAAAATACACAAGAAGGAAAAGTCGTCAGAGCTTGAAGAGTGAAAAATACAGAGGCAAAGAATAGAGCAAGAAGCCAAGTTTTGATCTTTTAGGAAGATTTATGAGTTTTTGAGTGATTGTGAGATTCCTAGAGGTGGAGGAGACATCCCCACTCCTTTGTAAGCAAGCAATTTCTCTTAACTCCTCTTCTTCATTGTAAAAGGAGCTTCCTTGCTATGGAAGGCTAAACCCTCAGTTGGGGATTCTTGCTGAGTAATTGATGTAAACTCTTTCCCTATCTAATTAATGTTGTTTTATGTGTTCATTGTTTCTATCAACACTTTATTATTGCATGCTTGTGGCTTGATCATCCATATGTGTGTACTGTTAGGGGCTTTAGCATTGAAAGATGTATTGTCTCCTTAGAACTTGATAGAGCAGGATTAGGTTACTGTATGTCTGGACACGGAGTGCGGTAATTTAGTTTTTATTATGTTGTGATCATAAAGTTGTTCAATTAAGCTAATTTCAGCAAGAGACATCTGCGAACGAAGTTTAATTAGAATTAGGCTAAACTCACGAGACATCCATGTTTAGTACTTGAGCCTTCAGCATAGAACACAGAAACATCTTTAATTAGAGAAACATCCTTAATTGCATCAATTTGCTCAGTAAGAGGACCCAACGCCTTTAGATATTTGTTTTCACACTTACTTGCTCATGTTTATTGCCTTGTAATTAGGATAGAACATAGTTTTACTTTCATTCACAATCATGATTTCTGTTTGCAAATGCTTGCTTATTGAACAAACCTTTACCAAATGAACAAGTTCCCTGAGTTCGATACTCGGTTCACACCGTTTTAATTATTTACTTGACGACCTGGTGCACTTGCCAATAGACTTCGCATCCACACAAACAAGTAGTATCCCGTAGCGAACATCAGCATTCTTTATACCGAATGGCATAACATTCCATTCATATTGCCCGAAAGGTACTGTGAAGGCAGTTTTGTACCTATCAGATTCTTGTATCTGGATTTGCCAAAATTCGGATAGCATGTCAAACTTGGAAAATATTTTTGTGGAATTTAATTTGTTGAGTAAATCCTTTTTGTTTGGAATAGGATACCTAATCCATTGTAAGGCTTGGTTTAGTGGTTCATAATTTATGACTAGACGAGGTGTACCTCGTTCGAGCTCCGATTGTTTATTTACATAGAAAGCAACGCAAGACGATGGACTTTTGCTCTTTTTAATTAAACCTTTGTCAAGTAAATCTTTAATTTCTTTTTGGCAATATTAAAGAAGTTCTTCATTCATTTGAATTGGTCTAGCTTTTGTGGGAATTTGTTTTTCCCTAAAGTCTTTCTCATAATGGAGATCGACAATATGTTTTTGCGGTTCCAAAATACATGTGGCAGATTGGAACAAATGGTTAATTGGATGTGTTGTAACAGGGTTTGAATTTTTTCTTTTAATTGGGGCTTTTCCAATTGTAACTGAATATTATTAAAAGAGACTTCTTCTTTTAAGAAATTAATTTGGTTGATTTTCTTTTCTATGAAATTTATATTTCTTGAAATAGGTATAGTAGAAAAATTAAATATAATTTTTCTTCCTAAGTGAATGGTAGTTATTCCTTGGATATCTGAAAGGGGAGTAGCACTCTAATGAAGGGTGTTCCTAGGATAACTTCATTCTTTAGGTTTTTTACTAGAAGAAAGTTTGTATTAATCCTAAGACCTTGATTTTCTATAATTGTGTTTGATAATTTGTAGTTAATTTCTAATTTTGAGCCATTTGTTGTGCTTAATTTCTCTGTGGTTTTTTCAAAGAATTTTGTAGGAACTAATCCTTCCAAAATACAATTTGAATCAGCCCCTGTGTCAAATAGGGCAATTGTATCTAGAACAAAATCATTAATAATGATTCTAATGTTTATATAAATTTTTGGATCTTAATCTTGTTGATTAATCCCATAAACATTTCATCTTCTAGGTTTTCATTTTCTACATCCTTTTCTACACTCTCAGAATCACTATTTTCTTCAAGATGAGATAAGATGATCTGATGAATTTCTTGTTGTTGACGAAGTTCCTTAACTTCTTTTTTCAAATTATTAATCTCTGTTTGGAGATATTGGATTGTGGTTGGTTTTGCTGAAGTATTTTCTAATCTCTTAAATATATTTCTAACATCAAATTTATTATTTGTAATGAAGTCTTTTGGTATGGGTTTGGTTTATAGAGTTTTTCTCATGTTTTCCAAGAAAACCTTCTTTTCCTGGGGGTCTGGTATGGAATTGATTGCCTCGAACAAGAGATCTTGTTCTCTTGTTAGAGTATTGATTTCTTGTATATCTTCATTGTCTATAGACGATGATTGGTCATCTTGTTGAATTAGATTAAGGTTCCCTTCAGAGGATGCAGAAGATGCATTTTCTGTTTCTTCCTCTGAGGTTTCAATAAGTATATTATTAATCTACTTTTCAATGGTTGGATCTAGGTTAAGGTTTCTCAATTTTTTCTTTAACCTACAGTATTTGCTAATGTGGCCTTATTTTCCACAATTGTAACATGTTATTTTGGGTTTTATCTTTGGCTTTGGAGTGTCAATTTCTTTGCTGGTTGAGGGTTTATACGAGTATTTCCTTCTTGGAAATCTCTTTTTGTTGAAGGTTTTATTTCCATGGGATTCTCTACTAATGTTTTGTTTCTTCTTTTGCTTTGGATAGGCGGGTAGTCCAAATTGTTCATAGAAATATCCTAAATCTCTCCTTGTTTGGGCCTTCTCTTTGGCTAATTGTCTTTGGATTTTGTCATCTTGACAAATTTTTAAAGCTACTTTCAGGACATATGAAATTAATTGATCATAACTTAAACTCTCATATGGAATGTCTCCATTGACAGATTGGCTACATATTTTGTCTCGAACCTTATCTCCTAATGATCTTGGAAGACCGGCTAGAAATTTTTTTTTCCATAAAGGTTGTTGGCTATCCTCTCTTGTGTAAACTCTAGTTAGGAAGGTATCTCTATACCACCTAAAATATGCTAAAGTTCTACACTTAAGATTAGATAATAATTCTACTAACCTATCTTTCCAAAGTGACGGGTCACCAATAAAATGTTGAGCTGTTGTAAAAATAAGGGTATTAACAGCGTCAGGAATCTCCTTATTATCGTCATTTCTAATGACTTTTCCACTGAAATTCGTTTTGACTGTGCCGTAAATTTTTTATTTTTCATCATTAGTAAGATAATCATCCCACCATCCCTTTAATTGGCCAAAAAATATTGCCACTAGGATATCGATGATTGTTTCCTCTGAACACTCATGGGATGTCTGGTATGTCGTGGCTACCATGGTCATCTGTTGGAGTGTGTTCATAATATTATACTATGTTTGGGCATCTATATTCCATTCATAGATGTTGTTTGCGCTAAAACTTTTAAAATTATTTTTGCCTTTTTCTTTTAACAAGAGGTCAGGGGCGGTTGGTCTTTTGTAATAAAGTTTATAGGGTGCTTTCCAATGTTTGGAATTTATTGGATTAATATCCTTCTCAGATACTGAACCTATTTCAGTTGCGTGTTCTGAATTTTGGTCACTATCTTCATTAATAACATTAATTAATTTGGAGGTGCTTCTTGTTTTCATTTTTTATGTTTCTTCCGAATGTTGGGGAGTTTCAAGGATGACCCTAAGTAAACTATCAAGCTTGTTTAATAATTCACTATTGTTGTCACCTACAACTTCCGTAAGGGATTTGTTTCTCCTCAGTTCCCTAATTTTTTGTTTTGCCTTTTCACTAACCTTAAATGGTTTGAATAATGGTTTTTCTATAGGGACATTTGACGGAGATTCTTCATGAGTTTTATATTTAGGAGTTGCCTTTGTTTTAATGGACTCACCTAAAACTTGAAGGTATTTATTGGTGTAATTAGCCTATTCCATTAGGCTTCTGATGTCTTTAGAAGTTATTTCTTCATTGACATCTTTTGTTTTAAATGGCATGGCCATGACAGGTTTATCATTACTATCTTTAACCTTTGGTAATTGGTATTGAGTTGTTGGAGGTAATTCCGATGGATCAACTCACCGTCTTTGATTTGCCAATTTGTAATAACATTGGTTGTTGGATCACCTATGATATCTTGTTTCCATGGGTAATCTAGGTTTTCTCTGATGGTATAGGCATGAAACCAATCAAAGAAAAGGACGTTGATCTTGACTCTTTCAACAAATTCATAAAATTTGTCTTGGATTCGTTTTCTATTTGAACCCTTAAAATGTTGAAAAAAACCATCTCCTTTGAGGTTCATTCTCTGGAGAATAAAGGTCTTTCCTAAGGGTATCCTTATCAATGCAAAATTTGTTAGATAACATCATAAGGTTTATGCATAGAAGAGTATGTTGGAGATTGGATCGACTTTTGGTCGTCCTCTTGTTCTTGATTGTATGTAGTTCTAGGTATACTAGAAGTTGTATCTAATCCTTGGAGGTTTATACTAGTAAACTGGTTTTGTGACACAGATCTAGTTAATCCTACTGAGATTTATCAGGTTCTTACTGAAAACGACCTTCTCACCGATTCATATTCGGATCTTGAGGCTTCTATTCTTGATGAAAAAGAATTTCTCCTATTAAAGGTTATTTCTAGCTTATCGGAGTTATCTTGTTTAATTTGTTCTATGGTTGGAGTGGGCCGGGGGACTAACGGTGTGGCCTTGTCCATGACCCATTTCTCAAGAAGAGTTACCTCATCCTATTTTATGGTTCTTGGGAGAGAAACATTGGCCTTTGTCATATCAGTGATAAACAAAGTTGTCTCTCCTCTTTATGGTTTTAGAAGGACTCTTGACGCACAAGTGTTCATGACCTTGTATTGAATCCTATATATTAATGCTACTGGGATTGGTCCTTCTTTCATGTCAAGACCATGAAAGTGGATATTTATGAATAGAGAGTCAAGAATGTTTTTATTCATCAGACTCACCGTTTTGTTTGGATAACAGTTGAAGTAGACTGGTCCTTGTCCTAGACTTGTTTCTACTGTCCCAATCAAGGAGTCTTCAAACTTGTTGTGCCTAATATCTCTAAAACACATTAAAATTGTGGCATCTATGCCCATGTCAACTAAAGGCTTGATGGCTACCTGTACACATCCTATGTGTAGGTATTTGTATTTTCGGCTATGTTCATAAATTGAGTTTTTTGAAAGTAGATGAAATTCTTCCCCTATATCTTGACCTAGAGGAATATTATTTTCTACAGTTTTAATTATAAAATCAAAACTATGTTTGTCTTTGATTGTCTCAGGAACATATAGTGTGTCCTGAGGGATTTCTAGAATGCTCCAGTCATCCATATTTTGATTTATTTCTTCGAATCGGATTTCTAGAATGCTCCAGTCATCCATTAGTTGTGCCCTTACGGTACTTAATGATCTTTCTAACAACTATTAAGTGAGATTCCTTGGAATTAGCTTGATACCTTGCACACAAGTAAACACTAAGCATAATGTCTGGTCAACTTGCAGTTAAGTAAAGAAGTGAACCAATCATTCCTTTGTACCTTGACTCATATATTGATTTTCCTTTTTCATCCAAGTCAAGATAGGTGGATGTTGTCATTGGTGTTGAAGCTTATTTGCACGTTTCCATGCTGAATTTCTTAATTAGTTTTGTACAATACTTTGTTTGACATAGGAAGGTTCCATATTTCATTTTCTTGACTTGAAGTCCAAGGAAGAAGGTCAATTATCCCATCATAAACATTTCAAATTATTTTTGCATAGAGCTAAAAAATTCCTTACACAAAGCTTTATTACTAGCACCAAAGATTATGTCATCAACATAAATTTGCACAACCAACAACTCATTGTTTGATCTCTTGATAAGCAATGCTTTGTCAACTTGACCTCTTACAAAAGATTGTCCAATTATGAAAGTGCTCAATATTTCATACCAAGATCTAGGTGCTTGTTTTAAACCATACAAAGTCTTTTTCAGCTCATAAACATGATTAGGATGTTCGAATTCTACAAAACCTGGAGGTTGGTCTACACATATCTCTTCTTCAATGTATCCATTGAGAAAAGCGCTCTTCACATCCATTTGATATAACCTGAAATCCATAATACATGAAAAAGCAAGAAACAACTTAATAGCTTCTAACCTTGCAACAGGGGCATAGGTTTCATCATAGTCAATGCCTTCCTCTTGGTTGTATCCTTTAGCAACCAATCTGGCCTTGTTCCTTACAATGATGTCTGATTTTTTAAACACCTATTTGGTTCCAATTGGCTTGTGAGAGGCAGATTTAGGGACTATATCCCACACTTCATTCCTTTTAAACTGATTTAGATCTTTATGCATAGCCAGTAGCCAATGGTCATCATACAAAGCTTCATCTATGTTTCTTGGTTCAATTTGAAAACAAAAGCCATGTTATTGCATAAAATCCTAAGTTTAGAGCATGTAGATACTCCATTGGATATTTCACCAATTATATTGTCCAAGGAGAGGTCTCTTTGAGTTCTCCATTCCCTTGGGAGGTCTTTAGGAGGTGTGGTATTGATTTCCTTACTTTGTTCAAGATCTTTAACTTTGGTTTCATCTTCAAGTGGAGTGTCCTTATCCTGAAAACCTGTATCTTCATTTTCCAAAGAATTTGCTAGAACAATAGAGTTAGTTTCATCACACACAACATGTATAGATTCTTCCAAACACAATGTTCTCCTATTAAACACTCTATATGTCTTGTTTTGCAATGAATAACCTAGAAAAATAGCCTCATCAGCTTTTACATCAAATTTTCCCAGAGATCTTTTTCCATTGTTTAAAACAAAGCATTTACATCCAAAAACTCTTAAATGAGATATATTTGATTTTGTTCCTTTGTAAAGCTCATAAAGAGTTTTCTTTAGAATAGGTCTTATAAGAAGTCTATTAAGAGTATAGCAAATAGTACTCACAACATCCGCCCAAAAGTACTTTGGTAGTTTTGTTTCATTTAGAAGAGTTCTATCTCCATCTTCAAGAGATCTATTTTTCCTATCCACAATACCATTTTGTTGAGGTGTTCTTTGGGTGGAAAAATTATGGTGAATTCCATTTTCTTCATAAAACTTTTCAAAAAACTCATTTTGAAATTAATTTCCATGATCATTTCTAATTGAAACAATATTAAGACCTTTCTTGTTTTGAATAAATTTGGCGAGTTTATGAAAAGCATCAAAAGCTTCATTTTTGGTTTTCAAAAACAAAGTCCAAGTGAACCTTCAATAATCATCTACAATTAATAATCCATAGTAGGTGCCACCTAAACTCATAGTTCTTGAAGGTCCAAATAAATCTATATGAAGTAGTTTGAGGGGTTTTGAAGTAGACACAACATTATTACTTTGAAAAGAGTTTTTAACTTGTTTCCCTTTTTTACATGCTTCACACGATTTATTTTTCTCAAACTTGAGTTTTGGAATACCAATTACTAATTCCTTTTTAACTAGATGGTTGAGATGATGCATGTTTATATGTGCATCCCTACGATGCCATAGCCAAGAATCATCAATCTTACTTACCAAGCAACTAAGTTCATGAAATGATGCATGTTCAATATTCAACATGTAGATATTACCTATTCTTTTACCTATCTGAACAACCTCACCAAATTTAGCTTCACAAATGAGACAACAATTCCTGTTGAATTCAATTTTGAAGCCTTTGTCACATAGTTGACTTATGCTCAAGAGGATGTGCTTAAGTCCATCAACATACAGAACATTTTTTTTATTTGTGACTTGTGTTGATTTCTAATGTTTCCTTCTCCTATAATTCTTTCCTTATTGTTGCCTCCAAAAGTGAAATATCCTCCTTCCTTTAACACAAAGGTAGTAAGTCTGGACTTTTCACCCATCATGTGCCTAGAGCAACCACTATACAAGTACCATACCGAGTCTCTTGCTTTTAGACACACCTAAAGACAAAATCAATTAGAGAGAGGTGGTACCCAATTAAGGATGGATCCAATGGGGTTAATTTCTACAATTAAATCTTTAGAAATCTAATCACATTTACCTCTAGGAACATCAAATCTCCTAACATAGCATTTATAAGATGTGTGCCCTCTTTTCATGCAATAATGATAAGTCTTTGCTTTACGCTCAAAATGCACTATGTTTTTCATTTTGGAGAATTTGTTTGGGTTCATCTTTTTGGAGAATGCAAACTTAGTTTTTTTTGAAAAGGTAGTTGCTTGTTTATGCTCCAAACTAGTCTTATTGGTAGTAAGCTTTTGCACACTAAGCAAGTGACTAAGGTCACTCTTTCCTTTGTTCATTTTTCTAAAAAGATATTTAAGATAGGAAAGCTCAGTTTGCAACTTCATATGTTCCTCATAGTGATCCTTTTTGAACTTTTCAAACTAAAATTGCAAAGATTTGTAATCATCCATATTAAGAGAAGTAGAGGTACAAACACAACCAGTGGCTTTATAACTTGAAACAAGTTTTTTATTTTCTTGTCTCAATTTTTCCAGCTCACTTTGTGTTGAAGACAATTTAGTGATATGCAATTTTAGATAGCTTCTCAGCTTATTGTTTGAAACAGTAAGCCTTTATGCATTTCATTAAATGCTTTTAAAACTTCTTCAAATTCAAAATTTACCTTAGTTTCTTCATGGTTGAGTAGTCATCCATTGAGTCTGCCATCAAGCACACATTTGTAATTTCTTCTTCACTAGAAGAATCAGAGGATGTGGATACATTTTCTTCTCAAGCTATATAGGCCTTTTTCTGTTTTCCATCATTCTTTCCTTTCTTTCCAGCAAGTTGTTTTATAAGGTAGATAGGACATTCTAATTTGATGTGGCCTTGCTTCCCGCATTCGGAGCATGTGAAGGTGTTGTTATTGCTTTCTTCCTTTTTTGAAGGTTTAGAGAATTTTTTGTCTTTGGATCTTTTGAGAAATTTCCCAAACTTCTTCAAAATCAAGCTTAAATTATCTGCATCTTCGTCATCACTAGAGCTTTCTTTGCAATCTTCCTTTGAAGAACTAACCTTGAGTGCGATTCCTTTTCTTTTTTCTTTTTTTTTTTGCATGAGATTGTTGAATCAACTCATGTTCATATGCAAGCAATTTTTTGAAGAGAGCTTCAATCAACATTGATGCCAAGTCATTGGATTCCTTGATCATTGTGATCTTTGGTTCCCAAGTTCTTGTAAGACAATTGGGAATCTTAATGTTTAGCTCATCATCTTCAAATGTTTTTCCAAGACCAAGCAAGTGATTCACAATATGGGTGAATCTTGTTTGAAGTTTTGAAATGGTTTCACCATTCTTCATTTGGAAAGCTTCATATTCTGATACAAGAGTGTGTTTTCTTGCTCTTCTTACATCTGTAGTGCCTTTATAAGTGATTTCAAGCATTTTCCATATTTCCTTTGCACTTTTGCACCTTGCAGTACGAAAAAATTCATCAGAAGATAAACCAGAAGTTAAAATATTTTTAGCTTTTTGATCATCTTGCACTTTTCTTTTCTCATCATCTTTCATCTCATCCCATTCTTTAGGAACCAATTAACAATTCTCTTCTTTAGTTGGTATAAATTTTCCTTTAACAATAGCATTCCATGCACCGGGATCAATTGACAAAATAAAGATTTCCATTCTCTTTTGCCAAAACAAAAAATGTTCATCCTCAAACAATGGTGGTCAATTGAGAGAGGCACCCTCTTTGAAATTTATTTGTTTAGAGCCCATTTTAGAAAAATTATGATCTTGAGCAACTTTCAAGATGTAGCTCTAATACCAATTGAAAAAGACGATGAAACTCACAAACCAAGAGGAAGGTGAATTGGTTTTTAAATCAAATCAAACTTAAAAAATAGAGTTTTGAAAAACTTTCACTTCCAAGAATTGTATCAAAAACTTTTGTTAAAATCAATATCTAATCAATCACCCGTACACACTATCCTTTTGTTAAAGTTCTTTTCAAAAAAAATTTTTCTTTAAACTCAACAAATTAATCAAGAATACAATGAGAGAGATAAGATCAAGAGAATTACACCAATTTTTATATTGGTTCACTCTCTATCTCTAGAGAAACTACTCCAATTATCTAATTCAATTGAATTAGATTTCCACTATGCATTTTGAATTCTTACAAGCAATCGCAATCAATCTCAGTTCCTACCCAGAAAAAAAGACTAAGGTACCCAACCTTAGTGTCCTTTGGGAATAAGAGCCTAAGAAACACCTACCCTTAGCCCAAAGTAGAAAACCATATTCTAGCATGCTTTCAGAACTTCATGCATATGCTAACAACATGTAAAATCATATGAAAAAACAAGTCAAGGAGAGACACAACCTGGTCATTCAAATGCAAGAACCTATGCTTGATTGAATGGATCTCTTCTTGTTCTCACAAAGTGTTAACAACTCACTTTTACCATGAACACTTTAGAAAACAAAGACTAGAATGTGTGAGTCACACAAACTTATTCTAAGCACTTATTATGATCTCTTAAAAGTGAGAACACAAGGTGGTTATTGATAGAGAAAACAGTTGTAACCTCCTATAATTGATTAAATTGTCAATGTAATTGATTATCTCAAAGAAGTCATCTTAGATTATAATTTTAATCGATTAAAGTGTTCTTCCCAAACTTGGGAAGCTTTCAAGAACAATGTAATTGATTAGATTCTTCATTTAATCGATTAAAGTGATCTTGATCACTTATGGGAACACTTTCAAAAACGAAGTAATCGATTATGATCAATTGGTAATCAATTAAAGCAAAGACTCATTAAAAACCATACATGTTCTCAAACTAAAATGTGTAATCAATTAAATCGAATAGGGATCTCTCTGCAAGCTTTAAACAACTTGTGTAATCGATTGCGAATAGCTTGATAGTCGATTAAAATAGAGAGTTTTATGCACTAAAGAAGTTTCTAACTTTAAAAATAATCTTCTTACTTCTACGTGATGATGCATGATGTACATATGGATAGATTAAGACTAAGATGCAACAATCAATAAAAATGCCACTCAAGGAGTTGGACATGTAAAAAGACAAAACTTCTTCAAGCTTCAAAGCTTAATCTTCATGTTGTTCCCCCTATCTCTTACAAAATTTATGATTTAGATTGGATTGTAGCACACAAGAATATAGTTGAAATTTCATTTTTTAGAACATGGACAACTTCCATGAAAGGCTTTGATGTCCCTATTAACATAGACAAAAGGTGGATTCTAAACCTTAAATTTTTGTATAGTTTAAAAACAAATACAGAATTAGCTCATCAACATTGTTAAATAAAGTAGTATATGTGCTTTTATATATGCAACAACTTCAGTTTTTCGAGTAATTGATTCATGACATGGAATTAGAACTATGTGACTATTTAGTAGTTTTTCTTATCTTTCTCACTGTTAAATTGGTTAATGTAGAATATGAATTTTGTAATTTGTATCATAATGTACTTTTTCTATTCAGTCTACACAATTTTGGAAAAATGTATAATAAATTTGGATTTTTTTTCTTTTTTTCGGCAATGGCCTGCAAAAGTATCTAAATGAACAGGTTGTGAGAGGGAGTGGTATGGTGAAAAAAATATTTTCTAAGACGGTTGCATAAAATTCTAAATTTTTTTAAAAAGACATTTCTAAAACGGTTTTTCAAAGAACCAGATGATTTTGGAGAAAACTATCTTAGAATCTTAAATTTTAAAAAAAATTAAAAAGACAACTTAAGACAGTTTTTTAGAGAACCATCTTAGAATTCTCAATTTTTTATTTTTGTGTTTTAAAAAAATACATTCTAAGATGATTTCTATACAAACCAATGTAAAAACTAAGTTTCTAAGATGGTTTGAAAACCGTCGTGTAAAGTGTTGACTTTTCGCAAAGGTGGCTACGAAGATGTTTGAAAACCGTCATGAAAAGTGTCTAATAACCAATGTAAAAAGTCTTTTTTGTAGTAGTGATACTATATTTTAAAATTATATAATCATCTTATTTTAAAAATAATCTTAATTACCTTTGATAAAACATATAGATGTGTTGATAATAACTAATTTAACTATTTCAAATTAGAAGATATATTTTTATAATTATTTTAATTATCATATTTATATAATTTTATTAATTAAAAAATAGAAAAAAATTCATCTAAAATTTCGCTCAATTGCATATAATTTCATGCTCAAGACTTGTTTACTTTTATTATAATAAAGATAAATATATGATTATTTTTTTTAAATAATTTTAATTATCTTAATTAAAGTATATAAATGTGTTGATAATAATTAATTTAATTTTTCAAATTATAAGATATACTTATCCTAATTACCTTAATTATCATATTTATTTAATTTTATGAATTAAAAAATATAAAAAAAAATTTGCTAAAATTTTCTCACTCAATTGCATAAATTTTTCCTCTCATACTTGTTTATTTTGATTTTTATAATAAAGATATTATTGACTTGGCTATGCTTCCTCAAAAGTAAAACATGAAAAATTGACTAAACTATACGGTTATTTTGTGGAATGGAATAATCAGATATTAGTTTCCAATAATAGAGAATAGAGAATAATAGTTTTTGGTTAACCAGTTAAGTGTAACTTATAATAATATAATGTTGAATTTGATTGGAACCGGTTGTTATTTGTAATCTATCATAACTATAATTTACATTTTTTTAATTATTATGTTATTTGTGTGAAATATCTAATAGTTTTGTTAATGATTTAATTTTACTGAAAAACTTAGCTTATCATCTTTGCAAGAGTCTCTCCTATTAATTACTTTTTTTATTATTATTAATGAGACCTGAATATGAGACATTGTTTAAAGGAAAGAGTTCACTCGGATCAAACTAACAATACATGTTGGTAATCTATATTTATAGCAAAAACAATGAAAATATTTTTTATAAGTCTATTTTAATTTATAATTTAATTACTATTTAAATTACTCAGTATTTTATCTTTTTAATTACTCTGTAAACTACTTACAACATTTACCACTTTTTTCAGAATATCATATTAAATTATTAAAAAATAAAATATTTTTTTTGAAAAATAATAATAAATAGTTGTACTGTTTTATTAGAACTATAGCATTATTTTCACGTGAATTTGGCATATTGTGGGAGGTGATGGTCTTTCTCTCTGAATGGAACGTTGACGTTAGTGAGGATGGCTTTTCAGAAAGAAAAAAAAAAAATGTTGATGTAGTAAAGGGTGGCTTTTCAAAACAGAAAAAAAATTGGAGGAGCGGTGGTGTGGGTTGCTTTGTTAAGCTCTCGGTCCAAGTACGGTGAAGATGATCCAGCATGTTGGGTGGGTGTTGCTATTCCTACAATGTTTTTTACTCTTTCCACCCAAAAATTTGTTTGTAAGAGTTTTATTCCAAAAATTCCTACCAACAAAAATGTGTTTCCATGGTACAATTTTAACTAGGAAAATGTGTTTCTACAACATTAAGGGTTGCATATTTGGTGCACTACAAAAACTCATTTCCATAGTATTATATGCACTATGAAAATATGTTTTCATTATATACCAAATCCGCACATCCAAACATTGCCGTAATGCATTTTTGTAACATACATATTGCACAATAGAAATATGTTTTTGTTTGACTATTAATTAATTTATTTTTTAATATAGGAAAAACAGGTTTTCATAGTATAATATATAGAACAAAAACATACTTTCATTGTAATACAAAAACATTATTTAATAATACAATGAAAATGCATTTTGGTTGGCCATCTTATACTATGAAAAAACATTTTTGTTGCATTGTTTGACAGATGCTAATGAAGGATTTTGTAGAGGTAATCAGCATACCAAATGAAAAACATGACAAAAACTAGTATAAATGATTTCAAATAGAACTCAAGAAGACCACATTAATGAATATAATTATAAATTAGTCTAACAATCAATGATCATATGATTACAATGAGTCTCTAGTAATGTCTACTACTAAATTAGTTTAACAATTAAATTTTTGTATGTTATGTGTATGGGTTTAGATACATAGCAGAATTAGTTTGTCCTACAACCTAACAGATTTGTAGAAACTAAATGCGAAATAAAACAAGTCATCGGTGTTGGAGACAATGACAAACACACAAAATTGATATGTTAGGTTTGAAGGATCCACTAAACTAGATGACCTACCATGCCTTAAATTTTCATGTTTACAAAAGTATAAATTGTTGATAATTTAATGAGTTGATGTTAAGTGAACATGATGACTTTGTAAAAGGACTTAATCGTTATATACAACTCTAGTAAGTCATGTATAATGCTTAAAGTGGAAAACTTGTTGTTAAGATATATCCAATATCCAATGCACTGTAAAATCTATTGCATCCACTTATTGTGAAAACCAATACTATTTATACACTAATTGTTCTTACTACTCGCGCCCACTTGTTGTAAGTCACATACATACTCATTTTATAAGCTTATACGTGATGCCTATTGAGTGCGAAAAGGTAATGCTAGCCATAAAAGGAAGCGCATGATCTCTCTTTCCAACATTTAGTTTTGTCTTTATTTATGTGAATTGCTAACATTTGAATTTAAGGAAAGAACAAAATAAAAGAGAATAAAAGGTATTTATAGTATATTCCTCAAAGGTCATTTTTTACGTAGATAAGGAGTACATGTTGTTGTCTTTACTTTTATTCCTTTCCTCTCCAATCAGAGTGTGCCATGTCGCCTTACCTCCTAGTGTGAGACAATAGACATATCAAAATTCAACGTTAATCCCATAACGGATCCTTCACTAAAGTCTATAAAAGGCAACCTCTACCCAAAAGCAAAGAACGAAAAAATATTATAAAGAAATGAGAAAATTTATGAATCGAAACTCTGCAAAATCATTGGATGACACGTTCAATCTTACACTGTCTATTCTTTGTTGAACTAAGTTATTTTGTATTTGAGAAAAGGCCAATATTATAAGGGGAAATCCACCTTGGTGTGATAAAAGAGGGCGAGAGGGGAGTTGAGTTAGAAAAATGGAGGAGGTTGAATGGGTGTTAGAAACATTGACAAGGGCAAAAATTCATTTTCCTTAGTTTTTATAAAAACATGAGGTGGGAAGAGCATTAAATCTGGTGAGAATAGCAACATCCATGTTGGGGTAGTAAATGGCTTTGCTTAAAACATTACTAAAATAAAAAAAAAGTTAACTTCCACTTAATGCAACCAAAGGTATATGAGATTTCTTATTTGTCACCCAACTAATCATCTCCTTGTTAATCCATCTTGGAATAAAGTGGTACCTTCAATTATAATTCCATGTCCAAGCCAAAATCGAACCCCTAACCTTGATTAAGAGACTTAAGTGTCAAACCACTTGTGCCAATAACTTTTAACTAAATTTACAATTTGTTTTTAATTTTAAAAAGAATATATTATTCCTACATTTTCTCCTACCCCTCTATCTTTTAAAATTTCTCACCCCTACCATCATACAACATTTAACTCTTGCACCCCTTCCTTCTCTCTTCCTTCTTTTCCCATATTTGCACACCTTTCCTCCCTCTTTCTTTCCTTTTCAGCTTCAGCTTGCTTGACTCCCCTTTTGCTTGACTTTTGCATTAAATTATATAGTTTAGTTTGTTGTGCATTACACAAATATTAAATTCATATTTTATATAATTTAAAATTTAATAAATATATATTAGTAGATATATCAATAAATATTTAAATATATTTTATATACACACTTGTGATAAATTTAAATTTTTTTAAATTATAATATATAATATTCTATAAATATATAAAATAAGTTAATATTGATTTAAATTGTTTTATTGGACAATCAATTAAAAATGTGCACGTATTTGTTTCATAATAGAAAATTAATATTGATTTAAATTTTACTAGTGCAAATTAAAAAAATACAATTCTTTATTAGTTGTGTTTATATAAAATTTACTTTTAACAATAATTACTATATTTTAAAATATACATGTAGTCGAATATTTTTTCATATTTTTACTTTGATCAACAAAAAATATATCATTATCAATTTACACGGTTCTTAAACTTATTATATAAAATTAAAAAATATAATAAATATAAAATCAGGGATATTTTTTTTACCCCAACTAATCCCAATTAAAAAACATTTATAATATTCTTCAAAAGATTATTTTTTAGGAAGTATTTTATAAGAGTTTTTAGACTTACGTATATTTTTAGTCCTTTAAATTAGAGATATATTTTTTTGTCCCTCAAATTAAAATATTTTTATCAGTCCTTTAAACTTGAGAAATGCTTATTTTAGTTCTTCTCTCCAACTGGCTTTAGTGTGTGTCAAATAACACATATTAAATGTGTAATTTGTGGCGGCTTTTGATGGCTACAAATTGTGGAAAAAAAATAATTCAAAAACTAATAAGTATTAGTATATCATATCACTAATCATTTTAGAGAGATGACTGTCGCAGGTACTATAGAATGGTAATGGTTTGAGTTTTCCTCGTTTCAGAATATTGGCATTTTGTAATCCTCATTCCCATTCAAATAAAATAATAGTGCATTGTGTTTTTTGTTATCAATTTCAGAAATACCAAATTCACAATCAAGATAACATTTTAATTAAAACATATAAACTAATCAATTTTTCAGGACCTATGAAAGAGTCTCACTACTAGAAATATTGTATTTTACGACGCACATTCTACGTCGGTCCTACATTACCCGACGTAGTAATGCACACGGTGGCATTTCCGTAAATATATAAGTTTTATATACGGCGCCTTTCGTATACGACGACGTTTCACTTAAACGCCGCGTTTGTAGCTTTGGTGGAACTAATCTAAGACGGTGTGTTTGTAGACACCGTCGTAGTTGTGGTCAGAGACAAAGACGGTGTTACGTGTGCACCGTCTTTAATTTTGTTCTTTAAATACTCCTTGTTTCACGATGATTCAACACTCTCGCGTCCTCGAAAAAGCTATACCAAAACCCTAATGCGCATGCGCTCTGTTGCCTGAAGTCATCCCAGCGACGACTCCGTCGTGCCCACCGTGACATTGCCTTTTCGACCACCAAGAACAAAAACCCTAGCCATTGTTCTGACCACCACCACATATCCGATCTCGTGCCCTTTGGAGTGGTGTCGCGACCTTGCTAGTGTGAAGGTAAGCATGTCGAAGTTTTTGAGTTCTTGTTTCATAATATAAGTTTTTTAGTTCTTGTTTCATAATATAAGACTTTTAAAATGTGATTATCGACTTCTTGAGTTGCCCTAACAATGTCATCGTTGAATATGCGAAAAGGATTTGAAGGCCAAAGGGTTTAGTTAAGTCAGAGTACTAACGAAGTTGATGTTGTTGGTTGTTTTGGTTTCGCGTTTTTGTTATCTGGATTGGTGCACTTCGAGCATAGGTTGTTGGATTTATTACATATGCAATTGTGGTTTCGATTATTTTCTTCCATTATTACATATGCGAAGCATGAATCAAATGAGAAGCATGAATCAAATGTGCCAAAATGTTCTGGAAATTAGGTGGTCATACACTCTTACAGTGTAATTGGGTTTTGTTTGGCAATTTTTGTGCAAAATTTATGTTTGTTTGTTTCTTTACCTCTCTTTGCTTATAATTTATGATTCAAATTAATACATAAGATCAGTTTTCTCATCTTCATTTTTTCATAGCAGATAAAGAGGGAAATATCCACCTTGAAGCTGCTGAAGCATCCGAACGTGGTTAGATTATAAGAGGTAACATCCTAACCTGTTTTTTGTTTTTTTTTTGTTGACCATGTGTTTTTTATTTTTCTTTTTCTTGTTTACGTGTAAAAGTGCAGTTAATGCAGTTTAAAATCATTGATTTTATAAGTATTTCCATTTTTTATGTGTTGTTTTGGCATTTCTCTACTTAGTCAGAAAAAGTTAGCTTCGCTTTTATTTTCTTTGTGGAAACATGTGTTACTTGGTTATCGGATCAACAATGTATACAGGTTTTTCACTCATTTACATAGTCAGCAAATTGGAGTAATTAAGCTTTTTCTGAAACTAAGAGTCCAATAACTGCTATTCGAGTTGGATAATTATTTGCGTTGTGTACTTTGGGTTTGAATTATTTTTGTTACATTTTTCAGAGGAACTTAGATCAATTGGAAGACTTACTCAACAAGGTTAAATTGAAGACCATAAGTACTGAACCACCTTCTGCATCTATTGCTGGCACAAGGTACTTTTTGATTATTAATTTTGATTGTGCGTTTACAAATGATTAAAAAAATAAAATTCTTATGGGGTGTTATTGGTTGGTAAGTTGGTGTATCTTTGGTGTTTCTGTAGATTCTGTAGTTGCTGCGTTACAATTTGTGGCTCCCTCTGCAAAGGGATTCTTTTTTTAAAATCATTTTGACTTAGATCCTATTTGAATGTTTCAACACGACCCACAGTAGGATATCAGATCATTATGGTGTATTTAGGAGCAGATTATCATATTTATACTAATAAGTATATCCAAATGCAAATGTTTTTTTTGTTTTTTGTGTTTATATTATAATTATTGAGTCAGTATGCTGTTTCCTTTTAGAAACAAATGACAGCCACTCAGAGAATAGTATACATTACTCTCTTTCATCTCTTTTCATTCCTCACACTTTCATCCATTTTCATTCATGTATACCAAACCCATTGTAAAAGTTTGATAGGTCCTGCATTTAAAGTCAAATCAAAATTCAATCCTTAAGAAATAAGGTTGTTGTCTTAAATAGAGAAAAGTAGGACAGTAATATCCACTCCAGGAATAACATAAAATTCCTAATCTTGAATAGTTCCCCAAAATTTAGAATCCTAGTTAGCATAAAGTGCTATCTGTCAGCCTATTGAGATCAAAAGTTTGATTCTGAAAAATGATAGCATTTCTGAGCCTCCAAATTTATACTGTAGCTGCTATCCACCACATTGTCCTTCTTGTGTTAGAAACCTTTGAAGTTGCTGAGGAGTAGTGCTGGATAAAATTATCCAAAGGCCTACAGTGAAACACCTTGTCTTCCTTTACCCAAGAAAGGTATTCCCACCATATAGCCATAGTTTTGCCACAGGTGAAAAATAGATGGGATGCGGATTCGGGTTGATTGTGACAGAAGGGACATAAATCATTATCTACCTGAATCTGCCTCTTGATCAAGTTGTCCTTCGTGGGAAGTCTGTCCCATAATAACCTCCAAACAAAAGAAAGGGCTTTAGGAGGAAGTTTGATCTCCCAAAGTTTCTTGAATCCCAGGTACAGACCTTGAATGTACCATCTCAGATTTAATAACTTGATAACCAAATTTAGTTGACAAAATCCTAGAGGATTCAGCTCCCCAAACCCAGGTATCATTGAGATTGTTGTTAACTCTGATTTGGTGGATGTGATCAATGAAAATAGAGGCTAGCTGCACCTCATTATCAAACAAGTGTCTTCTCCAAACCATATTCCAGACCCATCCATTCTCTGTCCAGGATCCCACCTCTGCCACCCTTAAATCTCTTTGGGAAGAAATACTGAATAACTCATGGAATTGATCCTTTAGAGGAACTCCTTCATCACCCCAAGGATCTTCCCAAAAGAGGAATTTGTCACCTCTCCCCAGCTTCCACCTGATTTGATTATCAGCACTGACCACATTTTGCTGTTGAAAGATGGCCCTTAAATCAGCCCACCAAGTAGAGAAATACTGCTTTCGAGGACCATACTCCAATCCCCTCCAGCCATTGTACATAGAGATCAGAATTCTGGTCCAAAGCTGGTCTGGTTGGTGGAACATCAGCCACTTCCATTTGAACAACAGAGCCTTGTTAAGACTTGGAAGATCTCTAATCCCCAACCCTCCCATATGCTTAGGAGAGCAGCACTGGCTCCAAGAAATCCAAGCAATCTTCCTACTATCTGGTTTTCCCCCCATAGGAATTCTTTGGAATTCAACTTACTAGTGTGTTTGGATTAGATTGATGGTGAAAAAAATCAATTAAATTTTCATGATAAAGATAAAGTGATAAATAGTTGTTTCTGTTTTTTTTATGGTATGGCCATTATTTTGTGGGATAAAATGGATTGTTGTGTTTTATCCCAACACAATATATACATTGCCGCGGTTTAAAAATTAAAATACTGATTGGCTATAAATGTCACAAAGCATACAGTTGTGGTTTATTTGGTCTTAGCATTTATTGGCGGCTATAATTTGCCACAATGTTTTTTCTATTATTTTTTACCCCTTTTTGAATTTTAATGATCTAAATTAAAACAAAAAAATTTCTAAACATCTTGTCTTCAACAACATTGGAACAGCTCTGAGCTCTCTCTGGTCCTCAATTTGTGCTTTTTATCCTCCAGTTGCAACACCCTAACTCGCTAAGTCACACGCAGCACCGTGATTTTCTGCAGGTTCTCATCCTTAAACCTTAATTTCGTCCCTTGATTAAATTAATAGTTATATATATATATATATATATATATATATATATATATATATATATATATATATATATATATATTTACATCTTAAAAACTATAAACCCTAATCTATACTATCTGTCAAATGACCAGACCAAAGACCCCTAATTTAATCGCAGGTCGTCATTCCTGCCAGCAGAACACAGAGGCCAGCATCGTGTGTTGTTCAATCTAAGGTACCTTCTGCCTGCGTTCGTTCTATCAGTTATAGTTTCATTGTTTATTGCATTTGAGGTGGACATGAACTCCCCTGTTATGATATGTTTCCTACTTTGTAACTGTTGACTGTCATTTCTCTCATTAAGTTTCTAAATACTGAAATAACAATACCTGCACAATCAATGAGTGTGTTCTCATAAATTGACTTAAAAGAGTTGAAGCCAAGAAAGTGGCAAGGCGTTCTGATTCATTGGAACAATTTGTCTGTGAAATGACGCGTCTTTTGTTTTGAATTCAAATTGTTTACATTTTATATAACATTAAATTGCACTAACTCCCCTTAAAAGTTTTTGATATTGCACAAAACCCTTGGTTTTTTAATGTTTACAGCTGCTTTCTTACAAGGGTACATGGTGTAATGATTTTCAATCAATTAATGGTATAGTGTAATGTACAAGGATATTAGTGTCATGTTTTGCAAATAATTAATAGGGTTAGTGTACGAGTAGAAAAAACAGGGATATCAGGGGGAATTTCAGTGACATTTACTGTAATTTACTCTTCATTGATATAATTTTTTTTTTGGAAAGCAAATATATATATATATTGATTAAAAAAGTACCAGAGGTACTACAAGATACATAGTAGACCTGTAAAACAGGAAAGAAAAACCACCCTACAAAAACCATTGTCAATCTTGGAACCAATTTCTTGACCATCCTCCCCTTTATTAACATTTCTATTATTGTTCTCAGTAGCAGCTTGTTCATACAATTCAATTAGTTTACTATTATCCTCAATCAAGGCTTTAAGTTTCATCTTGAGTTCATCATTCTCCTTTGCCAGCATAATTGCTGTCTCATGAGCCTCTGCTTCTCTTTTTTTTTTTGAACAGCCAAAAATAATATTATATATATAAGAAGCATAGTACCAGAGGTACTACAGGAAAACAAAGGGTAGCATCCCCTAAAACACAGAAAAATAACCAACAGCCACCAAAATCAATAAAACCCATCCCTACAAATGACACATTAAATGAATGACAAAGACATATAAGAGGACCATTGGTGAAAAGGAACAGTAAAATCCTTTTCCCATCCCCTCAACCAAGACCAAGTGAGATAAATAGATCTGTCCATCAATTTAGATATGTCAAAAGACTGGTTGTTGAAAACCATGTCGTTTCTAAGGCTCCAAATGGATTTGGTAGCTGCAATCCACCAAATCTTCCTCCTTCTGTTAGAATTCCTCGATCCAGCCAATGAACAATGCTGAAGAAAGTTGTCCATAGGCTTGCTGTGCAAAACTCTATCTTCCTTCACCCATGAGTTGAATTCCCACCATAATGGCATAACTTTATAACAAGTGAAGAAAAGGTGAGAAGCAGATTCCACTTGGCTTTGGCAGAAAGGGCATAGATCGTTTTGGAGGACAATCTGTCTAATGATTAAATTATCCTTAGAAGGAAGCCTATCCCAGAGTAATCTCCAGGCAAAGGATAAAGCTGCAGGGGGGATTTTGATTTCCCATAGCTGTCTAAAGCCACTGTTTGGCTGATGGAGAGACTGCTCAGATCTGAGACAGTTGTAAGCAGAATTTGTAGAGAACATTCCCGTTGGTTGAGCTCCCCACACCCAGTCATCCTTCAAGTCTGCAACAGGACTTATAGCTGAGGTATGGTCGATAAAAGTTGTGGCTTCCCCCAATTCACTATCAAAAAGATGTCTTTTCCAAGAAAATTTCCACTCCCAGCCATTTTCTCCAAAAATCCCCATGCTTGCCACTGTCTGAAGTTTTTGAGAAGATACCTCATATAAATCTGGGTATTTTTCTCTAAGAACAGAGCCATCACCCACCCAAGAGTCTTCCCAAAATAAGATTTGATCAAACATTAAAATTTAATAAAATTAAAAATTAAAAAATCAAATAATACTTTTTTATGTTATTATTTTCCCTTTTTATACATATCTTTTAAATTTATATTCTTTATTACATTTTAAATATGAAAATGAGTTGTAACAAAAAAATGAATGATTAACATTTAAGATAAAAAAAATATTAGTAAAAAGATAAGTTTTAAAGATTAATTGAAATGCAATTAAAGTTCAAGGTGCCTATTTATGAAAAAGTTAAAGTTTAAATATCAATCATAATAATTTTAAAGTTCATGTTGTCTATTTGAAAGAAAAAGTATAATTTAAGTATTAATTAAGACAAAATTAAAGTTGAGGCTGTCTATTTGAAAAAAATAAAATTAAAGGGACTTAATTCTCCTTTCCCATTTTAAAATTATAAATCAATGTTATGGGGAATATAAACTCTAACCCCATTTGATTGGGAGAAAAAAAATAGATAGAAGTGAAGTTATTTTCATGAGATCTACTAGAAAACACTTTTTTTCCCAAATTGGAATGAAATGGAGCAGAATAATTAATCTCTATTTCATTTTTATTTTTTAGTTTTTATTATTATATAAAAAATTTAAAAAAATTATGTTATTTGATTTTCTTTTTCACTCATCAAAATAAGTAGAGAGAAATTTCTCTACTCCCCCTCCCTATTTCTATTAATCTAAATAATATACTTTATTTCTCTTTTATTTGTATCATTCTTATTTCTCCTTTAATTTACCTATTTTCAATTCTCATAATTAAGCAAATCAAATAATATGAATTGGTAGGTAAAAATGTGAGTAATGTAGCAGTTTTATTACCTCAGCATCAAACTTCGCGTGCCCAGTGAGGTTAGGACTGCAGAAACTACGTTGATACGACTGACAATTATATAAATCTTTGTCCCACCCTGAACTTGATCTTATCATCATTTTACTATTGAAGAGTGCTGTCGGGTGTAATCTACACAGAATAACATTAAAGATATATCAAAATTTTATCCATGTTTTAATACATGCGTTATAGTTAATTTCCCCACTGGCTAGTTTTCTTTTCTTTACCTTGAAGAGCCATGAGCACTGATTTCATAAGGTGTTTGTTCCATAAACACAGATGATGGCAAATAATTTCTATTATCATTCCCAAAGTGTCGTGGGGCATTAAGTCTTCCGTACATATAAAAAATACTATGCCTTCCTTGCAGTGACCTATTCTGAGTTTGCTTCACCTTGCTGCCTAGATCTCCACAGATATCTCTACTCCAGGATTTTAGTCTATGTTTTAGGTTCTGAAGTTTGCATTTTAGAGCATACCCTCCCCAACCCAAAGGCTGGTTTTGTATAGCCTGTCGTAGATAAAACATATCAAGTCAGAGAGAATGTGACAGACAAATGGACTAGTAAGTTGAATAAATTTTTTTTTTTTAAAAAAATAAGAGTACAAACAAGTGTGATCTAGACCTGAATCTTGAGAAACTCATTTTCCTCCCTAACCAAAGACTGCCATCGTGATTTTCAACTTGACTCCTAAAGACAAATATTAATAAGAATTAAATAGTTGAATAAGTCATATTCACAGAAAATTTAAAATGCAAGCACAAAAAATTACAAACAACTATAAATGTAAGATAATTAAGCAGAAAGACATTCTATCTTTTTACACATTGGATATCTAAATAATTACTAGGGCTCCTTATTCAATGACTGGCCATATGACAATGATTGACATATGGACTGAGCTTCTAGAATATCCACAATGTGATAATAGTGGTAAATGAAGAAAAATAGATGATTTAGAGTTTCCACCCTGACCATTTCTAAAAAGTGGTAAATGAAGAACATGAAGAAACAAAATGTATAGTCTAAACTGCATTCCATGTCTACCACTACCTACTACTACTTGAGCGCCAGTATTATTCATGTTAGATTTAAAACACACTAATTGAGATGGGCCTGTTTTTCCATTTTCATGAGATTCAATATATGTCCACCAATATTTATACTGGAAAGCTTAATTTAGCAAGATTTGATGACAACACCAAACTGGTAAATTATGTTGATTTCAGAAACTTAGATAAAGACTCATGAAATTTATACAGTGGGTCACTGAAAAGTGACTGCTAATCTGAAAACCTGATAAATGGGCACAATCAAAATCAGATTCTAGGTTCTAGCTTACATCTATGTTGAAGTAAGCTATTGTGACATTCACTGCTTCAAACATGAATATGGATGCAGGAAATACTATATCATTCTTACCTGTTTGGAGATGAGATTACCATCATTATGTACATCTTCGATCATCAAATCAGAATTTTTTTTCTAACATTCGCAAAAGACAAAGAGGTCAAGATAGGAGTTTGCAGTGCCTTTTATTCTAGACACAAGAAAAAATTATTACACTAAAAAAAGTGAAAACCTGAACCCTTACCAGATCTGTTTCATGCATAAATTTCCAATCTAGTGCTTCCAACAACTACACATACAAGTGAAAGGAAAAAATAAAAATCAACATGAGAGGGATTGACTGAAAATTTTACAAAGTACAAAAGCATCCATTCATACCTTGTTTTCCAATACCATGATTTGTTCACTCATCCGTTCTCGTTCACCTTCCATACAAAATGACTTTAACCTGTTTTGAAGATACATAAGCATTAGCAACATGACATTATGGAAAATATGTATATGACAGAAAAGTCACTGGTAATCTAGCTAGCACTAATTTGTTGGAGAACTTGGACTGGTTGGTTGACTAGTTTCTTTTGAGTTTGACAATACCATAAGGCTGTGTTCTTGCCTCAACTGATTTACATATTTTCATATTTGTGGATATAATAGGCAATGTATATATTGTTCATACTGGAAGATTGATTTTTGGTCATAGAGTAACTATGCCACTTCCCAACCTTTACTTTAATCATGAAATCAAAGTGAGTTACTTTTGCATGCACATGAATAAAAAAAAAGCAACAAAAAAGTATTTTAGCTGTATCAATAAAACATGCCTTCTAATTTCTTCTTTTAGCTGCAAATTTTCCATAGCAAATCTAGTTGCTTCATTATTCCGATCCACCTGGGCCCGCAAGACCTCAATTTCCTTCGAGTGCTCCTCTTTTTCTTTTAGCAAGTGTGTCTCAGCTGAGATCTTCTCAGAAGCAACTGTTTCTAATCTTTTTATTCCAGCTTCTCGAAAACGTAGTCTCATCTTCAAACTTTGTATCTCATCTTCTCTTTGTCTCACCTAAAATCATCCCATATTTTCAATCATTTAATTCATCACAAAAACATCAAGAATTATCATTATTGATAAATCAACAAAAAAGAGTGATTATAAATTAAAACATTGAAAATACTAGAATGGAGCTCTATGACAACAAACTAAATTGATAGGTGTTTCTCATATATAATTATAAATTGCTACTTATAGGTCAAAACTTGTTTATTCTCTCCCTCATTAATCAATCATTCAAAACTGATAACAAAACAATAAGAAATATATGGCTTTTCAAAGATACCAGCTTCATGGACGCTTGAATTTCATCTCTTAGTGCCTGTAATTCCATCTCTTTGTCCTTTTCCCTTCTAAAGGCCCCAACAAGGGCAATGTCATAGTCTTTTTTCTGCAAAAAGAGAAAGATGCTTATCAGTAAACAAGGTTATGGGAGACTGAATGATTTCTTGGACACAAATAAATATCAACCTGAGATATCCTTTTAACAGAGGTTAATGGAGTGAATGATCCTTGCACACCCTCCCACTTGAAGGATCCAGGAGAACCTGGGAAGCTGACAACTAAAATGTCATTATCCTGAATTTCTCCTCCACCAACTAGACCACGCAAACGGGATACTTCTTTCTGAAACCCCAAAAAAAAGTTACAGTACAAACCAGCCAATTTAGTAATTTAGTAGATATCAAGGCAGAAATACAAGTTGTAGGAAGCTTTTCCACTTCCCTATAAACAGTAGGTGAAAAGTAAAAGTAAACTCTTGGCCAATGTACTTTTCTAACAAGAAATTAAGTATTAGGTAATTATGTACAAAGACTCCAATTAAATCAATTAATATTCTTGTAAATTGATGATGGCATGAAAAACCACCCTCAATACTGATGCAGAGCATTTGACCCCATAACTGGTATAGTAGGATAGTAGATAGTGGAATAATCACTATTATGAAATTTATAGATATAAATTAAGTAATTTATATTACATTATATGCTAAAAAATTTAAAAAGTTACACAATTAGTAGTTGAACTAGTAAAGTGATATTCACTTATACTCAAATTATATAATAACATTACACACTATCAGTAATAGACATTCCATTCACAAGTTTGTACCATTATAATTACGTTCAAAATTAAGTTCACACATGACATTATTTACAACAGTGTTATTTAGCTATGTCATACTCTAATTTCGTCCGGGGACCTTTGCTTGATGACATGCGACCTTTCTTTGGTCCTTGTGAGGTGCTTGGCACCCATCATTAGGCAATTTGTGAAATTCCAGGACATGCCAGAAAACCAAAAAATATTGATGCACAATCCGTAAGTTTCCGTGACACACCGGAAATCAAATGGAAGCATCGTTGCATAATTAAGTGAGATTCCGTAACATTCCGTAAGTCAAAAAGGGGTGATTATGTAATCCGCAAGGTTCCGTAACATTACGGAAAGAAAACAAGTATCGTTACGAGATTCGTAAGTTTCCGTAACTTTACGAAAAAAGAATCACCAAAAAAGGTAAGGGGGTGAACTTATCAAGATAGGGGTGTAAATAGCAATTCAAATCTAGGCCCTTCCAGAACATTTTGGAAGTTGGGTTGCTTAAGGAGGAAGCAACTGGGCGGCAAGCTCCTCCACGTTTTTGAAAAATGGTTTTCGGGGCTTCCGTGGCTTCCGTAATACTTCCGTAAAATTTCCGAAAACCTTGGGTAAGCATATTCCACTTAACATTGGTGAAAGGGAAGAGAAAAAAGATGAAAATCAAATTTGAAAACAGTTCCGTAAGGCTTCCGTAACTTTTCCGTAAAATACGAAAAGGGGGGTGAACTTAGTAATTCGGGTGCGCTTAGAAATCTTCTTCATTAAGTCTTTGGGCGGCAAGCACCTCCCTTTTTTTCTATAAATAGGGGAGGGGGGGAGCTGTTTCAAAATGTTCAAGACCCCTTTGGCTATGCATTTCGGCTATTTTGGGCAAAAAACACGTTTTCGTGAAGAAAAATCGAGTCGAAGTGCTTCTGTAACGCTTCCGTAAGCGATTCTGTGGAAATTCTTCATCGTTCTTCGTCGTTCTTCACCGTTCTTCATCCGTTCTTCGTTCGTTCTTCATTCTTCAACGGGTAAGTTTTCGAATCCGAGACTTTCAATTCATTTCTTGTTTTGTGTACTTTCACTTTAATTTCGTTTACTTTCAGTTTTCTTTTCTTCCCTTTTGACGTGCTTAAGCCATTTATTTAAGTCATTTCTCGCTTAATCTAAAAATAAAATAAATTTCCACTGATCATTTGAATTGTATCATCCGTTAATTTTGGTTAAAATGAATTCCGACCGTTCGGTCATGCCGTAACCACGTTGGAAATAAAAAAAAGAGGTAAAATAATAATATAATAATCAAAAAAATATTTTTTAGTAAAGTAAAGCGAAAAATCAATCGGACGTTTTCTCTTTGGGATTTCTCATTCTTAATCGAATTGACTAATAACTAAGGTGAAACTAAGGCTAAAATCAACTCGCCTAGTCAAGCTCGTCCACGAAAATAGGTTTTTGAAAGTTTATCACTTCAATTTCTTATTAAGTAAAATGGGTCATTTTTAAGGTCCAACGCCTTAAAATGATCACCTTTCAAGTAAAAAGAATCACTTGATTCACGCATAAGAAAGAACTACGTAGGTCTGATTTTCTCATCCCAATTGAGGAATACGTAGGAGCAAAGGGAAACACCCTTGTCGACCACAAAAAGAGAAAAAATATAAAAACGGTATAAAGGATATAAGGACATAAAAGGGAACGTAAAAATCAAAGTCATGTTTGCACATTCGATTAAAGGCTGTCGTCCCTTGTGACGGACGTGTGGGGTGCTAATACCTTCCCCGCGCGTAAATACAACTCCCGAACCTTTCACTTAAAAGTTCGTAGATCGCGTATTTTCCAGTTTTTCCGACGTTTTCCTCAAATAAACGTTGGTGGCGACTCCGCGCGTATTCCTTTCGTGGAACACGCATCCCGCGAGTCACGCGTCGCCCTCCTGCCGAAGGGTAGGTTGCGACAGTTGGCGACTCCGCTGGGGACTGTTTTTAGAGAGTTAGGCCATTTAATCTTGTGCAAATTTTGCCATGACTTACTCCTTTGTTGGCTTCCCCTTATTATGTTCTTGTATATATAACTCTTTGATGCTTTTAGTGCATTTTTTTTGTATGCATGAGGTAAATATTTATTCATTTGATGCACACAAACACTAACACTATTTGCACACACGGTGAGTTGAAAAAGGGCCCTATACCCGGGTTCGTGGGAACATAAGGAGTGGAGGTGAATCCGTGATCATGCTAGGTCTCCGACTTGCTTGATTACAGTGAACCCTCATCTAGAGTTTTTCTCTTTGAAAACATATTGTTGCTAGTAGTCCCTACTGCTGCAGTATGTTCTTCGAAGGGGATGATACCTCTAGAAACCATCAAGAGAGATATGACTACCTTGGGGGTTATCACTAAAAGCCTAGTTAGCTCTCTCCCTTATAGGTCCCTTAAATAGGGGCACGGAGCAAACACGCTGCGTGCCATTTTTCACACTGCCATGCATAATTATCATATACCCTTTTGCTTATATTTGTTTGTGAATATTGTCATACTATGTACATCCCCGTGTTGTGCCTTTCGCATATGCATCATGCGTGGGTTTCGTCTTTGATCCCCTCACTTTAGCAAACCGACGGAGGGTCCGTGTCGCCTTCTTAAAAAACATACGTTGGGTGCCATGCTGCCCAAACGTTGTATCCAAGAAGGAAACAATTTCTCGGGCTCCCGTATTCGTAAATTGCATCTGTGTCATATGCATTTCTTCATGCATTCATCCATTCCACCCATGATAGATGTAGGAGTTTTGTTTCGCACTAGATTTTATTTCACTTTAGTAAAACATGGGATCAAGTCAAAAGCCTTCGCTTAAAAAGAGGTTCTATCAAGTCAAAATCAAGAGCTTAGAGGTCACCAGTTTACGAAAGTTGGGGCAATTAATGGGTCAACTTCAACGGCAAGCCTTCCGCAAAGCCTATGGTAAGATTTGGGACCTAGCTAGGGTAGAAGTCTCCATGGAACCGATTGCATCCCTTTCCCAGTATTATGACCAGCCCCTAAGGTGCTTCACATTTGAGGACTTCCAGCTAGTGCCGACTGTGAAAGAGTTTGAAGAAATCCTGGGATGCCCACTGGGAGGAAGGAAGCCATATCTTTTCTCTGGGTTCTATCCCTCCACGACAAGAGTTGCCAAGGTGGTGAAAATCTCAGCACAAGAGTTGGACCGTGTAAAGCAAAACAGGAATGGGGTAGTCGGAGTACCAAGGAAGTGTTTGGAGGAAAGGGCAAAGGTCTTAGCAAATTAAGGCGAATGGGCTTTCTTTTATTGACATCTTGGCGCTTTTGATCTTTGGAGTTGTCCTCTTTCCGAATATGGAAGGGTTAGTGGACCTAGCAGCGATTGACGCTTTCCTCGCCTTTCATCATGGCAAGGAAAGCCCGGTCGTCGCCATTTTGGCCATGTATGACACGTTCGACCAGGGATGTGAAAAGAGCGGCGCAAGAATTGTTTGTTGTGCACCAACTCTTGGCTAGCATGGAGGGGCGTCTGTTAAATGGTTCCCTCGCTAGAAGGAAGGAAGAATCAGGATTCTATCTTCATGCGAAGGATGTCCCATGAGAGGAGTGCCATCAGACGAAAGCATCACGCCTTTCATCGCACGAGGTTTCAGTGACCACAACGCGAGGGTACTCCAAGGAGTTCGCAAGGCATGGGATGCGGCGTGAAGAAAGGACAGAGAGCTTAGGGGAAGTAGTAATGGGATCATCGGCGGCTATCATAAGTGGCTGAGAGTCCGAACACAAGGATTGGATTGGCTCCCAAATCTAAAGACTGTGAGAGACGATGAGGTTAAAGCTTCGGAAGAAAGTGATGAGGTACAAGCCCTAAAGGCAGAGCTTGAAAGAGCCTGGGTAGTCGAAGAGAAGTTCAAGTCCATAGCCATCAAAGTCTGAAAAGAGTATGATGAACTAAGGGATGTCAATATGGCCACCGATGAAGCCTTGGAATGAGAAACCAAGAAGGCCCGAAAGGAAGAACACGACCAAAGCAAAGTTTGGAGGGGCTTTATAGGGCAGCAATAGTGAGCTCAAGCTCCGAAGAGGTGAAAGGAATCATCATGGGTCAAAGGCATGATCTTGAAGGACGAGCTAAAGGTTTGCCTTAGGTCGAAAAGAAATTTGTCCCAACAGTTAAGCGAGACTGAAGGGAATATGTGGGCCATCATCGATAAGTGCAAAGAGAAGCTAAATCTAGCGGCGACTCACGAGCAAAGGCTAGAGGATGAGTACGCCAAGATATCAGCAAAAAGGGAAGCAAGGGAAAGGGTAATTGATTCATTGCACCAAGAGGCAACAATGTGGACGGACCGATTTGCTCTTACTTTGAACAGGAGTCAAGAACTTCCCCCATTGCTAGCCAAGGCCAAAGCAGTGGCGGACACCTACTCCGCCCCCGAGGAGATCCACGGACTTCTCAGCTATTGTCAGCATATGATAGACTTAATAGACCATATGATTAGAAACCGCTAGGAAGTTTGTATTGTTGCTCAGATCTTGACTAGTTATAACTTTTTGAAAAAAATGAGTTTATCCCACGTTTTTACTCCAAAAATCAGTGCGAATCAAGTCACTCCCACATTTTATCTCTAGCATGCATTGTATGTTGGTCTCGTCCTTTGTCACGGGAAGCCGGAAGGTCCATATCACCTTCTTAATTGTACACATGGGGCACTGCGCCCCCAAATGCGCAAGTAAGAAGAGATAATTTTCCGGGCTCTCGTGTCCGTAAAATGCATTCATATCATGCATCGCATAAGCATCTCTTCATAACATCATAATGAACATATCGTTCCTGCATTTGTCCGTTATCATATTCCAGCCTCACATTTTGCATGAGTCATGGTGTCATACCCTAATTTCGTCCGGGGACCTTTGCTTGATGACATGCGACCTTTCTTTGGTCCTTGTGAGGTGCTTGGTACCCATCATTAGGCAATTTGTGAAATTCCAGGACATGCCGAAAAACCAAAAAAATATTGATGCACAATTCGTAAGTTTCCGTGACACACCGGAAATCAAATGGAAGCATCGTTGCATAATTAAGTGAGGTTCCGTAACATTCCGTAAGTCAAAAAGGGGATGATTATGTAATCCGCAAGGTTCCGTAACATTACGGAAAGAAAACGAGTATCGTTACAAAATTTGTAAGTTTCCGTAAATTTACGAAAAAAAGAATCACCAAAAAAAGCAGAGGGGGTGTACTTAGTAAAAATGGGGGTGCAAATAGCACCCAGGCCCACTTGGGCCCTCCAGAATATTCCTCCAGAAGGCTGTTGCTTCTGGAGGAAGCAACCTGGCTCGCCTGGGCGAGCTGAGCTCGCCTGGGCGAGCTGGGTGGCAACCACCTCCCCTATTTTGCTATAAATAGGGGAGGAAGTGAAGAAGAAAAGGGTTCAGCCCCTTTGGCACTTCTCTCTCTTTCGAATTTGCTTGGAAAAATCGTTTCCGTGAAGAAAATCTAAGCCGAGGCGCTTCCGAAACGTTCCCGTAACGTTTTCCGTGAAGAATTTCGTAAAGGTTTCAACCGTTCTTCGACGTTCTTCATTCGTTCTTCATCGTTCTTCGATCTTCAACGGGTAAGTACCTCGAACCAAGCTTTTCGATTCATTCTATGTACCCGTAGTGGTCCACATTGTGTTTCGTAAAGACATCTTTTAGTAAAATAAAGCGGAAAATCAATCGGACGTTTTCTCTTTGGGATTTCTCATTCTTAATCGAATTGATTAATAACTAAAGTGAAACTAAAGGCTAAAATCAATTCGCCTAGTCAAGCTCGTCCATAAAAATAGGCTTTTGAAGTTTGTCATTTCATTTTCTCACTAAGTAAAATGGATCATTTTTAAGGTCCAACGCCTTAAAATGATCACCTCTTAAAGTAAAAAAAGAATCACTTGATAAAAAAGAACTACGTAGGTCTGATTTTCTCATCCCAAATTGAGGAATACGTAGGAGCAAAGGGAAACACCCTTGTCGACCACAAAAAGAGAAAAATATAAAAAGGGTATAAAGGATATAAGGACATAAAAGGGAACGTAAAAAATCAAAGTCATGTTTGCACATTCGATTAAAGGCTGCCGTCCCTTGGGACGGGCGTGTGGGGTGCTAATACCTTCCCCGTGCGTAAATACAACTCCCGAACCTTTCACTTAAAAGTTCGTAGATCGCGTCTTTTCCGGTTTTTCCGACGTTTTCCTCAAATAAACGTTGGTGGCGACTCCGCGCGTATTCCTTTCGTGGAACACGCATCCCGCGAGTCACGCGTCGCCCTCCCGCCGAAGGGTAGGTTGCGACAGTTGGCGACTCCACTGGGGACTGTTTTTAGAGAGTTAGGCCATTTAATTTTGTGCAATGTTTTACCGTGACTTACCCCTTTGTTGGTTTCCTTTCATTATGTTCTTGTGTATATAAACTCTTTGTTGCTTTTAGTGCGTTTTAAATGTATGCATGAAGTAAATATTTATTCATTTGATGCACACAAACACCAACACTATTTGCACACACTGTGAGTGAAAAAGGGCCCTATACCCGGGTTCATGGGAGCATAAGGAGTGGAGGTGAATCTGTGATCATGCTAGGTCTCCGACTTGCTTGATTACAGTGAACCCTCATCTAGAGATTTTCTCTTTGAAAACCTATTGTTGCTAGTAGTCCCTACTGCTACAATATGTTCTTCAAAGGGGATGATACCTCTAGAAACCATCAAGAGAGATATAACTACCTTGGGGATTATTGCTAAAAGCCTAGTTAGTTCTCTCCCTTATAGGTCCCTTAAATAGGGGCACGAAGCAAACACGCTGCGTGCCATTTTTCACACTGCCATGCATGAGTATCATATACCCTTTTGCTTATGTTCGGTAAATATTGTCATACTGTGCACATTCCCGCATTGTGTCTTTTGCATAGGCATTGCATATGGGTTCTGTCTTGATCCCTACTGTAAACAAACCAACGGGGGTCCGTGTCGCCTTCTTAAAAACGTGCGTTGGGGCATTTGCTACCCCTAGACGTCGTATCTAAGAAGGGGACAAATTCCCCGGACCCCCGCATTCCTAGATTGCATCTGTGTCATATGCATTCCATCATGCATTCATCCATCCACCCATGAGATATCGGAGTTTTGATTTGCACCAGCTTTTGTCTCACTTTAGTAAGCATGGGAACAAATCAAACCGGCAAGAGGTTCTACCAAGTCAAGGTCAAAAGCCCAGATACCACCAGCATCAAGGAATTAGGGCGGTTGATGGAACCCCTCCAAATGCAAGCCTTCCGCAAGACTTACGGAAAGATCTTAGAGTTGACCATAGCAGAGGTGTCCATAGAAGCCATTGCATCACTTACCCAATACTACGACCAGCCTTTGAGATGCTTCACATTCGGGACTTCCAATTAGTACCAACCATTGAAGAATTTGAGGAAATTCTAGGATGTCCTCTCGGGGGAAGAAAACCATATCTTTCCTCCGGGTGTCTCCCCTCTTTGAGCAGAATTGCAACTGTGGTCAAGGATTCAGCAAGAGGTTTGGACCGCATAAAACAGACTCGGAACGGCATAGCGGGCCTACCACAGAAGTACCTAGAAGACAAGGCGAGGGGTATGGCCAATCAAGGAGACTGGGTCCCGTTTATGGATGTGTTAGCTTTGCTAATTTTTGGGGTCGTCCTCTTTCCAAACGTGGATGGTTTGGTAGACCTAGCAGCAATCGACGCTTTCCTTGCCTACCACCATAGCAAGGAAAGTCCGGTGGTAGCTGTCTTGGCAGATCTATTTGACACATTTGACCGAAGGTGCGAGAAGAGTAGCGCACGGATCATCTGTTGCTTACCCGCCCTCTGTGTTTGGTTGGTTTCACACTTGTTCCAACAAGACACAAGACATCCATGTCCGCTCCTGAGCCATCGCTCGTGTACTGAAAAGAGGAGAATAGATTGGGACCAGCTCTTGGCCGGGATAGGAGGTAGAACAATCAGTTGGTTCCCCCGATGGAAGGAAGGAAAGAAGGAGTCCTTTTCTCATGTGGAAGATACCCAAACATTCCGCTGGTAGGAACGAGGGGTTGTATTAATTACAATCCCACGCTCGCTATAAGACAACTAGGGTACCCCATGAGGGGAGCACCGACGGAAGAAAGCATGTCTCCTTTCCTTGTGAGGGATCTCGGCGCACAAAATTCCAAGACTATACAAAGAATCCATAAGGCATGGGAAACCCCGTTAAGGAAAGATCAAGAGCTTAGAGGCATTCGTAATGGCATCATTGGTGGGTACCACGAATGGCTGAAAGTTCGCATACGAGGTTTAGATTGGCTCGCCAAGTTAAAAGTCGTCAGCGAAGAGAATTTTGAAGCACCGGAAGAGGACGAAGAAGTCCAAGCTCTCAAAAGCGAGTTAGGAAAGGCAAAACTCGCCAAGGAGAAGTTCAAGTTGGCTGCTACACACGTTCGGAAGGAGTGTGCCGGGTTACGGGAAGAGAATGCAATTACCGCAAGAGCCCTTGAACAAGAGACCAAGAGGGCTCGCAAGGAAGAGTATGGCCGGAACAAATTTCGCGGAGCTCTATGGGGTAGCAATAGTGAACTCAAGTTGCGAAGGGAAGAAAGAGACCAGTCGCGAGCACATAGCATGGTTCTGAAAGAGGAGTTAATTGCTTGTTCAAGGTCCAAAAGAAGCTTGTCTCAGCGTTTATGCGAGACGGAGACCAACATGCTAGCTATCATCGCCAAGTACCAAGAAGAGTTAGGTCTAGCCACGGCCCACGAGCATAGAATCGCGGATGAGTATGCTCAAGTATACGCAGAAAAAGAGGCTAGAGGAAGGGTGATCGACTCTTTACACCAAGAGGCAACCATGTGGATGGATCGGTTTGCTCTTACCTTGAACGGGAGTCAAGAACTTCCCCGATTGTTAGCCAAGGCCAAGGCGATGGCAGACACCTACTCCGCCCCCGAAGAGATTTATGGGCTTCTCGGCTATTGTCAGCATATGATAGACTTAATGGCCCACATAATTAGAAATCGTTAGGAAACTTGTATGGTCTCTAAGACCTTGACTAGATACGACTTCCTTTTTGAAATAAAATGAGTTGGTCCCATGTTTCTACTCCAAAAAGCTTGTGCAAATCAAATCACTACTACATTTCATCTCTAGCATGCATTTTCTTTCTTTACCCACTCCTCACGTTTGGTTTTTTAGGGAAAAACACCATAACTAAACGCGTCGCAAGGGATCCCTATCGCACCAGATCCAAATCTAGAACGATGGGTGATCAAGAGGAGACGCAGGAACAGATGAAAGCCGACATGTCGGCTCTGAAAGAACAAATGGCCTCCATGATAGAGGCCATGTTAAGTATGAAGCAGCTCATAGAGAAGAACGCGGCCACCGCCGCCGCTGCCAGTTCGGCTGCCGAAGCAGACCCGACTCTCTTGGCAACTACGCACCATCCTCCCTCAAACATAGTAGGACGGGGAAGGGACGCACTGGGGCACGATGGCAGCCCTCACATGGGATACAACCGAGCGGCTTACCCTTATGGATTGCCGCCCAACTATTCACCACCCGTCTTGCAAGAAGATGCGGGCCACATTGCTTCTCCCGTCCATGAAAGAGAGCCTCCTCAGCAGCCCGACGAAGTCCACGAAGACCCTCAAGATTATGCTCGGAGGGATGTCGAGTTCTATCCCCCGATCCCCGAAGGGCCGGCACCAGGCACGTTGCCTCAACCCAACATCGCAGTACCACCAATAGTTCTGTCCACGGAAGGGCCGCCCCCAGCAACTGAAGAAAGGAGGAAGCTCGATCTCCTTGAGGAAAGATTGAGGGCCGTAGAAGGATTTGGGGACTATCCGTTCGCAGACATGACGGATCTTTGCTTAGTACCCGATGTTGTTATTCCCTCGAAGTTCAAAGTGTCGGACTTCGACAAGTATAAAGGGACGACTTGTCCCAAAAACCATCTCAAAATGTACTGCCGTAAGATGGGCGCCCACTTTAAAGATGAAAAGCTGTTGATACACTTCTTTCAGGATAGCTTGGCCGGAGCTGCGGTAGTGTGGTACACTAATTTGGAAGCTTCCCGTATCCGTACTTGGAAGGATCTGATTACCGCCTTCCTAAGGCAGTATCAGTACAATTCTGATATGGCTCCTGACCGTACTCAACTGCAGAATATGTTCAAAAAAGAGGGTGAAACCTTTAAAGAATATGCGCAGCGATGGAGGGATTTGGCGGCACAAGTAGCTCCTCCCATGGTTGAGAGAGAGATGATCACCATGATGGTGGACACTCTGCCAGTGTTCTACTATGAGAAGCTAGTAGGTTACATGCCGTCCAGCTTTGCGGATCTGGTGTTTGCCGGGGAAAGAATCGGGGCAACAGGGGCAAAAAGGAAGGAGGGAGATGCCCATGCCGTCTCTTCAACACCTGCGTGGGTCAAAACCCAGCAAACACCTCATGGTACCCATCAGTACGCGCAACATCACCCAAGCTTCTCGGCTCATACTGGGAATACCTCTAGTTCAACACCCGTGCAACCTAAGGCACCCACCCAGAGTGAAGCTCCCCAAGTTCCAACTCCGAACACGACTCGACCGGCCGGTAATTCCAACACGACAAGGAACTTCCCTCCGAGGCCATTTCCAGAATTCACCCCACTCCCAATGACGTACGAAGATCTTCTGCCATCCCTCATCGCCAATCATTTGGCCGTGGTAACTCCCGGAAGGGTCCTCGAACCCCCTTTCCCGAAGTGGTATGACCCTAACGCAACTTGCAAGTACCATGGGGGTGTCCCGGGGCATTCCGTCGAAAAATGCTTGGCCCTTAAATACAAGGTCCAACATTTAATGGATGCTGGATGGCTGACTTTCCAAGAGGATCGGCCCAATGTGAGAACCAACCCGCTCGCCAATCATGGAGGGGGAGCAGTTAATGCAGTTGAATCCGATAGGCCGCACAGGTCTAAACCTTTAAGGGATGTGGCAACCCCTAGGAGGTTTATCTTTGAGGCCCTACAAAAGGGAGGTGTGATTCCCCATAGTGGGTGTAAGGAGGATTCCTGTCTGCTACATTCCGGCGAGATGCATGACATGGAGATGTGTTTGGAAGTAGAGGAATTGTTACAGCGGATGATAGATCAAGG